>NC_084794.1:220689408-221031074 GCF_963169125.1 Humulus lupulus
TTAATGAAAGCTACCCAGCAGTGCAGCAGAAGAGAAGATTGCTTGACAAGAAGCGAGCAAAGGTTCTCAAAGAGGAGGTGGAGCGACTAAAGGAAAACGGGTTCATAAGAGAGGCTTATTACCCCGCCTGGGTTTCAAACCCAGTATTAGTGCCCAAGTCCAATGGGAAGTGGAGGATTTGTGTGGACTTTACCGATCTGAACAATGTCCTAAGGACTGCTTTCCTTTGCCAAGAATATACCAGTTGGTTGATGCGACCTCTGGTCATGAAACTTTGTCTTTTATGGATGCTTACTCGGGGTATAATCAGATTAGTATGCACCCTCCCGATGAGGAGCATACCAGTTTTTGAACAGAAATAGGATTGTATTGTTATAAGGTCATGCCATTCGACTTGAAGAACGCGGGAGCCACCTACCAACGTTTAGTGAATGGCATGTTCCGTGACTTAATCGGCAAAAACATGGAGGTGTACGTAGACGATATGATGGTAAAGTCAAAGGAAGTTGAAGGAAATGTACGAGATTTGGAGGAATGCTTTGCAGTACTTAGAAAGTAGAGCACGAAGTTGAACCCCCTAAAATGCTCGTTCGGAGTAAGTTCTGGAAAATTTCTTGGGTTTATTGTTAACTCGCGAGGAATAGAAGCGAATCTGAAGAAGATAAAGGTGCTCGCGGAAATGAAGTCTCCAGCCAAGATTAAGGATGTGCAAAGCTTGACTGGGCGGATTGCTACTCTAAGTAGGTTCATTTCCAAATCAAAGGACAAATGTGTCCCATTTTTTAACTTGCTTAGAGGAAGCAAAAAATTTGAATGGAGGGAAGAATGTGAGCAAGCTTTTCAAGCCATAAAGGAACACTTGGCTCAACCTCCTGTTCTTTCAAAGCCAGTAGATGGGGAGGCCCTTTTTGTTTACTTAGCAGTCACAGAGCATGCTGTCAGTGCTGCTCTAGTGTGAGAATAAGATAAGGTTCAGCATCCGGTATACTATGTTAGCAAGCGGTTGATAGGAGCGGAGTCAAGGTATCCTGTGATCGAGAAGCTGGCCTATTGCTTGGTACTTACATATCGCAAATTGCAACCGTACTACCAGGCACATCCCATTAAAGTACTTACCGACCAGTCCCTACGCCAAGTCTTATAGAAGCCAGAGTCATTTGGTCATTTACTTAAATGGGCAGTTAAATTGGGCCAATTCGAAATCAAATATCAACCAAGGTCCGACATTAAAGGACAGGCTTTGGCGGATTTTATTGCTCAATTCACTGGGATTCCTGATACTCCCGACTGGCAAGAGCATGCGACTGGGCAGAAAGAGGATCTTCCTACTTGGAAAATTTTTGTTGATGGGTCGTCAAACGAACATCATTCGAGAGCGGGAATTATATTGATCACACCGGAGAAGCACCAAATTCATTGCGTGTTGAGGTTCGGCTTTAACGCTTCTAATAATGAGGCGGAGTATGAAGCCCTCCTAGCAGGATTGTGCCTGGCTAGAGATGTTTGTGCCCGGTCGGTTGAAGTAAACAACGATTCCCAGTTGGTGGTCTACCAAGTCTTAGGGGAATATCAAGCAAGAGGTTTGCGCATGATGGCGTAATTGAATAAAACCAAGGACCTGCTAGCACAATTCGAGGAGTATACTATTAAGCTGGTACCACGGGAGCAGAACTCCAATGCAGATGCTTTAGCAAAATTGGCTAGTGCAAAAGATGTTGAAACTTTGAACATAGTACCAGTGGAATACTTGGTAGAGCCGAGTATTAACGAATGGGAAGCCATGCCCATCACATTAGCTACACTTGGATGACACCCATCGTTACTTCCCTTGAGCAAGGAGTCTTACCAGATAATCGTAATGAAGCCAAGAAGATTATGAGGCAAGTTGCTAGGTATATTATGATGGATGGGGTATTGTATAGAAGATGGTACTCTATGCCACTGCTTAGATGCATAGCACCCGACCAATCGAAATACTTACTGACCGAGGTGCACGAAGGGTTCTGCGGAGATCATGCTGGGGGGCAAAGTCTCTCCTAAAAGATTTTGCGGCAAGGATTTTTCTGGCCTACAATGAATGAGGATTCCATGGAGTATGTGAAAAAGTGTGATAAATTCCAGAGATTTGCTAAAGTACCCAGGGCACCTCTGAATGTCTTGAAGCAGATGCAGAGTCCATGGCATTTTGCAGTGTGGGGAATTGATCTGATCGGGAGACTACCCAAAGGAAAAGGAGGAGTGCAGTTCGCGGTAGTTGCTGAGGATTATTTCACCAAGTGGACCGAAGCTGAACATCTAGCAACGATCACCTCGAAGAAAGTGTTAGATTTTGTGGTTAAGAATATAATATGTCGCTATGTTCTGCCCAAGAAGATAGTCTCTGACAACGGCACTCAGTTCGATAGTGACTTGTTTATTGATTTCTGTACTAGACATGGCATTATAAAAAGTTTCTCCTTGGTAGCTCATCCGCAAGCCAATGGGCAAGTTGAAGCCATGAATAAGACTTTGAAGGATACTCTAAAAAAGCATCTAGGACAAGCTAAGGGTGCTTAGGCGGAGGAATTGCCAGAGGTCCTTTGGTCATACAGAACTACTGCCTGGACAGCAATTGGTCATACTCCTTTTTCGTTGGCATATGGATATGAAGCCATGTTGCCTATCGAGGTTGACCCACCATCTCATCGGAGAACCACGTATGACCAGGAGGAGAATCACTAGTTGTTAGCTGAATCTTTGGACTTTGTTGAAGAAAAGCGAGAAAAAGAAAGCTTGAGGGTTGCTGCCCATCAGCAAAAAGTGGCCCGCTGTTTTGATTCCAGAGTTAAAGATCGGAAGTTCCAGGTCGAAGATTTGGTCCTCAAAAAGGTGTTCATGAAAGACCCAGTAGCTGGAGTGCTAGGACCAAATTGGGAGGGACCGTATCAGATTGAGCAAGTCCTGCCACCTGGCACTTACAAACTTTCTCGATTAAATGGAGAGCTGATCAGGAACTATTGGAATGGAAAGCACTTGAGGAAATATTATCAATGAATACTGCTTACAGAGCAGTAGCTTAGTTTCAAGTGTTTAACTTATTATTTAAGTTTGTTTGTGAACTGGCTATTTGCTAACCAGTCATTTTATTTTTGAACAATTTTATTTTGTTTGAGACTCATAATTAGACACGCTTTGTTCTTATTTTTTACGAGTAATAAAAGAGATCACGCGCAGCGGTCGAATCTTGCTACAAATTTGTATGTGTTGATTATTTTTACTTTGGCAGTGTTCAACTGTCAGTGCATTTTTTTTAAAAAAAAGAAGTTTTCTGAGAGGAAAAAACCGTGCAGTGTTCAACTGGTCGGTATCCATCAAATAAATTGCCAGCATTTAAATGGTCGAATATTTTTGCAGTGTTTAACTGCTGAAATATCCTCTTTATATTCGATATGTTTCACGAGTAATAACTGCTCGAACAAATTCGGTAAAGTAGCAAGTGATCAAGGATTTTTCAACCCTTAATCACTTGGGGGGCACATAGGATATACTGGTACATAATTCAACACAAGCAATAAGAACATGAGCAAATATATTTGTTTTTAGGCTGACTTGTAAATTTTTGAAGTCAAAAAAGGCCATTAAGCTAACTTAATTTACAAAACTTAAGTAACTTGGAGTTTTTTAAAAATTTTAAGTTAAGAACAACTATTTGTGTGTAAACAAAACACTGTACTCATAAAATGTTAGAGCAATAAGAGTGTGAGAAAGCATACTTAGTAGTGACTTATGAAATATTTAGAATTTCTAAGTTAGAAAACTAAGTACTCATATGAAAATGTAAGGCATCTATCAGAATAAAACTTTTAAATGACTTAAGTCTAAAAAGTAAAGTGTTCATGCCAACAGCTCGTCCATACGAGCAAAGTATAATAACAACATAGTAAGATAAGTGTCTACTAGTAGGATGAGGGGCTCTTTGGTCGGCTAAAGGCTTACTGGTCAGCTAAGGGACTCCCTGGTCGGCTAAAAGTATGGTCACTGGTCTGGTAAACTGTTAACAGGCTGATCAACACCATCATCCGCATCGGTGACTTCCTCTGGTCGGAATGATAGAGCAGGAGAAAAGGGCGTAACACCAGCAGGATTGGCTGCTTCCTCAGCGACCTTTGCCTTGCACTTGGAAAGTTCTTCTGCCTTGGCCTCCTCTGTGAGATAGTTGAGGTTGAGGGGCTTGTTCAACTTCCATACCTGGTAGAAGCAGTTGAAACAAATCTCCTCATAGCGAGCAAGATCAGCGTCCTTCTCTCGCTTCAGCTCCTCGTTCTCGCAAGTCATTTTCTCCAGATGGTCAATCAACGTCTTGTTGGTTTGAATTTGTTTCTTGTTTTCATCGGCCAGCTCCCTTAGAGATCCATTTCGCTCGGCAATGGTCTTCTCTGCTTGCTCGACCTTGGACTGAAGATCCATTTTGGATGAAGTTAAAGTTTCTATCTTGGCTTGGGCTTCCACTAGCTGATCATTTAAGACTTTGATCAACTCCTTATAGTCTACTGCTCGGTGCTGAGCATGACTGATAGTAATAAGCGACTGTAGTGGAAAACAGAAAGCTACTACAAGTAAAAACAAGTAATAACAAAATGGGATGTCTTATGATAAAATACTTACACTCATCAGTTAGGCAAGACCCCTTTGCAGGACGACTTCAACACTGAGCCGAGGCAAAGATTCAAAGGTTTGAATTGTTGAAGCATCATGTAAGGTTTGGTCAAGAAATTCCTTCCCAATGTTGCCAGCGATGCGAAGGGGCTCACTTAAGCCAGTCGAGCGAATAGGGGTTAAACTAGCAGTAGGAGGAATTGATGAGGGAGTCAGCTGCGGGATGGTGATGGGCTGGTCAGGTAGTCTCCCCTGACTGGTCGATATTGTCCTTGCAACTTTGCTTGGAGGGTTTGAGCTACTTCCCTCCCCAGGTTTCCTCTTTTGGGCAGAGGTAGTGTTGAATTGCTTGAACATATCTGAATCTGCAAAAGAGTGAAGCACAAGATTTGTTAGTAAAAATTGGAACAATATGTAAATAAATAAAAATTTACTACTACCAGAAAACTCTACAGATTTCATACAACCATTCCCGAAGAAAGTTACTAATAACAAAACATCAAACTATGGTTACTGAACCTGAGTTTAGAATTTGATCAAGAAAGTCGTCCTCTTCTTCAGATGATCAGCTGAAATCTCCTAGGCTATGTAGGAATGGCACGTCTATGCTGGTCCTCTGGAAGGGGCTCCCTAATAATAAGGTCGCCTGGTCTACGAGAGTAGGGAGATGGTTCAGGAGAGAACTGATCGGTCACTACTTCAGTGTCAGTGTTTGACTGGTCAGTTGCATTCGCTTCTTTAGTAGTGCCATCTCCTATGATGTTTTGATTGCTTGGTAACAACCCCACCATCTGAAGATTGTCCACGTTGACCAACTCTTTTACATTTTTCTCCTCGGTAGACATGTTAGCCAGTTCTTCTGCTTGGGAGCACATTTCCTTGGTTGGTAGAGGTTGGTGAAACGGACCCGCATGTGTGAAGGCCAAGTTGTTGGCCTTAATATCTGAAGTCAAAAAATACTCTGTTTAGTATTTTCCAGGATTTGATTTATGAGCAATACCATGGAGGTATTTGATCCCTTTATGCCTGTGGAATAGGTGGAAAAAACCTGTATTCTTGTGGCTCGGGTTGGTCCTAAAGTCGAAGAGGTAGTGCACTTCATGATTAGTGGGTGGATCCTAACCTTGCAAGAAGTATAGAATGTATAAAGCAGATAATGCTTGAATCCCATTGGGAGCTATCTGGAAAGGGGAGACATTGAAGTAATCCGCTACTGACCGGAAGAAAGGGTGCAGCGGAATAGTAGCTCCTGCAAATACATGGTATCTAGACCAGGCACAGTAAGGTCCACCAGGCTTGTTGGCTCTCTGATGAGGTCACGGGCATATCAGGTTTACTCCTTTCAGGCCCGAAGCTTGAATGTGTTTATCGAACATGCTGGAGTTAAGTTTGGAAGGTTTGGCTGTGAACCAAGGGGGTGTTTCGTCTTCGTCTTTTCATGGTTTTTGAACAACTGATTGTTGAATCTCGGTTGTAAATTTTTGGATGATCTTTCTCTGAGGTTTGCTGGTGTTCTGTATCTAGCGAGGTGGTCTTGAAGAAGCTACAGTTTGGACTTCACTACGTTCCACTACCTTCTGTGCCGCTCTGCGAGCCACTTGAGGATCTTGGTCTCGGGGAAGTCGATTGGATTTCTTCACCCTCAATTCTGGATGTTGAAGCTGTTGGTTGAGAAACTGTTCTTCATGAAGGAAATATAAGGCTGATTGGGGAAGGATCTTTTTAAGGCGACGAAGGTGATCTTCGGGGGTGCGACTGCTAGGGGATTTGGATGAAGAGTTGCTACTTTGAGGAGTGTCGTTTGATTAGGGAATTGAAGGGTCAGAGTTTGTATGGTTGTCACCTCCCCTATAGTCGAAGTGATTCATCTACAAAAAAGAAAGTATGGGGAGGTGAGTAACCAAACAAACATAAATCAATGAGTGCAAAGGAAAAATATTTATTTATTACTCGGAAAATAAATTTCTGGGTAGTAAAAATATATTTTACTCCCCAAAATAAACGTGTATGAGGGAAAAATAAATTTTGATGCCTGAAATGTATGGGTCATTTCTTACAAGCCCATAGGCTTGGGGGCATTCATGTGTTCGAGCGGATGTGTGTGCATGACCGATCGGATGGGCCTATGTGCCCGAGCGGATGGGCGTGTCTCGGTGGGGCACCAATCCGAGCCTAAGGTGCAAGTGTTCGAATGGTCCGCGTGATGCCCAAACGGATGGGCGCGACGTCCGAGTGGAGGTGCGGCATATCCAGGCGGATGGTGTGATGACTGTTTGGCTGGGCTAGTCCGAGCAGCAGTCCTTGCGTCCAAGCGGCTGATGCGTCCGAGTGGAGGCAGATGTTCGAGCAGATGCGCGTGGTGTTCGAGGGATGGCATGGCGTGTCCGAGCGGATGCCGTGGTGTCCGATGGGCGAGGTTAGTCCAAGCGGAGGTGTAGTGCCCAAGCAGATGCGTGTCCGAGTGTCCGGGTGTTTGAGCCCTGGCATCCAAGCAGATGGTGGCATACCCGAGCAGCTTGGGGCGTGTTTATGGTGCCTTTGCTGGGTTAAGTTCTTGGGTTATCTTGGTAGCCCTCAAAGAAAATGGCCGATCGGCCATACACGTACATTCCTAACAAGCTATTTTCGAGAAGCTAGTTATGGGACACTACATCAAATCTCAAAAGGCATGGACACAAACACATTTTTCTCACTCATAGTACACTACAACAAGATCAAAATGTGGGATTTGAAAGGTTCATGAAGTTCTAGGGATTTTATTTGCTCATCAAATACCCATAAACTCAAAGATGCAATTTGGGGTGAAAATTCATTTTTTCTTCAAATTTTCATGAAATTTGAGACAAAATTGGTTTACCCATAGCCTAAAATACATCAAAACAGCCACAATATTCATCATTCACCAAAGATTCATACACAAATTCAAGAGTATTTTCTAAAGGGGGTTTCGGCATACAAGGGTTTTACCAAGCTTTAAAAAGAAAAAAAAGCCTACAAATGGAGATGAGGAAGAAGAGCTTACCCAAATGTCTTGAATAGGTGTTGATTTCTTGAGGAACCCTTGGATTTGCTTGAAGAAAATTGGAGCCTTTCTTAGAGTTCTTGGAAGATTTTGGCCAAGAGGAGGAGATGCTTTGGAGCTTTCAGCCAAGATGAAAATTGGGAGGTTTGTGAGCCTTTTCCTTTTTGCTTATGGATTGTGAGCACTTATGGGTCTATTTAAAGGGAAGAGTGGAAATTTTCACTTGCCTATTAGACTCTTGAAATTCTCTTGACTATTCTCTCTCCCACAAATCGAAGCAATTAACTGCAATGGTCGTGGTCTGGTAAGACGTCGTGGTTTGTTTGCAGAGGTGGGAGAATGCGTAAAGTCAATTTTCTCTTTTTTATGTCGTTAGCAGTTGGAGAAAAAATAAAAGTTTATTATGTGAGTATATCATATAATAAACTTAGGGGGCAAATGTTATCCCTAAAATTTGAAAACGATGATGTCGCAATAAAAGTGACAAGTTGCAAGAAATGACTGGGTCAAAGGTTTTAGATTAATCTGGTGATATTACTGACATGGAAATTGCTTATTTGGTTTGGAAGTGATCTGTCCGACCTGGTAGAATTTCTGTCCGATTGGTAAAGATTTTTGACTGACCAGTCACCTGTCTTGGCTGACCAGTGAAGTGCTTGGTCGACCAATCACTTGTCTTGGCTGACCAGTGGAGTGCATGACCGACTAGTCAGCTGTTTTGGCCGACCAGTCGAGTGTTTTGGCCGACTAGTCTTTCTTCAAGGAGTGAAGTTTACCGACTAGACAGATCTTCGTTATCCAGCGAAATTCCAGTAACGGCTTCTGTTAGAATTAGTCGTACCCACGCGGGAATTTCTTAAATTATCCCAATGAAATCACATATTGTTGTATTTTAACTTTTGTTATTAATTAAATATGGTGAGAATAGCAGAAAGATCTCGATTATGAGGGATTTTGGTTTGTACGATCCTGGGCCTATAAATACAGAGCTCATGGCATCATTGAGGGGATTCGAATTCTGATTTTTTGAAGAGAGTATTTGTATTATGAGAGAAATATTGTATTCTTTTCATTTACACTGAAGAAACTCAGTTGACACTGGCTCATCTGATCTTAAGTGTAGATCCATAAATCACAACTCTAAGTGGATTAGACTATTACCAACATATTGGGGCTGAACCACTATAAAAATCATTAGTGTCATTTTTTCTCTTGAAGGTTTATTCTAATTTTGACGTCTACTCGCCATTGGCCAAAATCGTGGTCAACACCCATTTATTGATGTGTACTTCACCTATGAGCAAAGAGAGTTGGGCAAGATGGAAACGGTGGGTCCCACACAATTTTTAAAAATGATATATATTTTTCTTTCCTTTCCTTTCTTTAACTCTCTTTTGTCGTGCGTGTAAGGCACACTCCCTTGGATTAGTGCGTGAGCTTCACACACCTAGAGAGAGAAGAAAAGCCTGCTGGACGCTGGACCCACATGGCTGACACACGCAGACCGTGTCCTTTTGCGACACGTGGCGGACGCAGGGGAGATGGCAACGATCAACTCGGTGGCTCCAGTTGGCGGCTGGAAAATTGGGCTGGGCTTCAGAAATCCGGACCTCTTTTCAAAGATTTGGGCCTTTTATTCTCTTGTTTCTTTTACCAATTGCTTCATTTCCCTCTACAAAAATAACACTTTTATTTTCCAAACAAAATAAACCAAATTAAAATAAATATTTCCAAACTAAAAATATATCAATTAACTCTATAGAAATACTAATTTATACCCAATTTATTTTAAAGGTAATAATATGTATTTTAACTCCTAAAAATCTTTTTTGCTCACAAATCACAAAATACCAAAAAAAAAAATTAAAATCTTTAAAATAACTAAAAACTAACAATTTCTATGCCTAAGAAAATTAAGAAAATATAATTAAAATTGCGCTTATCAGATGTCTTTTCTTCTCCTCTGCCGCTCTATTATGCAAAATTCGCAATCCAAAGTTATTCTAAAATTTAAACCTAAACCATTTTATAGTTCCCTTGAAATTACATTTAACAATTAAAATTTAAAGTTGGAAAACTATCGCAGGCTGCGACCACTGATGTGCACCGCCGCGACCATAGCAGTAAAAAATCCAAATCCATGGGCTCAGGCCGCTGCTACCAACATCCCTCGCAGCTCCCATTACCCACTAACTGTGAGGCCGCGACCATAAGACTGTTTTTCCGTTCCTTCATTTTTCTTCAACTCCAGCCTTGAACCTCGGGTTTAGGGACTTCTAAAACACTTCAAACTCTTTCTAGACTTCATTTTATTGAATCTTATCATCTCCTGTCCGTATCTAGACACAAAATACACAAAATTCGTCAATAAACTCTCATAAAATGTTTTATGTCCTAAAAATAAAAAACTCGTAAACACAAAGCTAGAAACACATAAAAATGCTAGAAATCCACAATATCTAAGTGAGAAAGGACAACAAATATATAATCCAAAATGCCCTTATCAAATTCCTCCACACTTAAACTTTGCTAGTCCCTTAGCAAAAACAACTAATAAAAAATAAAAACATAAACACACAAGCAATGGTTTAGTTGAAAGCGATGAATGTCTCAAAAATTGAACATACAAATAATTCTTAGGAAAAATCAGAATTCCACATTCTGTAGAATTTCAACTCAATGTACAGTCACCACTTAAACTCAATCTTTTTATGTTTATGCACAATCAAAATTACCAACTCACATGCACTCGAATCAATTTATACATGCCAAAAATTAGTTTTAAAGTCCATTGTACAAACTATATGTATCATTAAAAACATCCACTCCATAGACATTAACCAATTATTCTCTACTAATATAAGCAGACATAATCAAGAATCAAAAGGTCTTTATAAGCTTGTAATGTAAGGCTAAGGATAGAGATAGATGAAAAAGATATATTTAAGCTCAAATCACACCATAGCATACATTTATTATATTCTTTAGATCTTCCCACAAAATTTCCCATACAATTCAAAAGTACATATTATTTTTCTTTTCTTCTTTCCACATTGATCTTATAATTTCCCTCACACTTATACTTTTGCAATTTCTTTTTTTTTTCAATATTTTTTATTCCAATTTTTTTTAACTTCATTGGGAGAAATAGTAAATCATAAATATTTAAATTAAAACCCAACAAACAAATACATAACTTTCTATTCCTACAAGATCCATCCCCCAGAAAGTAAACATTCACATATAAACATGGTGTAATGGGTCACAAAAAAGGATAAAATTTTCAAGCTGTAAAGGTTTAGATATTGGATTCATAGAAGAAAAAGATTAGTCCTTATGACTCAAAAATGAGAAACTAGGGAATTGATATCATAGGTAGGCTTGAAAGGCTCAAACGATCCAAAGAACTTGCCTTAATCATCTTCATAATCATGTGCACTTATAATTTCGCCTCAAGTAATTAATCAACGATTTCTAGAGTCGTCGAGACTATATATAATGGCATGCATAAATCTCTCAAAATACTAGTGAAAAGGTAAATTCATTTGTGTTCATCATTTGAAAAATTCATGTTCGAGCTTAAGTAACATCCAAAACGAGAGTTAAGCACACAATTCATATAGAACTCATCAATTTCCTAGAATTATTTCCATCACAATCAAAATTTTATCATCAACACATTACTTTCAACTTAACCATGATTTACTACTAAACTAATGAGAAAAAAAAACAAAACAAAAAACATGATAGAATACGACAGTTATCTTCTCCCCCACACTTAATATAAGCATTGTCCCCAAGGCATAAATAAATAAAAATGAATGCAAAATAAAAAGTAAAGGGTAAGAAAAACTCATGCAAGTGCGCTTTGTTTAACATCGTTAGCTCGACTGAATGTTGCTCTCAGGATCTTTTTGTTGGATATTTTAATGAAGTCTCATTCTTCGTGTACTCATCAATGGAATAAAAAACATTGAAGTTGATAACTTGACCATCAAATTCCATTGTCAGCATTCTTGCTCTAACATCCAGCTTTGTATTTGTTGTCAACAAGAATGGCCTCCCAAATAAAACCAGTGTCAGATTGGGTATTGATGCATCCTCCATTTTAAGTATATAGAAATCCATTGGAAAGGCGATTCCACCAACCTTTACCAAAATATCTTCAACTAACCCTAAAGGATAAGCATTAGTATGATCAGCCAGTCGAATAATAACTCTTGTCTCCTTTAGCGACCCAAGATTTAAGGAAGCATATGTTGAATATGGCATTACAATAATCAATGCTCCCAAATCTATCATACACCGCTCAATCCTTTTATTCCCAGTCATACAAGGAATTGTAAAGGTTCCAGGATCCTTGCATTTTGGTGGCAACTTCTTTTGGAGAACAACATAAATGTTCTCCCCACACGTATCTTCTCATCACCCTCTAGTTTCTTCTTATTCGTGCACAACTCATTCAAAAATTTAGCATATCGTTGCACTTGTTTAATAGCATCAAGTAATGGAATGTTCACCTCCACCTTTCTAAATGTTGATAATATTTCCTTGTCTTCTTCTTGCTTTTTATTCTTTCATAATATGCTTGGAAAAGATGGAAGAGTGACATAAGTTGACATAGATGGTTTATGTGAATTTTTCTACGTTAATGGCTCATCATGGATGGAGTTGTCTACTACTTGATTTTGCACTGGAGCTAGCGATGACGGATGTGTGAATGGCTCATATTGTGCACCACTTCACAGTGTTATCGCATTTACATTTGCTCTTGGGTTTTTCTCTGGTTGGGAAGGTAATCTTCCAAAATTTTGTGCTTCAAGCTTGCTTAGAGATGTAGCAATTGTCCCATTGTGTTTTCTGAATTATGAAGAGATACCTAATCACTCTGAATAATTGCATGTGTGTTTTGCTAAAATTGTACAAGACCCTGTTGCTTTTGAGCATTAGATGCCACCAATGTTTTTAACATATTTGTAAGAAATGGTTCCTGATCTCGTGAGACTCTTCTTGAATGTTGTTGAGGAAGAGGTGCATAAGATTATTGATGATTCTCATAGAAAAAATTAGGATGATCCTTCCACCCCTCATTGTAAGTGATAGCATAAGGGTCATACCTCTGCCTTGGTTGCCCTAGGAATCCCCCAATAGCATTCACCTTCTCATTGACATTTTCTTGAACAGCGGGACAAGCATCGGTAGGATTCTCCGTACTTGACAAATACCACATGGTTTAACTTGTTGACCTTTTTCCATCTGTTGCACCATAGCAGTCAACTAAGCGAGCTGCTGCTCTACATTAGAATTTGCCTCATTAACCCCTTTTGCTGGCACTTCTTGACAAACACCAAACTTTTGGGAATTAGCAGCCATGTTAGAAACAAGCTCCTGGATGCAGCAGGAGTTTTATCCACGAAAGCTCCCCCACTTCCGGCATCAATCATACTCCTATCCAATGGTAAAAGTCCTTCATAAAAGTACTAGATCAGGAGTTGCTCAATTATTTGATGGTGGGGGAAGCTAGCACATAACCTCTTGAACCGCTCCCAATACTCATACAATGACTCCCAGTCTGTTGGCGAATGCCATAGATTTCATTCCTTATACTTCCAACCTTAGATGCTGAAAAGTAACGCTGCAAGAACAAAGTCTTCATCTCATTCCATGTATTCATCGTTCCAGGAGGAAGATAATATAGTGATTCATTAGCACCATCCTTCAGAGAGAATGGAAAAGGCTCTTAATTTAATCTACTCTTCAGTTACTACAACTGGTTTCATACTAGAACAAACAATATGAAACTGTGTCAGATGCTTGTCCGGGTCCTCCCCTGACAGCTCATGGAAAGATGGTAATAGGTGTATGAGGCCTGGCTTAAGTTCAAATTTGACATCCAGAGCTGAATACTATATAAATAATGGCAGATGGTCTAGATCCAGCTCTGACAACTCTTTCAACGTACTATCCTGAGCCATCTGAGACTTAATTGATGAATCTGAATTAGAATCGTCGTCAGATGGTAATGGCACTTGTATATGATTAACTCTCCTTGTTGAGTTTTGAATAGTGGATTATCAGTGATAATGTGAGAAGAGCGGGATGACGATGTCTCAAGATATTGCTTTATTGCTTGTAGCTTATCTTGAGTATCGTTGCCAAATATATACAACTAAAATTGCCAAGGTAATGAACTAATTAGTAAATAGTTAATTAATTTGAATAATAAAAGACTTACAATAGTCCCCAACAACGATACCAAAAATTTGATGCGTGTCCTATGCTATATCAAATTTACTAAAGAATTTATTTTAAGTATTACCAAATATTTAGTTGAATGGAAAATACATGCCAAACCCACAATGACTATTAGTCAGCTTATCATTCAAAATAAAAACAAGAATTAAAATTGAGATTTTGTTTCAAGATTTAATAGCATAAAATAAAGCAATAAATAAAGAACAATTGATAATTGTGATTTTAAAGATCAGTTAAGAATTATTCTCCACCTTCAACAATTAATCAAACAACAATGACAAACATTATTCCCTATTCCCAATTAAACTAGATTATACTTAATCAGTCAATTATCCCAATTTCGCTATTATAATTAATTAAAACTAAGCGCTCATTAATTAATACTTTTTACCAAGCAATAAACCCATTAAACATGCGATCTATTTAACTCAGGAAAAGCATTACATTCAGTGGAAAGAAAGTTAATCTAGGCAACAAATTCATTAAGCATACAATTCATTTAACCTAGGTTCTATTCTTCATCACAATTAAAATACTCGTCACAATACTTAATTATAATTTATCACTCTACTTAGAACCCTAGACTATTAGGTGAATAACAATTTGTTTCCCTAAATATTTGCATGATGAAGTGGCATGTCAAAGAGGCACGTGAAAAACACGTGACTAGTTATTAATGAAGGACTGGTCGACCTATGAACAGAGAATCATAAGAAATGGATTTGCTCGATAGATGCAAGGAATATGTTGAGCTGCGGAAAAGAAGATACACAGAAACATGCGACCAGATCAGCTCATGGGACCGAGACAAATGCTAAAAAACAGTTATAAGTTAGAAATTTTAGGGATATTTATTAATTCAAATATAATCAATGTTATTGATCTAATTATTTTATTATGTTTGTAACGCAAGTTAAGGACGACCCATAGGCCCATATGTACATCCGTGAGCCTATAAATAGAACTCATAGGATTCATTTATGTATGAGGCAATAATTTGTATTCAGAAAGAAATAGTGATTTTATACAAAATATTTGTATCTATATTCAAGACTTGTGAAACTCAGTGAACCCTTGTTTGTTGATCGCAGGTTTTGGAGTTCTTCTCCATTAATAAAAACACTAAGTGGACATAGGTCATTACTAATCCCTGGGGCCGAACCACAATAAAATCCTAGTGTCGTTTACATTCTTGAATTTAATTATCTTATTTATATCGTTTTTGTGACTCCATGTCATTGACCAAATTCAGGGTCAACACAATCCTAAGATGATAATACACCAGGTGTCAGACACTGAAAGCTTTAGAAAAGAGACAAGGGACAACTGGCCATGTGGCTTGCTCTAGTTCATTGGCAGGAAGACATGGCAGCATGCGTCAAGCAGAGTAAGGAGGCACGAGGATGCGTGCCGAGCTATGAAGGAACAACAACTTGGGACGCGTGGCATCTTCTGGGAAGCTCCCCAGGTTTGCGTCAAATGAGTGGCAAGCTGCCACGTGGTGCATGCAGGGAGGAATTCAGCTGAAAGTCTTGGCTTGGGCTGCTTGGGCTCGGTTTGGGTTGTCCAAAATGGTTATAAAAAATGCCATTTTTTCATTCTTTTCTTCAATAATAATTCTTTCTTTCTTTGTGACAAAATATATTTTATTTCCTAAACATTGAACACAAACTAAATTAAAATTAATATTTTCCAATATAAAATGTTTTACAATAAATACATAAAAAATATTAATTAAAACTTAATTTATTTTAAATTTTAAACCTAATAAAATGACATTATTGAGCACTAATCACCTACCACACTCAAGTGCATATGACACGTGTCACATCCATATGTGTAGAGTCCAAGAACTTTACTTAACTAGTTAGATAGTAGTAGCAATAGTAATAGTAGTAGTATTTTTATGACTGTTGATTTTGGTTCAGACCGGGATTTAATTGGACACTCGTAGTAACACTTGTAGATTTTCTAAGTTTAACCTATAGTTTAAGAATATTAATGTTAACCTAAGGTTTGATTAATATGACTGATATTGATGGTGATATTTATTATATTATAAGGTTTAGATAGACCCAATAAGATAATAACACTTGTCTTGTGTATGTTTAATGATAATTAAGTATTTTTGAGGAATAAGTTTATTAAGAGTAATATTTGAATATCCTAGGGTCTGTCAGCAGCTTTGAAAATGTTAGAGGACTTAGTCAAGGCTGTTTACTCAATTCAAATTAAGCTGAAAATGTGCAATTTTGTGTTTAAATATTCAGCGTATGCCGATATATCACAGCTATAGGGGGCGATATATCGCAGTACGGGGATACGAAAAACACGTAACTTCGTACGATCACCTCGATGAGCCTCGGGCATGCTGGCCCAGGTGATATATCACCTACAAGGGGCGATATATCGACTCCTTTGGTATATTTTTGAATGTTTTTGAAAACGTTCTCTTTTTAATCTTTAACCTCTTGATAAGTCCAGCATCTTTCTGACCGAGTCTTCAGCCTCTCTTGAATGATAATTCAAATATTTTTCACTTAAAAGGTCATTATTTTATTCAAGTTAAATGAAGATATTTTCATTCTTGAACTCTATAAATAGGACCTAGTACCCAGCCATTTATTCATTCGTCAAGCTAAGTTCAGAGGCTGCAAGCTGCTAGGTTATTTTTAAGAGTGTAAACACTTGGGTTCGGAATTATAAACTTAATCATTATAAGCTTCCCAAACACTTGGGAAGTAAGGTTTATAGCACATTTCAGTTTAAGGTTTAGATCGGTCATAGAAGCATTCAAGGTATTCCAAACTCTAGTTCATTTTGGTATTATTTTCCTTAAGTTCTTATAGTTTTCTACTCAGCACCCTAACTTTATTCTTTATTTTTGGATAGGAAATCTAAGATCTTGAACATAAGGTTTTTGGTAAGTATATTCTTGATGGTATAGTTCATCCATTCTTTTCATCTCTTTCTCTTTAGTATACTCACCTTTCTTTGATGGTTTATAGGAGTGTTCCAAAGTCCCAAATCTATTCTCATATCCCGGTATTTTTGGTAAGGAAAATAGGATAGGATTTTATATGTTATGTTATGTGTTATCTTATGATTTAAGTGTTATGTATATGTTATATGTTATATTATGTATGTTTGTAGACTTGGGCATATGACCTGTATAAGTAACAAGCCCCAATAAATTTATGGGCATATGGCTTGCTTAGCTAGCAAGCCCCACAAATCTAATGGGCATATGACTTGTTTAGTTTACGAGACCCCAAGTAATAATGGCCATTATAGTATATGTGGCATATGTTATGATATGTTTTAGTATATGTTGATATGAATATTATGTATATGACTTATGTGTTAGATTTTCCTTGCTGGGCATTAGGCTCATTCCTTTATGTGTATATGTGCAGGAAAATAGCTTTGGTGGTGGAAAAGGTTCTTGGAAGCTAGGGGATATGTATTGAGGCGGGATGGAATCGATGAACCGAGCGTTCTATTCGAGGATGAAGTCTCTTTAAATTTTATATGTATTTTTCTGCACTTTATTATGTAATCCATGTTATTTAAAATTATGTTATGTTTTTCTTTTACAAACAATGGGATCCCATATCCTACTTTAAATTTTATGTAGTTTAACACTTGTTTTTTTTTCTTCAAGTTTTAATGAAGTTATGATTATTTCACTTGTAAGTTTTATTAAAAAATAGTGTCTATGTATAGTAGTCATTAATGGTCCAAAGTCTAGAGTAGTTGGGTCATTACAGGTTGTATCAAAGAAAACGGTTCCTTCGCATGAAGTTCTCCTCGATACACACACTCAAAGCTCCGAATTTGACCGCCAAGTAAGTATTTAAGTTATAGTTATTTTGCTTATGTGTATAGCTAACGATTTTAGCATTTATGTTTTCTGTTAAGTATGAACAGAGCATTAACCAATGAGGATATCCGAGCCATTAAGGCTTTAAAAAGAATAAGGGAACCAAGAAACACCGTAGGAGCACTAGAAAGAATCACTCAAAGACTGCTTTTGTTCCACAAAGAAATAGGTCACCTTCAAGAGTCTAAGCAAATTATGATGAGAGCAACGGAACAATACATTTTAATAATTAGACTATTTAGAGATTTTCATCCTGTAATAGCAGCCTTAGAGGAAATACGGGAAATAATGGATGATGAAGACGAACTGCTAGTAGCAATGCGATATTACTTTCTCTTAGTTAGGTTCACTGCAAAATCAGAATTTCAGTTTACAAATGAGCAAAAACATAGGATTTTTACGAACCTTCCTAGAGGACATTTTGAGGCACATGATAATGAAGATTATGAAGAGCTAGATGAAGGATCGGATGTAGAAGATCCTGATTTTTAGAATAGTTAGTTTTCATTGTTTGTTTTATTTTATTGTTTGATTTATGGTTGTAATAAGTGAAAAACTCTTTTCCAAATTAATATCATGTTATTTTGTTATCATGTTTATTTTGCAATCATGATAAATAAAATAAATAATGACTGAGTTCGGTGAGGGTGGATACAAATCAATGAACCAAGTTTCTATATTGAGAGTTAGGGGGCCATAGTAGTGGGAACGATTTTACTGATCCCAGCCCTCCCTCAATATGGTTAACTTTGGAACAAAGATGAGTTTCGAGCCTGAGAATTAAGTCATATAGGATAATTAGAAACAGACTTAGATAATAAAGATGGCTTGTTTTTCTAAGCATAGAAACCCACTTTAATAATAAAGACTTATATAATTTTTTCATAAGAAGTCATAATAAATAGGTCCGAGATATGTTTGTTTTAGAATAAGTTTTTTCCTTAGAGCCTATTAGGTAAAGTTCTAACATGTTTCTTGCAACTGTTAGAACTCTACTGCGATGTCGCTCCGAAGATCTGCACGCACCAACGGAAACGCCTCAAATGCTGCTCCAGTGAGCAATGAAGCCCCTCCAGTTCGCAGAAGGGGAGTGCGTGCTATTGTCAGCCGCAACGCCCCGACACCACCAGCTGACAACATTGCGGAGATAGCCAGATTGCGATAGCAAGTCGAGGAAATTTTACAGCAACAACGACAACAGACTCAGTCTTAGCCTCCACCGCAACCGATGCCATAGAAAATGACCTCAGAACCCCAACAAGTTGGTCCATATGGGGGTGGCCAGTGGCAAACTACGTGCCGTATCTAGTACAACACATGGAGCCAGTTTATGAGAGGTTCCGCAAATAGCACGCTCCAAACTTCGAAGGGAATACAGACCCCTTTGAGGCAGAAGAGTGGAAGAGGAATGTGGAGCCAATTCTGACGCACATGAATCTCAGTAATGCAGACCGTATATCTTGCGTCTCATCATTGCTCAAGAAGGATGCCAGGATATGGTGGGACTTGGTCCAGCAATCGCATGATGTTGCCACCATGACATGGACTCGATTTGTGGAGCTGTTCCATAAGAAGTATTACAATTCGGCTATACTCGCTTCAAGAGTTGAGGAGTTCGCCAACTTGAAGCAAGGAAATTTATCAGTGGTAGAGTATGCTCGTCAGTTCGACCGCCTAGCTAAGTTCGCATCTGAGATGGTTCCAACCGATTTTCTGAGGGTGAAAAAGTTTGTTAGAGGACTTCGACCGAAGATCGAGATGGGGGTTAAGCTAGCAAACCCGGGAAATACTACGTATGCCGACGTTCTTGAGACAGCAATAGAAGTAGAGAGGTTGCAAGCTAGTGTGAGTAAAGAGGAAGCCAGTAAGCCTGAACCTAGACAGCAGAGTCAACCTCAGACTAGTCGGAACAACAACTATAATAGCAACAATCAGTCCGGCAACAACAGTAACGGTCAGAAGAGAAGGCATCTTGATAACAAGCAATCTAACAGCGATAAGAGGGCACAGACAAATAATGGGGGAAATAGGCCGGGTTACGTGGAATACCCGCCATGCACTAAGTGTCAGAAGAAACATCCTGGAGAATGCCGCGCAAACACCAAGGAATGTTTTAACTATGGTCAAGAAGGACATCAGAAAAGAGATTGTCCTCAGCGCAAGATAGAAGGAAAGAAAGACGACAAGATGGTTCATGCTAGGGTTTTTACCTTAACCCAAGGAGAGGCTGATGCTAACAATAAGGTGGTCACAGGTCAGGTTTCTATCCTCAATAACATATGCTCTGTATTATTTGATTCGGGAGCCACTCATTCGTATATCTCATTAGGAATGATAGAAAAACTAGAAAAACCTTCTGAAAGATTTAGAACTAGGTTTGTAACCGAGTTGCCCTCGGGCAAAGTAGTTCTATCGTCACGGATAGTATGAGGCGTACCGATCAAGATTGAGGACATAGAACTAGAAGGAGACCTGATTGAATTGGTGATCAAGGACTTTGATGTAATCCTAGGCATGGACTGGTTGGCACGGCATGGTGCAACCATCGACTGTAAACGCAAGAAGGTGATGTTCGAGACTCCTGACAGCCAGAAACTATGCTTCATGGGACAAGCTTCAGGATTGCGCACCCCGTTAGTATCATCTCTCAAAGCTCAAAGAATGACGGAGAGAGGATGTCAAGCGTTCTTAGCCAGCATCACAAATGTGGAAAAGGAGACACCACTTAAGGTTGGAGACGTCCGTATTGTACGAGAATTCCCAAAGGTATTTCCCGATGACTTGCCAGGATTGCCGCCAACTCGGGAAATTGACTTCACAATAGAATTAGTAACGGGCACCAAGCCTATCTCTAAGGCACCATATCAGATGGCACCTACGAAACTCAAGGAGTTAAAGACATAACTACAAGAACTCCTAGACTTGGGTTTTATTAGGCCAAGACATTCGCCATGGGGAGCTCCGGTGCTATTCGTGAAGAAGAAGGAAGAAAGTATGCGGATGTGTATAGACTATCGTGAGCTGAGCAAGGTAACGATTAAGAACAAGTACCTGCTACCCCGGATCGACGATTTGTTTGATCAACTCCAAGGAGCGACTGTATTTTCAAAGATTGATTTACGGTCTGGGTATCATCAGCTCAAGGTAAAGGGAGAAGATATTCCTAAGATAGCCTTTAGAACTCGTTATGGACATTACGAGTTCTTGGTTATGTCCTTTGGTCTTACTAACGCACCAGCCGCGTTTATGGACTTGATGAATAGGGTTTTCAAAGACTACTTAGATAAATTCGTTGTAGTGTTCATCGACGACATCTTAGTATACTCTAAGGATGAAGTAGAGCACGAGGAACATTTGAGGTTGATTTTGTCGCGACTGAAGGAGCATAAAATCTACGCCAAATTCAAGAAATGTGAGTTTTGGCTTTCGCAAGTGGCGTTCCTCGGGCACATTATATCAAAAGACGGAGTTGTAGTAGACTCATCAAAGGTAGAGGCCGTGAAGGATTGGCCAAGACCAAATAACACATCTGAAGTAAGAAGCTTCCTAGGGTTAGCAGGTTATTATAGGAGGTTCGTAGAGGGCTTTTCTAAGATAGCCACTCCGCTCACCAACCTGACCTGGAAACAACAAAGATTCAACTTGAATGATAGATGTGAAGAAAGCTTCTAGTTGCTTAAGGTTAAGCTTTGCTCAGCACCAGTACTCTGTGTACCGACACCCAATGATAAGTTCGTAGTTTACTGCGATGCATCGAAGCAAGGATTGGGTTGTGTGCTGATGCAAAATGATAAGGTGATAGCCTACGCCTCACGACAGTTGAAGGAGTATGAGCAACACTATCCAACTCACGAGATGGAGTTGGCAGCGGTGGTTTTTGCGTTAAAAATCTGGCACCATTATCTTTACGGAGAACGGTGCGAGATTTATACGGACCACAAGAGTTTAAAATACTTCTTTACTCAGAAGGAGCTCAACATGAGGCAACACAGGTGGTTAGAGTTAGTAAAGGATTGTGACTGCGAAATCTTATACCACTCGGGGAAGGCAAATGTAGTTGCCGATGCGCTAAGTAGGAAAAGTTATGGAAATTTAGCAGCTTTAACCGGAATAGAAAAGTCGCTACAGCAGGAGCTGATCAGTGCCAGAATAGAAGTAATTGTCGGCAAGCTGGCTAACTTGTCTATCCAGTCGAATCTGCTAGAAGATATATAGATTGGTCAGGTACATGACGACACCCTAGCAGCACATATGGATGCAGTCAGAGAAGGCAAGGCTACAAATTTCTCAATATCTAGTCAAGGTTTATTGAGATATAAGGATCGGGTATGCATGCCAAATGATCAAAGGATTAAGAAGACGATTCTAGAAGAAGCGCACAGTACCCCGTACTCAGTTCATCCAGGGTCTACCAAGATGACTCATGACATCAAGGAAATCTATTGGTGGCCAGGGATGAAGAAGGACATAGCAGAGTTTGTGTCTAAGTGTCTTGTATGCCGGCGAGTGAAAGCAAAGCATCAGCGGCCTGTAGGCTTATTGCAACCGCTTAGCATACCAGAATGGAAGTGGGACGATATAGCTATGGACTTCATGATAGGTTTTCCAAGGATGAATAAGCAGCATGATTCCGCTTGGATAGTGATAGATAGACTAACCAAGTCGACTCATTTCATGTCTGTTAAGACTTCTTACATGGTAGACCAATATGCAGACATCTACGTCCAAGAGAAAGTACGGTTGCATGGAATCCCCAAGACAATAGTATTAGATAGAGGATCGGTGTTTACATCGAGATTTTGGGGAAGTTTACAACAAGCTATGGGTACTAAGTTAAGTCTTAGTACAACGTTTCATCCTTAAACAGATGGGCAGTCCGAGCGTACGATTCAGATTTTAGAGGATATGCTACGCGCGTGTGTACTTGATTTCAGAGGATCATGGAATAAGTACTTGCCGCTGATAGAGTTCTCCTACAACAATAGCTACCAGTCAACGATCGAGATGGCACCTTATGAATTGCTATATGGAAGAAGGTGCCGATCACCGTTGCACTAGGACGAGGTAGGAGAAAGGCAGCATCTAGGTCCCGAAGCTGTTAGACAAGCTCAAGAAGCAGTAACGCTTATTAGACAGCGTATGATTGCTGCTCAAAGCCGTCAGAAAAGCTATGAGGATGCCAAGCAACGCGATGTAGAATTCAAAGTCGGAGATCAAGTCTTCTTGAAGATATCTCCTATGAAAGGTGTAAAGCGGTTTGGGAAGAAAGGCAAGCTTAGTCCCCGATTTATAGGTCTTTTTGAGATATTGGACAAAGTGGGAGCAGTTGCATATAGACTAGCCCTACCGCTAGCACTAGCAGATAGTCACAACGTGTTCCACATCTCGATGCTACGCAAGTATGTGTCAGACCCATCTCACATCCTCAAGTATGATACGATAGCACTCTAGAAAGACTTGAGTTACGAGAAACGACCGGTTAGCATCCTGGATAGGGGGTGAAGCAGTTACGGTCCAAGAGCATTCCTATAGTCAAAGTCCTATGGAGTAATAGTTCTGAACGAGAGGCAACGTGGGAGTAGGAGGAGGACATGCAAGGCCGGTATCCGGAGTTATTTTGTAAGTAAATTTCGAGGAAGAAATTCTTTTTAGTAGGGGAGAATTGTAGAGTCCAAGAGCTTTACTTAACTAGTTAGATAGTAGTAGCAATAGTAATAGTAGTAGTATTTTTATGACTGTGGATTTTGGTTCAGACCGGGATTTAATTGGACACTCGTAGTAACACTTGTTGATTTTCTAAGCTTAACCTATAGTTTAAGAATATTAATGTTAACCTAAGGTTTGATTAATATGACTGATATTGATGGTGATATTTATTATATTATAAGGTTTAGATAGACCCAATAAGATAATAACACTTGTCTTGTGTATGTTTAATGATAATTAAGTATTTTTGAGGAATAAGTTTATTAAGAGTAATATTTGAATATCCTAGGGTCTGTCAGCAGCTTTGAAAACGTTAGAGGACTTAGTCAAGGCTGTTTACTCAATTCAAATTAAGCTGAAAATGTGCAATTTTGTGTCTAAATATTCAGCGTATGCCGATATATCACAGCTATAGGGGGCGATATATCGCAGTACGAGGATATGAAAAACAAGTAACTTCGCACGATCACCTCGACGAGCCTCGGGCATGGTGGCCCAGGCGATATATCGCATACAAGGGGCGATATATTGGCTCCTTTGGTATATTTTTGAATGTTTTTGAAAACGTTCTCTTTTTAATCTTTAACCTCTTGATAAGTCCAGCATCTTTCTGACCGAGTCTTCAGCCTCTGTTGAATGATAATTCAAATATTTTTCACTTAAAAGGTCATTATTTTATTCAAGTTAAATGAAGATCTTTTCATTCTTGAACTCTATAAATAGGACCTAGTACCCAGCCATTTATTCATTCGTCAAGCTAAGTTCAGAGGCTGCAAGCTGCTAGGTTATTTTTAAGAGTGTAAACACTTGGGTTCGGGATTATAAACTTAATCATTATAAGCTTACCAAACACTTGGGAAGTAAGGTTTATAGCACATTTCAGTTCAAGGTTTAGATCGGTCATAGAAGCATTCAAGGTATTCCAAACTCTAGTTCATTTTGGTATTATTTTCCTTAAGTTCTTATAGTATTCTACTCATTCTTTATTTTTGGATAGGAAATCTAAGATCTTGAACATAAGGTTTTTGGTAAGTATATTCTTGATGGTATAGTTCGTCCATTCTTTTCATCTCTTTCTCTTTAGTATAATCACCTTTCTTGGAAGGTTTATAGGAGTGTTCCAAAGTCCCAAATCTATTCTCATATCCCGGTATTTTTGGTAAGGAAAATAGGATAGGATTTTATATGTTATGTTATATGTTATCTTATGATTTAAGTGTTATGTATATGTTATATGTTATATTATGTATGTTTGTAGATTTGGGCATATGACCTGTATAAGTAACAAGCCCCAATAAATTTATGGGCATATGGCTTGCTTAGCTAGCAAGCCCCACAAATCTAATGGGCATATGACTTGTTTAGTTTACGGGACCCCAAGTAATAATGGCCATTATAGTATATGTGACATATGTTATGATATGTTTTAGTATATGTTGATATGAATATTATGTATATGACTTATGTGTTAGATTTTCCTTGCTGGGCATTAGGCTCATTCCTTTATGTGTATATGTGCTGGATAATAGCTTTGGTGGCGGAAAAGGTTCTTGGAAGCTAGGGGATGTGTATTTAGGCGGGATGGAATCGATGAACTGAGCGTTCGATTCGAGGATGAAGTCTCTTTAAATTTTATATGTATTTTCCGCACTTTATTATGTAATCCATGTTATTTACAATTATGTTATGTTTTTCTTTTAAAAACAATGGGATCCCATATCCAACTTTAAATTTTATGTACTTTAACACTTGTTTTTTTTCAAGTTTTAATGAAGTTATGATTATTTCACTTGTAAGTTTTATTAAAAATTAGTGTCTATGTATAGTAGTCATTAATGATCCAAAGTCTAGAGTAGTTGGGTCATTACAATATGAGTTGATTCACTTGTCAATATAAAAAAGTAACCATCCCATCACCTCTTGTCTTACCGCCATTTACAAAAAAATTTCATCCATGTGATGGTTTCTCTTCTCTTAATTGAACAACTGAAATAAATCCTCATTTTTCTACTATAAATAACCTTTCATTTTCTTCTTCTTTACTCTTCATTTATGCTTACATCCAGAATCAAATGAAAACACCAAAGCCTTGTTTGTTATTTTCATCATCTTCGAGATTCCCTTGCTTTCAATGTTCGTTCGACCATCAAGCTCCAACGACCCCGTACTATCCTTGATTTCCTTCGAACATTCATGTAAGCTATTATGAAAAATCCATCTTTTTTTTTTCCTGTTATTAAATGTCTTGAGAGAAAACTAGTAAAAGTAGGAGTTTTAATCCATTTGTGCAATGGAAATCTGTCGGGATTGTGTTTATAGGTTGCATTTTCTATATTTTGAAAAGAAACTTGTTGGGGAGGAAAAGTAAATATATATAAATTTTTCAGGGGCTCAAAAAATTTGAGAACGTGAAGAACCAATCTATACTGTTAGGATTTGTGCCCTATAAGCGTATTTTTGTATGAATGATTGCTGTTAATTAAATAAAGTTAATATTTTGCACTCATATTTGTATTTATTTATACATGCCATTTATCATGAAGATCCAATATTATTGACATGGTCTTGAATTAAGTATATGTATAATGATATATATAGAAGAAGATTTAATTCAAGATAATAATATAAAAGTTGTCCATAATCGCTAAATAAAGTGGGAGCTATATTTAATAAAGATTATGAGTATCGTCTATCTTCTATTTAAGACAGAGCAGTTCATCCAGATTGTTTAATGTAGCGACATAAAAAGATAGAGGTACCGTATACAATACATATTGTATTGGACTGTGACAAGATGAAAGAAAGAACTTATGATAATCTTCGTTAAAATATAGAAGTTCAACATTCATCAGTCGATGGTTATTTGAGACTTGACCTCAATCCTGAAGTGAATAATGAGCTCCTATTTGTGCTTTCATGGCTTTTGACTTATCGGGTAAGGTTCAATATTCCTTCGACCGAATTCTTGATATCTTGGAGTCATAGAACTACAAGTGGCTGGGAATATACTTAACAGATATGGAATATGCTGCTTACTTAAATGAAAGCAGATTAGTTGTTCCTTTTAGTGCTGATTCAGGGCTTGAACATAGAGCGCTCAATTTCTGTTAGAGAACAGAAATTTCATTCTATAATTAAATTTATAGAATAATGCTCATTAGAGGATCAATGGAACTAATTGATAAAAACATAATTAGAGAGGTTAACAGACATTAAGACGTAGCTCTAATTATGAACAACTAGCAGAGGGTCATCACTGTTAGAGATAGTTATATTGCCTCAATGGAAAATAGCAAGACTCTTACAACTCTAAGAAAAATAATACAAAGACAAGATTATTGACTAAATAAGATTACAACTCAATAACCAAAATACAAGTAAATGTAGAAATAAGAGGAAGAAGAGAATTATAAGAACTATAACTCTAAAACAAAAGATACAAATAAATATGTAAAGAGAAAATAGAAGAAGAGAAGATAAAAGCAATAGTAGAAATAAGAAATAACAAGAACAACAAGCAAATCTATCTCACTCACACAACCAAAGTGAAGAGCATTGGGGATCACCAACTTGAACAAGGTTTACAACCTTTCTCCAAAATCTTATTTCCCCCTATCTCAAGCACTAAGGGATTCTCTCAATATTGGAAATAGCTCTCTGGAATAATATTGGAAATCCTAGTGTCGTTTACATTCTTGAATTCAATTCCCTTATTTATATCGTTTTCGTGAGTCCCTGTCGTTGATCGAATTCAGGGTCACCATTTTGGTGCTTTCATTGAGAGCTGAACTCAAGGAAACTAGGATCTAACATGATGGCTAAGAACACCAGGAGGACGGGTCAAGCTGGACAAACATTGGAAAATCCACAAAATCCACCTCCTCCACCAGGTGTGACAGAGGATGAGCCACAAGTGGAGTTGGAAGAGGAGGAGATGGACGTTGGAACCATGAGAACAACATTGGGAGTGTTGCAAGATGAGTTAGCCACCCTAAGAGCTAACCAAGAGAACGTGGCTGAAAGGATGGTGATGCAACAATGTGAGCTTGATCCACAACATCAAGAATTGAATGAAAGACAGGCGGACATGGATCATCGACAAAGAGACGCGATGGTGGCTTTAGAGGTGACCATTCAGTTGGCTCGAGGACTACCACTCGCATAGAACTCCCAGCCAAACCTACTGCCAAATCCTCATACTCCTCAAAACCCATGATCAGAGCATCAACAATGTCCTCCAAACCCACAAGACCCAAGAATTCCACAGCAGCAGGAACAACATCCAACTGCCTAGCAGAAAGGCAGCCTCAGAATCCTGCTAGAAATAACGAGCAGCGTCAACCCTCTCGTGCTGGTTGAGGTAGTATACAACATCATAAACTGAACAGGGATGAACATCATCCCATAAGCCCTAGACGTCTCACAATAGACAAGCAAAACCTTCTTGGTAGAGGACAGGGTCCCTCAGGAAGCAAGAGGCAGACAGACTTAGGTTCTATGGTCCGGGATCCCCCACGACAAAGCAATGTCCAGTGACCCAATGACCAATGCAGGCCTCCTCCTATTTACCTAGACAGCCTAGGGAGAAGAGAGGGAGACAGTTCATACAGCAAGTTGTGTACTCGCAGGTCACAGTATAGAGACGACCATAATTCCAACGAAGAGGACTCCGGTTATAATAGGAGCAAAGGTACAGACAACAAAACCCTCCTTTAATGGACAACCGACCAGCAAGCCAGAACACTTGGGGGCAGCCTAGACAACCCAACGTATTTGATCGACTAGGTGCAAAGCGAGTAGAGGCGAAAAGGTGAAGACTTAAGGGACACACTCAATGATCGAAGGGAAAGGAACAATGAGCATGTCCGACTTCCTGTGGTCGCTCCTACCCTTGTTATACCAGTTGTTGTTCAACCTCAAATAGATGCCCTGAATTAGGTTGTACAACAGCTAGTCAGGGATAAGCCTTCCCATATTGATTATGACCAGAGAAAGGGCACCCCGTTCATCAACATAATTGCTATGGCAGAGATCCTAAAAAAATTCAAAATGCCAGTACTGCCCAACTTCACTGGAAGAGAAGACCCAGTATCTCACATGAATAAGTTCGAGATACAAATGGACATCCAAAAGGTGTCCGAAGATGCTCGATGCAAGATATTTCCTGCTACTTTGTCTGATGCTGCCCAGGAATGGTACTTCAAATTTCAGCCGACCAGCATAGTTTCATGGGAGATGTTCGTAAAGGAATTCTTCAGACAAGTTTATGCTGGTCAGATACATCCAATAGAGGCCAATCAGCTGGTCGACATAAGACAAAAGGAAGGAGAATCTCTAAAGGAGTACATCTAGAGGTGTATGCGAGCAGCTGCTCAGGAAAAATTGGTTGGAGACGAGGGAAAGATGATGGCCATCACCATTGGGGTGTAACTCCAATCTCCCCTTTGGAGCAGCCTTAGGAATTTTTGGATCGAGCAGAGAAATACATCAAGTTGGAGGAGGCTATCGCCAATGAAGGAAAGTCTCCAAAGGTCGAACAAAGCAAAAAAGAATAGTCGACAAAGGCTGCTAGTGGGTCTAGCAAACCCAACAAAAATAACAATAAGAATAGTAACAAGAATGGAGGAAAAAGAGAAAATGCTGAGCAGGCGACGTCTGATAACAAGTGCCCTAAGAAAAACAGGTACGAGCCGAGGTTCACTAACTTCACGGCCCTAGTCGACAGAAAAGCAGAAGTGTATCAGACCACTCACATCACAGTCCTTTTCAGGCGACCAACCTCGATAAGAAAGGACATATCCAAGCGAAAAACAACCAAGACTTTTCATTTCCAAAACGACTATGACCATGATACCAATGAATGTAACCAACTGAAAGAAGAGATCAAGTTCCTTATACACTAGGGGCACCTGAGAAGATATGTGCGAGCAGGGGGAAACCCCCAGTAAGGGGCTCACTGAGGCAACGAGTAGGCACAAGTACGCCAACGCTCGCCTCCACTACTGTCAGCCCCGATCGTTGGTACTTTGCTAACTATTTGTGGTGGACAACATTTATCTTATGACAGTGGTAAGGCAAGAGAAAGATATGCCAAGACCCTACGTCATGAGTAGGATATAGAAATGTTAATCGTCGAGGAGCGAACTCCCAAAAAAGCTCGAACTGAGGAAGAGAGTATAACTTTCTCTAAGCTGGATGCACAACATGTTCGATTCCCCCACTAAACTCCCTTGGTCGCGGATGTTCAAATCGCCAACATGATGGTGAAACGAATGTTGGTAGATACTGGAAGCTCGGTGAACATTCTATATAAATCTTCACTGGAAATAATGAAACTATTAGTGCAAGATTTAGAACCATGCAACCAAACCATCTATGGTTTCTCTAGCGAGGGATTAACACCAACAGGGTCGATCAGACTCCCGGTCATGGCAGGAACAACACCTGTGAAGAAGACATTACTCACTACTTTTATAGTAGTTGATTGTTCGTCAACATATAATGTCGTGATTGGAAGGCCCATCCTGGTAGAGCTATGAGCGGTAACTTTAATCTAGCATTTGGCCATGAAGTTTCCAACAGATGTAGGAGTTGGGTGCATGTTGGGAAACCAACGAGGAGTCAAGGAGTGTTATAACTCCTCGATCACAAGAGCAAAATAGTGCAGATTGGGGAGCAGAGCAGAAAAAAAGGTTGCTAGTGGTAAATGAATCACATGCCAAATCAGGCGAACAAGTCACCAAATAGGATGTTCCCCAAAATGAGATAGAGACTTAGATCCTTGCTTTGGGGATTTTGAGGAAGGTATTGGACCCATGGAGGACCTCGAGGAGGTCCAGCTAGAAGAAAAATATCCGACCAGAGTTGTGAAAGTTGGTAAAATCATAGAGACAACAATCAAAGAAAACTTGGTGGAGTTTTTGAAGAATAACTAGGAGGTCTTTGCCTGGTCACATAAAGACATGGTGGGAATCTACCCAACAGTTATTATCCATGACCTGAACGTAGACAAGAACCACCCACCAGTCCAACAAAAACGAAGGCTGCTTGACAAAGACCAGTCTAAAACCTTAAAAGGAGAAGTCAAGAAGCTAAAGGAAAATGGATTCATCAGGGTAGCGTTTTATCCATCTTGGGTCTCTAATCCTGTACTAGTCTCTAAACCAAATGATAAATGGAGGACTTGCGTGGATTTCACAGACCTTAATAAAGCTTACCCAAAAGATTACTTCCTACTTCCAAGGATTGACCAGCTGGTCAATGCTACATCAGGGCATGAAATTTTATCATTCATGGATGCATACTCTGACTATAATTAAATTAGTATGCATCCACATGACGAGGAACATACTAGTTTTTGAACAGATACAAGGCTTTACTGTTACAAAGTCATGCCCTTCGGTTTGAAAAACGCTGGTGCAACTTAGCAACGACTAGTAAACCATATGTTCAAAGACCAAATCAGCAATAACATCGAGGTTTACATTGATGACATGTTGGTCAAGTCGAAAAAATCTGGTAAGCACGTCGAGGACTTATAGGAATGCTTCAACATCTTGAACAAGTATCAGATGAAGCTTAATCCACTTAAGTGTTCTTTTGAGGTCGGATTAGGAAATTTTTGGGATTCATAGTAAACTCGCGAGAAATCTAGGCCAATCCTAAAAAATTCAAGCATTGATCGAGATGCAGCCCCAGCCAAAATTAAAGATATACAAAGCCTAACAGGGAGAATTATAGCTCTAAGTAGATTTATATCTAAATCTACAGACAAATGCATCCCATTTTTTAATCTACTCAGACGAAACAAAAAGTGCAATCACCCATTCTGTCCAAGTTGGTAGAAGGATAAACTTTCTACATCTACCTTGCAATAACATAGTATGCTGCCAGTGTTGTTTTGATAAGGGAAGATGACAACATTCAAAAGGTGGTATACTATATAAGTAAAAGGCTAGTGGGAGATGAATTACGTTATCCGACTATAGAGAAATTGGCTTACTTCTTGATACTGGCATCAAGAAAACTGCGACCCTACTTTCGAGCTCAACCCATAGTAGATTTTACTGACCAGCCACTACGGCAAGTCTTCCAAAAACTAAAAGCTGCTGGTCGACTAATAAAATGGGTAGTTGACCTAGGGTTGTTCGAAATCTCTTATTTACCATGAGCAACCATAAAGAGACAAGCCTTAGCAGACTTTGTAGCTGAATTCACTAGACTCCCAACTAACGAGCAGAATATAGAGCCTGAAATCCAAGATAAAACTCCCTCATGGAAACTGTTCGTAGACGGATCATCAAATGATCATAACTCATGGGCTGGGTTAATTCTAATAACCCCAGAAGGGCATAGGTTTCACTGTGCATTTAGATTCAATTTTAATGCCTCCAATAATGAAGTCGAGTACAAAGCACTGCTCGCAGGAGTGAGACTAGCAAAGGGTGTGAATGTAAAGTCACTTGAAATATACAATGACTCCCAACTAGTTGTTAATCAAATAATTGGAGAATATTAGGCCAGGGGTATTAAAATGGTCGCGTATCTAAACAAGGCAAAAGACTTGTTGGCTCAATTTGAAAAGTATACATTACAGCAAGTACCCCGCGACCAGAACTCCAATGTTGACACCTTAGCCAAATTAGCAAGAGCCAAAGATGCTGACATGCTGAGTATAGTGCCAGTCGAACATCTATTAGCTTCCAGCATCCAAGTAGAAGAATCCTCTCTAGTGATACAAGCAGTCATCACTTAGATGACCCCCATCATTCAATATCTCGAATAGGGATAGTTACCAGTGGACATAAATAAGTCGAGAGCACTACAAAGGATATCAGCTCGATGGCATTCTGTATCAACGAGGATATTCTATGCCCTTGTTGAGATGTATTTCCAAGGAAAATTCTAAGGAAATGATGCGAGAAGTACATGAAGGGTTTCGTGAAGATCATGCTGGGGGGCAAAGTTGATCAAAAACGATTCTACGACAATGGTATTTTTGGCCTACTATGATCGAGGATTCTATGGAGTTTGTTAAAAAGTGTGATAAATGCCAAAGATACTCCAAGATACCTCGGGCAGCCCCAAATGAGCTTAAACAGATGAAAAGCCCATGGCAATTTGTAGTTTGGGGAATAGACCTGATCAAATATTTTCCTACAGGAAAAGGAAATATCAAGTACATAGTAGTCGCTATTGACTACTTTACTAAGTTGGTAAAAAAGTAATGGACTTCATTGTTAAAAACATTGTATGCCGTTATGGATTGCCAAAAAGATCGTATCAGATAATGGCACACAATTTGACAACGACCTATTTACTGATTTGTGCGAACAACATGGAATAACGAAGAGCTTTTCATCAGTAGCCCATCCGAAAGTGAACAGAGAAGTAGAAGCTGTAAACAAAATGCTAAAGGACACACTGAAGAAAAGGCTTGAACAGGAAAAAGGAACATGGCCAGAAAAACTACCCGAGGTACTCTGGTCGTATAGAACAACACATCGAACAACAACAGGCCATACACCATTTTCTTTAGCATATGGGTATAAAGCCATGTTACCAATTAAGTTAGATCCACCCTTGCATAGAAGGATAGCATACGACTAGCATACAAACAACCAATTATTGATGGAATTGTTAGACTCAATAGATGAAAGGTGCGAGCATGCCTAATTACAAGTTGCAGCTTACCAAAAAAAGGTCGCTCGATATTTTAACTCTAAAGTGCGCAAAAGAAAGTTTTACGTAGGTGATTTGGTACTTCGAAGAGTTTTTCTCAATACTCGCGACCAGGCTACAGGAGTACTCGGACCAAACTGGGAAGGTCCATATCGAATTGAAGAAATTCTTCAACCAAACACATATAAACTTGCTCGCTTAAATGGAGATATTGTTCCTCGCTATTGGAATGGAGAACACCTGCACTAGTATTATCAATGAATATTTATTTTTACAGATTTGACTTATATTTAGTTTTACTGTTTACAAGATTTTGAACAAGGGCTGGCAAGTTAGATTGTTGGTCGCTTATAAGTGTAAGATCAATTTTTGATTACTCATACAAACAAGAATTTTGTCCATTTTTTTTACAAGAAATAAAAGGAACTGTGCGCAGCCAATTATTCTTGCAAATTATTGTATTTATTACAAGTATTTTCTCATTGTGTGTGTTTGTTTTGCTATATTTTAATGTTTGTTTATAAGTACGCGAGCAATAATGTTCGAACAGATATTGGTCAATAGCAAGTGACCGAGAACCTTAAGCTCCTTGATCACTTAGGGGGCATATAAGATACTAAGCGAGCAAAGCATATTTTAAACATATGCGAACACACAAGCAAAATAAAGGAAAACATACTACACTACTTAGAGTATTTTTAAATTTTTTTATAAATGTTGTGAAATAATGAAGTGTTATGATAGGTTTGGTCATACGAGCATATGTTATAAGGGAAAATTATAATATCAAAATGAAATATATTTACACCGTGAGAAATTGCTGCTTGGATGTAATTAAAACTATTTTAAATAGTAAATAAAACTGCCTTAGGAGGCAATTGTCTCAACACCACGAACAATCTACTTGGGTGTTGTAGTAACAAAATAAAAAAGAAAAAAATTTCTACTGTGCAGCTTCGGGGGGGGGGGGGTCCTACTGAGGTTATTGGTCGATAGTGGTTCCGGCTTCTTCTTCTACTCCGTCAACGCCTATTGCCAAGGAAATTTTAGGAGACTTTGGGGCATTCTTCTCCTCCTCCTCCAGGCGAGCAGCACACCGAGCAAGCTAAGATTGTTTTACTTGCTTAGGAAGATAATCAAAGTTCATACCTTGATTGTTCTTCCAGAACATGTAAAAGCAATTGAAGGTAGCTCCCTGGAACCTCTCCAAGTCACTCGCATTGTGCTCTTCGAGCAGCTTAACCCGATCCTCTAGTCTGGTGGTCTCCTTCATGCTTGCGACATGATCTTCTTGCAGTTTGAAGACCTTCTTATAGTTGGTCTTAGAAGCTTCCTTGTATCTATCCTTGGCAACAACAACTCTGGCCATATCTTCCTTTCTCTTCCTCAGCTCCTTTGTCAAAGCAGCAATGTTTTCCTCTGCTGTTTGACTTTGGCCTCCCATTCTTTGATCTTCTCAGCACGTTTTGAGTCAATCTCCTCGACACGGCGCCAACCGTTATTCACAGTCAGAAGAGCTTGCGAATAGTGAAGAAATAAATATGTTAGTATCAATAAAAGGAAATGCTGGTTGATTAAAATAAAATAAAGAAAAGAAACTTACATCAATCATTTTGTTGAACCCATGAGCAAGGACCTGCTTGGGTTTCAAAGAATGAAGGGAAGAAAAGGCCTCTTTGCTAAGGCGATGCTTGGCTACCTTCTGGGCTTTATCAACTATTCAGCTGGAAGGATGGCTCAACAATTCTGCTTCCAAGGATCCTCCTATCTGTTTTGTGGAGGACTCAATGCGAGGAGGTGGAGGAGGAATGGTTTTCCTGGAAGGAGTGGGAGCTAGAGTGTCTGCTAATCGAGTCTTTTTTCTTGGAAGTGCCCCATTGGCATCTCCAGCATCTCTCCTGCTTGATTTTTTAGAGCTAGCAGATTTGCCCCCGGAGCCATATATGTCGAATGCAACGTTGGTTTGCATGACTACAAAAAATGAACGAGCATATATGTTAGGAAAAAGTTATGTGTAATGGGAAAACAAAACAAAATAAATTCAAAGTATTATACCTGAACTATAATTACTGGTCACTACATTATCTAAGGAACTACATATACAATCACTATCTGCCTCGAAGAAGTCCAATCTAAAATTACTGGTCAAAAAAATAAAAGTACCATCCTTATCCAACAGATGATAAGGGATGGGCAATGTATCTAAGAGTGAAAAATCCATACTATTCTCGTCAGAGGATTCAAACGCGCGACCAACATATTAAGGCAACTTTTGTTTTCCCTTCCCATGTTAAGGAGGGATCTCAATTGGTTGGGCATTGGGATCAAGCTCTTGGATGGTCACTCCCGTCGGACGACGCCTCGGGGGTTGTGACATAGCTTGTTGTTGTTCGGGGTTTGCTTGTTCCCCAGTGCAATCTCCAGTAGCACTCCCCGCAGTCCCCACCTCCTGGTGAGGCTCCAAAAGGCTGACCAACCATAAATTATATTCCGTGACCAGCTCCTTGACACTTTTTTCTATATGCGTCATGCTGGCCATGGCCGCAGCCCTTATCTCCATTTTTGGACTAGGCTCTAGTCGGTACCATGGACCTAGACACAATATCAACTGACTAAGGACAGAGAAAAAAATAAAAGAGCGACCAAGAAGAATACCGAACATAGATTAAAGAGTTTACCTCCTCGAGTGAAGGCCATGTTATCTGCGATCAAATTGGTTATGAGGAAATAATCTTGGAAGTATTTCCCACATTGGAATTGTAAGTTAAATCACTTAGGAATGTGCAACTAAATTCCTAGTGATAAAAATGGAAGAACCCTGTGCTATTTTGGTTGGGGTTGGATTTGAGATCTAACAAAAAATTGATCTCGTGAGGGGTGGACACAAGCAAATTTTTATGGTTATACAGAATATAGAGTGTTGATAGCACTCTATATCCATTGGGGGTTATTTGAACAGGGCCGACCTCAAAATAGTTTTCTACCCCTCAAAAAAATTCATGCAAGGACAAAAATGCCCCCGCTTCTATGTGGTACCTCGACCAGGCACTAAAGGCACCTCTGGGCATATTTGCTCTCTGGTCAGGTGTAGGCTTATATAAGTTAATCCCAGGAAGCCCATACTTCTTGGGATACTTTGCCACCATCCTAGTCGATCCTGGTCGATATGACGCTTTGAGGGGCAATGTACCAGGGTACATCTGCTCGTGGGCCCTTGTGTAGACAGACCTTAGTTTGGATCTCAGGTGGTGTGGCCCTTATTGGCCGAGGGTCGCTTGAAGGACCCTCAATATTGGTTGTTGGCTGGCTGGTAGGTGAGTCGATGGTTTTTCTCTTTCTCTGGGTAGTTTGTTTGACACGACCCATACTTGGTTTTTTCTTTGATGGTTTTTGTCTGGGATTGAATGGAGGAAAAATTGTCAGAGGAATCGGGGGTGGTGGTGAAGGCTCTGGTATGGGTAAAGAAGGTTGTTCCTGGTCTTTGAACAACAAGGAAAGGAGATCGTTGTCTATTGGTCTCTCACTTCCCCAGGGATCATGCATGAATATCTGAGAAGAATAAGGGGAAGTGAGAATCTACGACCAGTAGAGAAAGAATATAAAAGGAAAAAGGATAGTGCTGCTCATAGATAAAAGTTAAGCATTTATCTGACCAGCAGCATCTGAGTACAAACACAAAAAAACCTACGAGCAGATTGGAAAAATAGATCAAAAAGTGAATTTGAAATTTTTTTCAGAAAAACATTTCAACTTCATAAACGGGCGTAAAAAACCCAGTTTTTCCGAAATACCAAAAATTGAATTTTTATTTCAATTTTGTGCCAAAATCAGTGACAATATGCCCAAATACCTTTCCTAAACATCATTATATTCCATAAACTGCCTAAAATACCTATTTTATCCCCAAAATTCCTATGCATTTTACCCAAAACCGATTACCCTCAAGAACACATTAAGAGCATGCAAAACTTGTTAAAAAAACATGCAAATCACGACCAAAGATGTGAAAAAATTGGTACAAAATCAGTGGGAGGGGTTTGAAAACTTACTGGAAGTGAAGTTGTTGAAGAAATTGCTTGAAGTTGCTCGAAGACGCCTCAGACTGCACTAAAACACTTGAAGTTCTTGAAGGTTTTTTCTGAGTATTCTTGAAGAGAGAGAATGATTGGGTAAAAGTGAAAGGAAGAAAGGAGGGGGGTATTTATATCGGTCAGAGATATCTGACATGTAATGATGAAAATTAAGGGTTTTGGCATGGGAAATTGAAATAACTGTCAAATCAGTTCTAGAAAACCATAAAGGTAATAATTACTTACCTTTCCGAGGAAATATGTACAGATGGATGGGACAGGTCAACAGAATGTTGATCGAGTAAGTTTATTAAATGTTGTTCACATTAAAATAAACTTGGGGGGCAAATGTTTCCCTAAATATTTGCATGATGATGTGGCATGTCAAAGAGGCACGTGAACAACACGTGACCGATTATTAACGAAGTACTAGTCGACCTACGAACAAAGTATTAGAAGAAATTGAGTTGCTTGATAGACACAAGGAATATGTTGAGCAGTGGAAAAGAAGATAGATAGAAACATGTGACCAAATCTGCTCGTTGGACCGAGACAAATGCTCAGAAACAGTTATAAGTTAGATATTCTAGGGATATTTATTAATTCAAATATAATCAATGTTATTGATATTGTTTTTTTATTATGCTTGTAACACAAGTTAAGGACGGCCCATAGGCCCATATGTACATCCATGAGCCTATATATAAGACTCATAGGATTCATTTATGTGTGAGGCAATAATTTGTATTCAGAAATAAATAGTTATTTTATAGACAGTATTTGTATCTATATTCAAGACTTGTGAAACTCAGTGAACCCTTGTTTGCTGATCGCATGTTCTGGAGTTCTTCTCCATTAATGAAAGCACTAAGTGGACATAGGTCATTACCAATCCCTGGGTCCGAACCACTATAAAATCTTTGTGTTGTTTACATTCTTGAATTCAATTATCTTATTTATATCGTTTTCATGACTCCATGTCATTGACCAAATTCAGGATCAACACAATCCTAAGATGATAATACACCAGGTGTCAGACATTGAAAGCTTTAGCAAAGAGACGGGGGACAACTGGCCACGTGGCTTGCTCTGGTTCATTGGCAGGAAGACATGGTAGCATGCATCAAGCAGAGTAGGGAGACACGAGGATGCGTGTCGAGCTATGAAGGTACAACAGCTTGAGACGCGTGGCATCTTCTGGGAAGCTCCCCAAGTTTGCGTTAGATGAGTGGCAGGCTGCCACGTGGCGAATGCAGGGAGGAATTCGGCTAAAAGCCTTGGCCTGGGTTGCTTGGGCTCGGTTTGGGTTGTCCAAAATGGTTATAAAAAATGCCATTTTTTCATTCTTTTCTTCAATAATAATTCTTTCTTTCTTTGTGACAAAATATATTTTATTTCGTAAAAATTGAACACAAACTAAATTAAAAGTAATATTTTAAAATATAAAATTTTTTACAATAAATACATAAAAATATTAATTAAAACTTAATTTATTTTAAATTTTCAACCTAATAAAATGATATTTTTGAGCACTAATCACCTACCACACTCGAGTGCATATGACACGTGTCACATCCATATGAGTTGATTCACTTGTCAATATAAAAAAGTAACCATCCCATCACCTCTTGTCTTACCTCCATTTACAAACAATTTTCATCCATGTGATGGTTTCTCTTCTCTTAATTGAACAACTGAAATAAATCCTCATTTTTCTACTATAAATAACCTTTCATTTTCTTCTTCTTTACTCTTCATTTATGCTTACATTCAGAATCAAAAGAAAATAGCAAAGCCTTGTCTGTTATTTTCATCATCTTCGTGATTCCCTTGCTTTCAACGTTCGTTCAACCATCAAGCTCCAACGATCCCGTACTATCCTTGATTTCCTTTGAACATTCGTGTAAGTTATTATGAAAAATCCATCTTTTTTCTTTTTTTTTTTTCTTTTTCTGTTATTGAATGTCTTGAGAGAAAACTAGTAAAAGTAGGAGTTTTAATCCATTTGTGCAATGGAAATCTGTCGAGATTGTGTTTATAGGTTGTATTTTCTATATTTTGAAAAGAAACTTGTTGGGGAGGAAAAGTAAATATATATAAATTTTTCAGGGGCTCAAAAAATTTGAGAACGTGAAGAACCAATCTATGTTGTTAGGATTTGTGCCCTAAAAGCGTATTTTTGTATGAATGATTGCTGTTAATTAAATAAAGTTAATATTTTGCACTCATATTTGTATTTATTTATACATGCCATTTATCATGAAGATCCAATATTATTGACATGGTCTTGAATTAAGTATATGTATAATGATATATATAGAAGAAGATTTAATTCAAGATAATAATATAAAAGTTGTCCGTAATCGCTAAATAAAGTGGGAGCTATATTTAATAAAGATTATGAGTATGGCTATCTTCTATTTAAGACAGAGAAGTTCATCGAGATTGTTTAGTGTAGCGACATAAAAAGATAGAGGTACCGTATACAATACATATTGTATTGGACTGTGACAAGATGAAAGAAAGAACTTATGATAATCTTCGTTAAAATATAGAAGTTCAACATTCATCAGTCGATGGTTATTTGAGACTTGACCTCAATCCTGAAGTGAATAATGAGCTCCTATTTGTGCTTTCATGGCTTTTGACTTATCGGGTAAGGTTCAATATTCCTTCGACCGAATTCTTGATATCTTGGAGTCATAGAACTACAAGTGGCTGGGAATATACTTAACAGATATGGAATATGCTGCTTACTTAAATGAAAGCAGATTAGTTGTTCCTTTTAGTGCTGATTCAGGGCTTGAACATAGAGCGCTCAATTTCTGTTAGAGAACAGAAATTTCATTCTATAATTAAATTTATAGAATAATTCTCATTAGAGGATCAATGGAACTAATTGATAAAAACATAATTAGAGAGGTTAACAGACATTAAGACGTAGCTCTAATTATGAACAACTAGCAGAGGGTCATCACTGTTAGAGATAGTTATATTGCCTCAATGGAAAATAGCAAGACTCTTACAACTCTAAGCAAAATAATACAAAGACAAGATTATTGACTAAATAAGATTACAACTCAATAACCAAAATACAAGTAAATGTAGAAATAAGAGGAAGAAGAGAATTATAAGAACTACAACTCTAAAACAAAAGATACAATTAAATATGTAAAGAGAAAATAGAAGAAGAGAAGATAAAAGCAATAGTAGAAATAAGAAATAACAAGAACAACAAGCAAATCTATCTCACTCACACAACCAAAGTGAAGAGCATTGGGGATCACCAACTTGAATAAGGTTTACAACCTTTGTCTAAAAGATTATTACCCCCTATCTCAAGTACTAAGGGATTCTCTCAATATTGGAAATAGCTCTCTGGAATAATTAAGCATTTTGGTATATTTCTAGCCAAGCACTCAAGTGGATAGAAATAGAGTTGTCTTACAAGTGAGCATTATGATCCTATTTATAGAGTTTGAGATACCATTTGAATTTAAAATTCCACCAACCCCCATGGCTGTTAAAAATGTTAAATTGGATGTTTATGGAATATAAATGGAGATTTGGGAGTTACTTGGGATATTCGAACCGTTCAAATCGGAAAAAACTGAAGAAGAAAAAAAAAAAGAAATTGCCTGTCAGCACCCCTGGCCGTGGCCTAGAGTATCAGTGGCTGCGGCCACTGGCCTCTGTTTCCTAGGCTGCAGCCCGGGATAATCAGTGGCCGCGGCCACAGACAATTTCAACTTCCAAAATGTCAGTTTTTCCAAAACGTCCCAAACCATTTCTCACATGATTTTGTAACCTCCATACACCTAATGAGAGTTAAAAACATGTGTCCAACAACCATATTTCATAATGGCTTTGTGAAATCCAAAATCAAATGTGTAACATACAATCTACACATTATTGGGTAATATTTGAGAGTTAAAAATTTGTAACTAATTTTGTAACTCCAAAATATGTAACATTTGGGCATACACATGTGTCCAATTTTGCGACTATCAATAATATGTTACAAGGTGTGGCAAATAATATTTGTGTGACACATCACATTTTGTCACATTATTTAATCTAACATTATATTATTTAAAATAATATAACATTCCCCCACTTATATTAAATAATCACCTTTTGTAACACTTATTTAATCAGTCAAACATTATATTAAAATATAATATTCTTCCACTTGATTAAATAATCACTCTCTATAGAAACATTTGCATTGGTGCATAAAATAAAATGTCTTTCCACTTGAATTTTACCTTATTGTAATTATCGCAAAGTTTGTTGAAATTTTGGTTGTCGAAGCATTGAACCATTATTCCTTGATAACAAACCAGTGATAATACACACACCTTTGCTATCTTCACTAGAGACCTCAATGTCTCATTTTTGCACCGTTAATGGCCATGTGAACATTCCATTCATAGACTATTCTCATGAGGGACGACACCACCCATAGGTCTATATAGGTAGAACTCTTACAGTATTTTGTTACCCTAAAATATTTGCCTTTTCAAGACCGAGTTCTATTAAAAAACCTTTTGGTTTTAACTATCATTTTTGTAACACATTATTACTCATATCTAAGATGCGACAAAATTTTAATGCTACTACTATTCACTTGATTGACTTGTTATTACCTATTGAACCTAATACAAGTTTGGTTACTAGTATTAAGATAGGTTATCATCAATTGCGAATCTCTTTAGGGAGTCTAAGTTCCATCCCTTGAGATGTAGAAATGATTCTATTTGAGTCATTTCTTTTCTCATGTATGCATATTTAAACACTCTCATTATTTTATTCAAACTTTGTTGCTAGCTATAGTTTGATTAAAGTAGTTTCACCATTAAAATAGTGATTTTGGCCATAGTCAACAACCCCATTGTTTTATACTTAAATATTCAAGATAAATATTTTTCTTGAATATTAATTCTAGAAACCTCTTTGTTTCTAAATTCTCCATTATGTTTTAAATTTATTCCTTCTTGAATCAAATAAAAATAATAACTCTAGACATCAAGCATGTCTAGGTTTATCCATTCTATACATATAGCCAAAGTGATTTAGAATGTGGAATTCTAAGTCACCTATTTAATAGGATGACCAAATTAATCAACCATTATGAAAATAAATTGATTAACTTTGGAGCATCACCCCCACAATTCTCACATAAAGTGAAAATATAACTTTTAAATAGAAATCTCTTTATTTATATTAAGTCATTTATCTTCCAAAATAAATCTAGACTTATAATTCTCAAAGTTCATCATGAGTGCTTTAAGCCACAAGATAAACTCTCAATAGATCAAGATAAACAAAAACCTAAATGTTTATTTTGATTTATTTACTTGCTAAAGCAAGACACACTTCTTTGAAAGTAACTTTCACTTAGTTGCTTTCTTGTATATATTTCACAAAATAAAAATGTGAACACAAATGAAATGTGAGAATTTTTCAAACAAATAATCACATTATGGAATAATAGGTCTACACTCTTACCTATTATTTTAACAAGTTTATTTTGAAACTTTGTTAATATCTCACACAAATGTCTCATATCACAATAATTAATCTCATAGCAAAATAAAGAATTATCATAGAATAATACTTTCAATTTTTATTGATAACTTTCAAGAGTACAAGCTTTATTATTTACATGAAAACAAACATTTCCCAACAATTCACATAAACATGGTAATCATGCTAGGATCTCTTCTTCCTCATCAAAAGCATTTACCTCATTTTCATGTGGGTCCTTACAGTACCTACACACTCTAGCATAGTGTCCGGATTTTCCACAAACAAATAATGACCTCTCACGTCTTTGAATTGTCCATGATCATTCTTTAGACCTAAAGGGTTCACACTAACCTTTTTGTTGTTGTTTCCCTTGGGATCCTTGTGTGAAACCGTATTGGCCTTGAAAGTCTTATCATTAGACTCATTCACACCCATTCTCTAATTCCAGATTCCTCATCAATTATAATGTGTTTTTGGATCTCATCCAAAGTGTAATCCTCATTCTTATGGATGATTATTTTCCTATAGTTCCTCCAAGTTGTTGGTAATTTTGTCACTATTACACAAACTTGAAAGGCAGGGAAGCTCAATCTTGAGAACTTTCAACTTGTTCACAATCACTTGTAACTCAGGAATTTGAGGTAAAAGAGTTTTTCTATCAATGAAAGAAAATTCAAAATATTGAGAAATTAAGAACTTTCTTGTACCTTCTTCCTCGGCCTTGTACTTACTCTCAAGGGCATCCCAAATCTCCTTTGTGGATTTGGTATTGGTATAAAGGTCATATAACCTATCAGATAGGGCATTAAGGATATGACCCCTACAAAGAAGGTTATCCTCTTCTCTCTTCCTTCTTTTCTCCACCACATCGAGAGTGTCTTTGTCGGATGGCTCAGTTAGAGTTGCCAAGGATGACTCAATGATGTAGGCTATCTTGAGTGTTGCCAAAAGGAATTTCACCTTGTCTTGCCACCTAGTGAAATTGGATCCATCAAACCTATCCAACCTCACTAGGTCTTGGTTCATGATATTGATGGTCTCACCTTCCATTGAAACAAACAAGGGTTTAAGCTTTTGATTGTTAGAGATAATTATATTTCCTCAATGGAAAATAGCAAGACTCTTACAACTCTAAGAAAAATAATACAAAGACAAGATTATTTATTAAATAAGATTACAACTCAATAACAAAAATTCAAGTAAATGTAGAAATAAGAGGAAGAAGAGAATTACAAGAACCAATACTCTAAAACAAAAGATACAAATAAATATGTAAAGAGAAAATAGGAGAAGAGAAGATAAAAGCAATAGTAGAATTAAGAAATAACAAGAATGATAAGCAAATCTCTCTCACTCACACAACCAAAGTGAAGAGTATTGGGGATCACCAACTTGAACAAGGTTTACAACTTTGTCCAAAAGCTTATTTCCCCTATCTTAAGCACTAAGGGATTCTCTCAATATTGGAAATAACTCTCTGGAATAATCAAGAATTTTGGTGTATTTATAGCGAAGTGCTCTAGTAGATAGAGATATAGTTGTCTTACAAGTGTTCATTAGGATCTTGTATATAGAGTTTGAGATACCCCTTGAATTTCAAATTCCACCAACCCCTATGGCTGTTACCAGTGTTAAATTGGATGTTTATGGAATTAAAATGGAGATTTGGGAGTTACTTGGGATGTTAGAACCGTTCAAATTGGAAAAAAGAAATTGGTTGTCAGCATCCCTGGCTGCGACCAGGAGTATCAGTGGTCGCAGCCATTGGCCTCTGTCCCCCACGTCGCGGCCACAGACAATTTTAGCTTCCAAAATTTAAGTTTTTCCAAAACGTCCCAAACTCTTTCCCACATGATTTTGTAACCTCCATACACATAATGAGAGGTAAAAACATGTCTCCAACAACCATATTTCATAATGGCTATGTGAAATCCAAACTCAAATGTGTAACATACAATCTACACATTATTCGTTAACATTACAAATTTGTAACTGATTTTGTAACTCCAAAATATGTCATATTTGGGCACACACATGTGTACAATTTTTTGACTCTCAATAATATGTTACAAGGTATGACAAATCACATTTTTCACATTATTTAATCTAACATTTTATTATTTAAAATAATATAACAATAACTCATGTAAATGACCAAATCAATGGACAACTTTATAGTTATAGCTTATAATAATATAAGACTGTAGTTTTGAGAGTTTAACTATGAGTTTCTAGTGGAAAAATTCATAATTAATAAATTAATTAATGGAACTAAAAGTTAGTGAAATTAATTAAATTATTGGAGCTTAGAACTACAAGTCCATATTGTCTCCATACTAGCTCGATAACATAGATGTCGGATTTTAGTATTAAAAAAATAATTAAAAATAATAAAGTATTATTTTTGATCTCACAAATTAATATTATTTGTGAAATAATATTTATGAAATAATATTTAATGAAAAATAAAATTATATTAATTATTTTGTGAAATTAATTTTTTATTGAAAATTAATTTTATCATATTTAATTTTGTGGTATAATTGTATGCTGCATAAAAGAATATGATAAATGCCTAACAAATAGCATTTTATAGAGATAAAATACCACTTGGCTCATAGCCCTGTAGTTGGCGCCAACCACAATCCAATTGGATTGTGGCCCACGCATAGGCCCATTGTGTAGGGTCTCAGAATTTTACTTAGCTAGATAGTGGTAGTAGTAGCTAGTAGCTTGTAGTATGTTAGTTTTCGTGGATATTGGTTCAAGTCGGGATCTAGTTGGAAACTCATAGAAACAGTTATAACTTTTATAAGTTTAACCTATAGTTTAGAAATATTAATTATAACATAAGGTTTGATTAATATAGATGACTCTAGAAATATTATTTATTAGGGATATTTGCGGCATAAGTACCCAATGTTTGGGTTTTGTACGCGGCATAGACCCAATGTTTATTTTTAGTGGCAAAAGTACCCAAAGTCAGTAAAACTGTAATTCCGTTAGCCTCCTCCGTTAGGTTCCGTTTCGTGATGACTGAACCAAAACGTATCACTTCGTGATTGGTCCAACTCAATAATATTTTAAAAATAATTATGATTTGGACTAATAAAAACGTGACACGTGTCTGCCTAACGGAGGAGACTGACGAAATGACAATTTTACTGACTTTGGGTACTTTTGCCACTAAAAATAAACATTGGGTCTATGCCGCGTACAAAATCCAAACATTGGGTACTTATGCCTCAATTATCCCTATTTATTATAACCTAAGGTTTAGATAGAATTAATAAGAACGTGACACTTGTCACAAGCATGTTTATTAATGATTTAAGCATTTTTGATGAATAATTTAATAAAGGATAAATCTAGAAGCTCTAGAACCTTCCGGAAACTGTTACGATCACATTTTACTCAGTCAAGTATGTTTAAACAAATTCAAAATCTGATGAAAGAGTGACAAAATGTGTTTGATATATCAACGTATGCCGATATATCATAGCTATAAGGGTCGATATATCGCCTACGGGAGATACGGAAAACACGCTGACTTCGCACAAACCAAAGCACGAGACAGAGGTAGGAGTGATATATCGCCTAGGGTAGGAGATATATCGGCTCCTGGAGCCATTTTTGAATCTTTATGGACTTAAATTAGAAACAACACCCAACCACTTGGACTTGCTCTTGAACGTTTTTGACCGAGTTCTGGGCATCTGTTGAAATGAAAATTCAAATATTTTCAATTATTATTCATTTATTTATTCACTTTGAAAGGGGTTAATTTCACTCCTTCAACTCTATAAATAGGACCTAGTACTCAGCCATTTCACTAATCATTCAAGCATTCTTCAGAGCCTCCAAGCTGCTATGATTACTCTAGAGAGAAAAACACTTGGGTTTTGGGTTAAAAGCTTTTCCAATCTAAGTTTATAAACACTTGGGAAGTAAGATAGAGTGTTATTTTGATATCTAGGTGTAGATCAAAGTCATAGTCCATTCAAGGTATTCTTATCCTCAAGTTTAATATATCATAGTTCTTTTATCTTCTTCCATTTTTCATTCAGATCGTAACGCATTATTGTGGCTTTTGGTTAGTTGTTTAAGTTCCGTGAAACCTAAGGTTTTTCGGTAAGTTTCTCTTAGTTCTCTTTTTCATCTTTTTTTTTAAACTCATGATTTTTACTGTTGGTTTTAATAGTGTTCCAATCCCGTTCTTGTCTCCAATATCCCGATTTTTAGTAAGGAAAATATGTTATATTATATGTGTTTATATGATGTGTTGTGATATGTTTATATGCTATGCATATATGCAGAAATATGTTTTGTAGTCACTGGGGGCTTATAGTTGCTTAGATAGTGAACCCAAGGATTTTTTATCATTATCGTGGAATAGAGTTTTTAGTTACCCTACCTCGATTAGTAGGCAAAGAACCTAGATGGGTTATCATATACTATTTTGTGATCTAACCTACCTCGGTTAGTAGACTAAGGACCTAGATGGTTTTATCTCATGTTACAATAATGAGTTAATAACTATTAATATTGTAGTCCTATATGATATACTTTTTTACATCATATGTTTTACAGTATATGTTTTATGATATAATCTTATGATTTATGATAAATGTTTTTAGTAGAATTTCCTTGCTGGGCATTAGGCTCATTCCTTTTATTTTAGATGGTTCAAGAAAATGAACTTGGAAGGTAGGATGGATTCGTGGCAGCTTGGCATGTGTATTGGGGATGGGGACTCAGGAAAGATTGAGGATGACGTTTAAAGTCTTTTAATTTATGTTTTCTGTATTTCTGCACTTAGTATTTAAAAGATTGATTGAAGTTTATGTTTTTACGTTTTATGTACTAAACAATGGGTACCCATACCCTAATTTGTATTTCGTATCGTATTCTGAATTTTTAACAAAGTTCTAATAATTTGTGTAAGTATGTATTCCAAAATAGTAGATATGTTTAGTAGTTTTTACTGGTCCGAGGTCTAGTATTAGTCGACGCATTACAGTTGGTATCAGAGCCACAATTCATATGCATGAAATTCTCCTTGATACACACGCACAAGCTTCGGATCTAACCGCCAATGTAAGTGTTTATGTTATGATTATTATGTTTATTTGAATAGCTAACGTTTTAGCCATTATGTTTTCAGTTAAAATGGATGGAGCCTTAGCCTATCATGATATTAGAGCCATTAAGGCATTGAAAAGGATTAGAGAGCCAATGAATACAATAGAAGTGTTAGAAAGAATCACTCAAAGATTGATCCTATTTCACAAGGGGATAGTTCACCTTCAAACTACTAAGCAAATTATGATGAGAGCTATGGAACAATATGTCCTAGTAATTAGGCTTTTTGAAGATTTTCCTTTTGTAATTTAAACATTAGAAGAATTATGGGAGGCTATAGATGATGAGGATGATTTACTGGTAGCCATGAGATATTATTTTCTTATACTAAGGTTCACCTCTAAGTTTAAATTTCAATTCACAAATGAACAAAAGCATAATATCTTGATGAATATTCCCCGAGGTAGTTTTGAGGCTCAAGATAGTGATGTGAAGAAAAAGATGATGATGATATGCTAGATGAAGGGTCAGATGTAGAAGATCCTGATTTTTAGATTTACCCTAGTTATTTTATTAGTTAACTTATTTCTTTATTTATTTTTGCATTTATGATTGTACTTAGTGAATTTTTTTTTTCCAAATGAATAAAATTATTATTTTTGAATAAAATGTATGAGTTTGATTTTTTTTACAATCATAATAAGTAATAAATTCAATAAATAATGACTAAGTTCAGTGAGGGTGGATACAAATCAATAGACCCGGTTTTGTATTGAGAGTTTTTTGGGCAATAGTAGTGGAAACGATTTTACTGATCCCAGCCTTCCCTCAATATGGTTAACTTTGGAACAGCGACAAGAGTCTGAGAATGTAGTCATATAGGATGGTTAGAAACAAACTTAGAAAATAGTAAAGATGGCTAAATTTTCTAAGTATAGAAACACACCCTAGTTATAAAGAAGGCTTACATATTTTTTCATAAGACATCATAACTGATAGGTCCGAGCTACGTTTGCTTAGACTAAGTTTTGCCTTATAACCTATTAGGGTAAGTTCTAACATGTTTTTCTTGACTGTTAGAACTTTGCTGAAGATGTCGCTCAGAAGGTCTGCACGCACAGCTGGCAATGCCTCCAATGCTGCCAACGAGACTAACGAAGCCCCTCTAGTTCGAAGAAGGGGAACACGTGCTACCAATGCTGCTGCCAACAGAAATGCACTGTGTCCAGTGGACAACACCTCTGAAATTATCCGGTTACGTCAACAAGTGGAAGAATTGTTGCAGCAACAACGACAACAGACTCAACCGCAGCCTCAGACTCAGCTGCAACCGCAGCCTCAGTAAACGACACAAGCACCCCAACAAGTAGGTCCATATGGGGGTTGGTTGATGGAGAACTATGCGCTTTATCCACCTCTGTCCATAGAGCCAGTCTACGAGCGTTTCTGTAAGCAGCACTCTCCAAACTTTGAAGGGATAACTGACCCCTTCGAGGCTGAAGAATGGCTTAGGAATGTAGAGCCGATACTTGCACACATGAACCTCGGCAATGCGGATCACATATCTTGCGTTTTGTCTCTTCTGAAGAAGGATGCCAGAATCTGGTGGGATTTAGTACAGCAAACTCACGACGCTGCCACTATGACATGGACTAGATTTGTGGAGCTCTTTCACAAGAAGTACTACAACTCGGCAGTCATCGGTAAGAGGGTAGAAGAGTTCGCCAGTCTTAAGCAGGGCAACTTAACGGTAGTCGAGTACGCTCGACAGTTTGATTTACTAACTAAGTTTGTGCCAGAGTTGGTCCCAACTAATTTCTTGAGGGTCACCAAGTTCACCAGGGGACTCAGACCAAAGATCAAGCTAGGAGTGAACCAAGCAAATCCCGTAACCATTTCTTACGCCGATGCTTTAGAAACGACTATAGAAGTGGAAAGGCTTCAGAAAAATGTTAGTAAGGAGGAGGCCAGCAAGTTTGAACCTAAGCAGCAGAATTAGATGCAGAATGGTCGAAACCACAATAACAACCACCAGCACTACAATAATGGCCAGAAGAGGAAGCATCTTGATAATAAGCAGGCCGATGGTGACAAAAGAGCATGGAATAACAATGGTAATAATAGATCGGGTTATGTAGAATACCCGCAGTGCTCTAAATGCATAAAAAGACATCTTGGGGAGTGTCATGCAAACACAAGGGGCTGTTACAATTGTGGCCAGGAAGGTCATCGAAAGAAGGAATGTTCACAGCTCAAACAAGAAGAAAAGAGGAACAACAAGATGGTTCTAGCCAGAGTCTTTGCCTTAACCTAGGGAGAAGCCGAAGCAAGTAACAAAGTGGTCACAGGTCAGATTCCTATCCTCGATAATATATGTTCAGTATTGTTTGATTTGGGTGCAACACACCCGTATATCTCTTAGGAATGATAGAAAAATTAGACAAACCTTGTGAAAGATTTAGAAATAGGTTTATGACAGAATTGCCTTCGGGCGAAGTAGTTCTATCATCACAAATAGTACGAGGAGTACCGATCAAAATTGAGGGTATAGAACTTGAAAGAGACCTGATAGAGCTAGAAATCAATGACTTTGACGTAATACTGGGCATGGATTGGCTAGCAAGGCATGGCAAAACCATCAACTGTAGATGTAAGCAAGTGACGTTTGAAACTCCTGACGGTCAGAAACTATGTTTTATGGGAAAGGTTTCGGGACTACGGACACCACTTATCTTAACTCTCAAAGCTCAAAGGATGGTAGAGAAAGGATGTCACACATTCTTAGCAAGCGTCATGAATGTGGCAAAAGAAACCCCATTAAAGGATGGAGACATCCGCATTATAAAGAAATTTCCATAGATATTTCTTGACGACTTACCAGGGTTACCGGCTACTCGGGAAATTGACTTCACAATCGAAATAGTACCGAGAACCGAGCCTATCTCAAAGGCACCATACCGGATGGAACCAACCGAGCTCAAGGAGTTAAAGATGCAGTTTCAAGAACTCTTAGACTTGGGTTTCATCAGACCAAGCCATTTTGTGAAGAAGGATGGAAGCATGCAGATGTGTATAGATTCCCGTGAGCAGAACAAGTTGACGATTAAGAACAAGTACCCGTTACCCCGAATCGACGCTTATTTGATCAACTCTGATGGACCCAAAATGGGTATTTTACGCCCTGGTTTTCACGCGGGCTGTTTAGCAGGACGAGCCTCGGACTAAACATGATTTAGTCCGAGGCTCCCACAGGCCAGAGGCTCTATTTCCAGGACGGGCCCTTTCTAGCTCGAGGGGGTCCTGTTTCCAGCTCGCGCTTGTTGCACCAGGAGCTGGGAATAACATCCGGCGACCACGGACGGATAAGCTCGGGTTATGGATTGCTCCGGTAGCGAGCTTCTCAGGAAGCTTTGACCCTATGGGAAGTCAACACGCAAGATAAATGTGCATACTCCTGCCGTCACGTGTCCGATATCCCCCTGACTTCTCGGACACGCAACAGGAACGTGCGTATTCAGACACCCACGGACGAGTTGGGCCGTGCGGCCCATTATCTCCTTCCACACTGATTAGACCACACTTGTGTGTCAGGTTTAGGAATTAATCATGAATATCACAGACTTGATATGACAAATGGTAAGGTCACGGGATGACCTCCCTACCAACTTCCAGGTGCCTTCTCCTATAAATATGGAGACCCTGGGAGTTGATAGGGGTTGGAAAAAATAGTCTTTGAAGAACTATATACTTTGTAAACCAATTACCCAGAGAATATCAATAAGATTGACTAGTGGAGTAGAGGGATTTTAACCTTCGAACCACTTAAAAACGTGTCTCGAGTCACCTAGTTCTTTCCCCAAAGATTTCCTATCTGTGACGGTTCTACTTTTAGTACTAATCTCTTTCTCTTCTTCTCTTAATTATATGTTGCCGAAGAACCGCGTCAACAGTTTGGTGCTTTCATTGAGAGCAAGTCCGATTAGTATTACCACAAACATACAACTATGTTGACCACTCGATCCAAACATGGCAATGAGGGAGAACAGCATGATGGGCAGGAGGCCCGCCATGTTGCCCTCCCTGATGAGCAAGTTCCTGAAGTCCAGCAGAGGCCAGGAAAACAGCCGGCGGGCCAAGACGACACTGGTAGTTCAGCGTCCCGACCGCCTAATCCGAATCCATGTTATTACACTGCGGTGGAGATGGAGAATGCTCAGCTGAGGAGCCAGCTAGCAGCAGCTGGTCAGCAAATCCAGGATATTCTGAGTCGACTACCCCCTCTCACAACCAACGGTAACGTTGGAGAGAGGCAAGGCGAGGCTCCTAAGTCTCGCCGGAGTAATCGATCCAGGCATAGCCGTTCGGGTAGACTCCCTGCAGCCAACTCCACCCCTTCACCGCACCATCAAGAGGCGAACTTCAGGGAAATGCCTCGGACCGAACAGCAGCAGTACAGCCGTTCGGTTAGGACGTCAACCCCTAGCTCTCAGCCTTCCTCGAGGACGCCCGGAAGAGATCGAGGAAATTCCCAAAGAAGGGCCGAGGAGATCCGGAGACGTCAGCCCATCCCCGAAGAACGTCCAGTTCCTCGTCCAGCTCGCCCAGCGCAAAACCAGCAAGCTGGTAGGGCCGAGAGGCCCCCACCAAATTTAGTCCGTCCGGACGGCACTAGGATCGCCACTCCGGTCAGGCATCCTCCTTCTCCCATCAGATACCCGTCTCCTCAGACCGTCCGAGACATCCCGACCTACGGAAATAGTAGGAGAGACCCGCCATCGGCCGGGCCTTCCCGGCGCAGCAGGGTACCGGGGGAAGGATCAGGTTGGAGCCGCCAAAGACGCACCTCGAGCCTGTCCAGCAGGAGTCACTGGACCGGTAGTGCACGGAGTGACCTTTCGGGAGGAGACCTGCGACAGCGACTAAGTTCAGCACAAAGTCACCATACTACCCAGGGAGGCGACCTTCGAGATCGCCTCAACTCTCACAGAGAGGATCGAGTTAGGGATGTTAGCCAGGCCCGCTCAGTTGGGGTCCGATCCGAAGTACGTAACGGCGGGAATGCCCCAAATGACCTATCTCAAGATAGGAGGGGCAACAACCCGCCTAATATGTACAACGGGTCCGGAGCTGGTGAACAGCCCCGGAATAACCCAGGATCTCAGGACAAGACCCTAGAGCGCTTAACTCAGATGGAGGAGCTGATGAAGAAGCTCCTATCGGAAAAAGAAAAAGACAAATATGATTCAGGGGATGAGATGGAACTCTTCGCCCCCAATATAGCAGCAACGGCCTACCCTTCTGGCTTTCGTATGCCCCACTTGTCAAAGTTCAACGGGGATGGAGACCCGTCTGACCACTTAGGGATGTTCAACACCCTAATGATGGCTCATAACATCGGGCCAGAGCTTCGTTGCTTGATCTTTCCTTCCACCCTAACTGGACCTGCCAGGCAGTGGTTCAAACAAAGTAAAAGGCAGTCAATCAGCTCCTGGAAGACCTTTTCGGCTGACTTCAAGAGGGCATTCCGCGCCTCTCAGGCCGCCCGAGTCCAGGCCGACTCCCTAGCTAACGTGAGACAGCAACCTGGAGAGACGCTAAAAGCCTACTTGAGCAGATTTGGAAATGTCACTGCTCGAGCCAGAGACGCCGACGACAGCTCCAAACTCATGGCTATGAGGACCGGGATCCTAGTAGGCGGAGATCTGTGGAAGGATATTCAAAGGAGGGGGGTCAGCTCGGTTAGTGAATTCCTTAACAGAGCCCAAGAGTGGATAAACTTGGAAAAAGCTGAAGCTTCAGCCGCGGGGACCAGCCAGGTCCTCGAGAAGCCCGCTGGGACGGGAACAGAGATCGTAGTGGCGACTCCCGACGTCGCGCAGAGTAACCAAACCGGTGGCGGCAAAAGAAAAGGAAATGGTGAAAACAGCCAGCACGGTCAAAAGAAGAATAAGTCCGCGGATAAATTCAAGCCCGTGTTCACAACGTATACCGAGCTCACCCAGACCAGAGAGAATATTTTCCTGGCCAACGTTACGCGAGTCCCCTGGAAAAGGCCGGAGCCAATAAAGCACCCTAAGGGAAAGAGAGATGCTTCAAAATTCTGCCGTTTTCATAACGACGTCGGGCACAATACCGACGACTCCAGGCACCTCAAAGATGAAATCGAGACTCTCATCCGAGCAGGTCCGTTGGCGCAATACTCGCGGAACAGGGTCCCGACAAGTCGACTCGCTCCGGAGATCCCAGCCAGTCAACCTGGACCTCGGGTAGATCAGGACGTCCTTCCCCCCGTGGTCGAGGGAGAGATTTCCACCATCTCTGGAGGACCACACATGGCTGGCACGAGCAAAGGCGCCCAGAAGAGGTATGTGAATGAGTTGAAGGCCCACAATGGAGCGGAGTTCGTCCCGGAACAGCGTCAATCAAAACAACAAAGATTAGAGAAACAACCGATCACTTTCACGGAGGAAGACGCGAGCCATGTCCAATTCCCTCATAACGATCCCTTGGTCATAGCAGTCCAGCTCGCCAATCGGAGAGTAAGGAGAGTGTTAGTGGACAATGGGAGCTCGGTGAACCTCCTATTCCGGTCCACCTTAGAAAAAATGGGTCTGACCGTCTCCGAGCTGAAGGCAACCTCGATGATGCTATATGGTTTTTCAGGAGAAGGGCCAGCAGCGATAGGAACGATTGAGCTGGTGATCACCCTAGGAGACGAGTCCCGAACAGTGTCCAAACTACTTGAATTCGTAGTCATTGACTGCTCCGCTGCCTACAATGCAATTTTGGGCCGACCTACGCTCGTTGCTTTCGAAGCTATCAGGTCCGTCCGGCACCTCGCCATGAAGTTCCCTACTTCAACAGGGGTCTGTACTATCAAGGGCGATCAGCTCGCTGCCAGGGAATGCTACAGCATTTCCATGAAGGGAAAGTCTAAACCCGGGCAGGTGACGATGGCCATTCAGGATGAAGAGGAATCTCAGGGACCCAAGGTGGCTCCTGAGATTGAAAAACCTCGGGTTTCCGAAGACGAAGAGCTCGCCCTAAGCGTGGACATTGACCCCCGAGTAGGCGAGGACAGGTCCGAGCTCCAAGCTATTGAAGAGCTCGAGGAGGTAGGCATCGATGAACAAAACCCGTCACGGACGGCTCGGAAAGAACCTCTGCGACGGAAGAAAGGCGGAGCTAACTGCGTTTCTGAAGAAGAACCTGGACGTATTCGCATGGTCGCACGAGGACATGATAGGGATCAGTCCGAGCGTAATCATGCACACGCTCCACCTAGACAAAAGCGTCCCTGCCAAGTCTCAAAAGCAGAGGCGTTTAGGGACAACCCGAGCCGAAGCCCTTGAAGAAGAAGTAGCCCGGCTCAAAAAATGTGGCTTTATCCGCGAAGCCAGATTTCCCATTTGGGTTGCCAATCCCGTGTTAGTTCCAAAGCCCAATGGGAAGTGGCGGACCTGTATCGACTTTTCCGACCTGAATAAAGCCTGCCCCAAGGATTGCTTTCCATTACCGAGGATCGATCAACTGGTGGATGCCACGGCGGGGCACGAGCTCATGTCCTTCATGGACGCGTACTCGGGCTACAATCAGATCGCGATGAATCCAGCAGACCAGGATCATACCAGCTTCATGACCCCGACTAATGTCTATTTCTATAAGGTCATGTCGTTCGGTCTGAAGAACGCCGGAGCTACCTACCAAAGGCTGGTAAATAGAATGTTCGCGGACCAGATCGGGAAAAACATGGAAGTGTACGTTGATGATATGCTTGTCAAGTCTAAGATTGCCAGCAACCATGTCACCGATCTGGAAGAATGCTTTAACATACTGCGAGAATATGGCATGAGGCTCAACCCTCAGAAGTGCACTTTCGGTGTCTCATCGGGGAAATTCTTGGGTTTCATAGTCAATACCCGAGGAATCGAGGCAAGCCCCGACAAGATCAGGTCACTGCTTGAGCTTCCTTCCCCCAGGTCGCGGAAAGATGTCCAAGGCCTCACAGGAAGAGTGGCAGCACTGAACCAGTTCATTTCCAAATCGACCGACAAGTGTTTGCCCTTCTACAACCTGCTCCGGGGAAACAAGAAGTTTGAATGGACAGTAGAGTGTGAAAGCGCATTCCTCGATCTAAAAACGCACCTGGCTGAGCCGCCTGTGCTGTCAAAGCCCAAGGCAGGAGAACCTCTTTTCCTCTACATGGCCGTCACTGAGGACGCAGCTAGTGCTGTTCTGGTGCGAGAAGAGGACCAGGCTCAGAAACCGGTTTATTACATCAGCAAGAGACTCCTCGTAGCTGAGTCAAGGTACCCATTGATGGAAAAACTGGCGTTTTGCCTAATCACGGCCTCCCGAAAACTCAGACCATACTTCCAGTCCCACTCTGTACACGTCATGACCGATCAGCCTTTAAGGTAGGTTTTGCAAAAGCCTGAAGCCTCGGGACGCTTGCTGAAGTGGGCGGTCGAACTCAGTCAGTTCGAGATTTTCTATACTCCCCGAACTACCATAAAAAGTCAAGCCTTGGCCGACTTCGTGGCAGAATGCGTGGGATTCCATGAGATCCCATCAGAAGACTCACCTCAGGTCGCCTCCTCAAGTTCATCGTGGAAGATCTTCGTTGATGGCTCATCTAACGAGAATGGCTCCGGGGCCGGAATCATTCTGATATCCCCAGAGGGGCATAGATTCCACTCGGCGCTGAGGTTCGGGTTCAAGGCGTCTAACAACGAGGCAGAGTACGAAGCCTTGTTAGCTGGACTTAGGATAGCTAGTGAGCTAAAGGCAAGCTCTGTCCAATGCTTCAGCGACTCCCAGCTCGTGGTGAATAAGGTTCTAGGCGAGTATCAGGCGCGGGGTCCCAAGATGGCCTCCTATTTGGCTAAGGTAAAATTCGAACTGTCTGCGTTTGGGCAAGGGTCGATCGAACAGATACCTCAGGAGCAGAACGCCAACGCAGATGCTCTCGCCAAGCTCGCCACCTCGGGAGAGACAGAAACCCTGGGGTTGGTGCCAGTTGAGTTCTTGGAGAAACCCAGCATAGACGGAGATCGAGCAGATATTGAAATGATTGACATCAGGCCGACCTGGATGACTCCCATTGTTGAGTACCTCGTCGAGGGCAAGTTACCCGAAGGGCGCAACGACGCATGACGAGTCCTTTATCAAGCTCCGAGGTATACGCTAGTCGAGGGGATGTTGTACCGACGTGGGCATTCCTTACCTCTCCTCCGGTGCGTTCTTCCAAGTGAAGCGAAGGCCATCCTGCAAGAAGTTCATGACGGGTTCTGCGGAGATCACGCTGGGGGGCAAAGCCTGGCCTTGAAGATCCTTCGGCAGGGTTATTACTGGCCGACGCTGTCCAAAGACTCGATCTCATATGTAAAAAAGTGCGACAAGTGTCAGCGGTTCACCGCGGTTGCGCGAGCTCCTCCGACCGAGCTAAAAATGATTTTGTCTCCCTGGCCCTTCGCCATTTGGGGGATAGATCTAATAGGCGCCCTGCCCACCGGAAAGGGCGGGGTCCGTTACGCCGTGGTCGCCATTGACTACTTCACCAAGTGGGCCGAAGCAGAGCCGTTGGCGACAATAACATCGAAAAAGGTGCTAGACTTCGTGGTTAAAAGCATCATATGTCGATTTGGCCTACCCAAAAAGATCGTCTCCGACAATGGCACTCAATTTGACAGCGATCTGTTCACCGAATTTTGCGAAAGGCACGGAATTGTGAAAAGCTTCTCGTCCGTGGCCTATCCCCAGGCGAACGGCCAGGTCGAGGCTGTCAATAAAACTCTGAAGGCAAGCCTCAAGAAGAGGCTAGATGAGGCAAAGGGGATCTGGCCAGAACAGCTCCCCCAAGTTCTGTGGGCCTATAGGACCTCACATCGGACTCCCACGGGTCACACTCCTTTCTCCCTAGCCTTTGGAAGTGAAGCAGTCCTCCCCGTGGAGATTAAAGTTCTGTCACATAGGGTCCAGTCCTACGACCAAGACGGGAACCACGAGCTCCTGTGCCACTCCTTAGACTTAGTGGATGAAAGGCGAGAGGATTCGCAACTCCAGCTCGCCCATTATCAACAGAAAATCACTCGCTACTTCAACACTAAGGTCAAAAGACGTGCCTTTAGCGTCGGTGATTTGGTCTTGAGGAGAGTTTTCCTGGCCGGGAAAGATCCCAAAGATGGGGTTTTGGGACCAAGCTGGGAAGGACCATACCAGGTCATCGAAGTCATCAAAGAGGGAACTTATAAGTTAGCTCGACTTGGTGGAGGGGCGGTCCCGCGGACTTGGAATGCTATCCACCTAAAGAAATATTATCAATGAGCCATTTGTAAGGCCTAGAAGGTCACCTTCCATGTATAAATAAAAATCAAATGTTTCTCGTTATTTGCAAGTGCAATTTTAAAGTAACAACGAAAGACCCTTTCCCAGTTACTTGGGGGGTATATGGTACCTGGATATAACCAGGTCTCCTTAATGACTTAGGTGTTAATTTTTATCTACGGATAAGAGTTATCACAAACTAAGTCCTATCCTGGTCTTAACCAGGTCAGAAAACTTAGAAGTTAACTGAAATTTGTTGACCGTGGTTCTTCTTTAAAGAGCCCGGGATACGGATAAAAGTTGACACGAACTAAGTTTTTCAAAATAAGTTCCTGGTCTTAACCAGGTCCCAAAACTTAGAAGTTAACTAAAATGTGTTGACCGTGGTTCTTCTTTAAAGAGCCCGGGATACAGATAAAGTTGACACGAACTAAGTTTTTCAAAATAAGTTCCTGGTCTTAACCAGGTCACAAAACTTAGAAGTTAACTAAAATTTGTTGACCGTGGTTCTTCTTTAAAGAGCCCGGGATACGGATAAAAGTTGACGCGAACTAAGTTTTTCAAAATAAGTTCCTGGCCTTAACCAGGTCACAAAACTTAGAAGTTAACTAAAATTTGTTGACCGTGGTTCTTCTTTAAAGAGCCCGGGATACGGATAAAAGTTGACGCGAACAAAGTTTTTCAAAATAAGTTCCTGGTCCTAACCAGGTCACAAAACTTAGAAGTTAACTAAAATTTGTTGACCGTGGTTCTTCTTTAAAGAGCCCGGGATACGGATAAAAGTTGACGCGAACTAAGTTTTTCAAAATAAGTTCCTGGTCTTAACCAAGTCACAAAACTTAGAAGTTAACTAAAATTTGTTGAATGCGGATCTTCTTTAAAGAGCTTGGGATACGGATAAAGTTAACTCGAACTAAGTTCATAGAAATAAAGAGATGAATTGTAACCAAATGCTTAAAAATATATGTCAAACTGGCTGAGCAAATTGTCTCGAGGCGGAAACGCCTCACATAAAAAAGAGAATTACAATAGAAAGAGAGTTCAAAATACTTAAACGAGAAATGTCCTAAGCCCCATCAGTTGGCCCTTTGGAGGTCGCGGTCTCATCCTGCTCCGCCGCGACAGAGGCCTCTCCAGTCTCCGATGGAGGAACCTCCTTATTTAGGCGGGCTTGGAGCTGCGGCAACAAGAATGCCCAGAGGTCCGGCGGCATGAAAGAAAAGTCCGCGTTCGGATTGTGGGACCAGCAGTGATAGAACAGGTCTTGTAAGGACTGCTCCGAGACGACCCGCTCGGCTTTCAGGGCGGCCTGGGAGGCCTGGGCTTCGGCCTTCGCCGCCTCAAGATCTGTCCGCGATGCGGCCAGGGAGTTTTTAAGCTCTTGGTTTTCGGAGCGGATCTTCTCTAGCTCGGCTTTAGAGGCCGCCAGCGCGTCTCTCGCCTCCTGAGACACCTGGAGGGCGGTCTAGCGGTCAGCTTCCAAACCCTCGAGCTGGGCCTTGGTCCTAACAATGCCTCTGTACGCGGCAGCAATGCCCTGCAAGAAAAGAATGATACATTAACAAACTGGAAGGAGAAAGGCGGCGTGTGAGTGTTAAAGCCTTAAAAGAAGGGGGCACTTTACCGTTAAGGTCATGTCCATCGCAGACTCTACAACTCGGACCGGGCTCGTTGTTTCGATGGCCCGGAGCTCCTTCTCCCTGATATTGTAGAAATGGTTGACGGCGTAACTAGCCGACTCATACACCGTACCCCGGAATGCTTCGGGCATCTTCTCCAGAGCCCAGGGGTCGACCGGGATACGCACATCCGGGGCTGCCGCCGCCAGATTCCCGACCTCTATTACCCCGTCCTGGGCGGCTAGTGGAGATCGTTGGGGTGGCGGGTGCATGAGCCCTGTCCTGGCAACAGGGAGGTTCGCCCCCGCGACCTGGGATGGCGGGGCTTTCTCCTTCTCCTTAGCCGGGGATTTGGTGGAGGTCCTAGCCGAGCTCTTGGACTCGCGGAGCCTCTTTAACCTCGGCCCTGCTGGGGGATTCCCACCGAACACAACGCCCCGCAGACTATTCCCGGGCTGAGACATCTCTTCTGCTAAGAACAAAAAAAAAGACATGGTTATTACGAGGTAGCAATCATGCAGAAATAGAGACAAAAGGTTCAAAGGCAGTAAGTTAGCAAATACTAAGGGAGCCCTACCCCCCGAGCTGGAAGAGCCTAGGACGATTATCTCGCGAACTGGCGAAGGTTCTAGGTCCGTTTCTGACTCGGGGCTGGACTCTTCTACGTACTGCCTAATCCCCGGAGCATAGATGCCCCTCTGGAGCGCAGGCCACGTGCGTAAGTTGGTCCCGTACTCCTCAAAGAGGACCAACCTAAAGGCTAGGGTATTATCTACTTCTACGGTACCCTTAGGCCGACTCTCTTGGTTGTCCAGCACGAGATGGTCAACGCAGTGAAGCAAGAGCGTGTCCAGGTCCGGATTCCTTGAGTGACGATGGACGAGCTGCCTAGGGTTGAACCTAACCAGCCGGGGGTCTGCGGTGGCCCTATCTACGTTCTTAACTTAATAAGAGTTACCTTGACCGGAAGGACCCGCGGCTGCTCCGGATTGGGCCCTCTCCTCGCTCATCCCCTGGGCGACCTCCAAGGTCCTCTTCCTGTTCATCACCAGAGGAACTTCCTCACCTTCCTCCTCACCTTCTTCGTCTGCGACCTCCTCCGCGACGATCGGTCTGTTGTCGCGAGCTGGGGGAGGCCCCCGGGGCCTTTTCAAATTCAAAGTCTGATTTGGGAAAATCAGCTTGCAGAATACCATCGTCTCGTCCGTCACGAGCACGCGGTAGTCTTTCTCACTGGGGGGCAAGTTCGCCAGTGTATCGTATTGACCCCCGAGGGTCACAGATTTTCCGGTCCTCGCGTAAATGGCTGTAAGGTTGGTTGAAATCAGAAGAGGAATAAAGGAGGAGCTAAAACAAGATAACCTTTAAAAGGCGAACTAAATCAATGATCACTTACGAGGACGGTTGAAATAGTGATGATCGCAGTTTCGGAACCCAGTTGACATGAAAAACTGGTCTTTGAAGTCGTTTGGATGGCTCGGCAGCTCGATCACTGCTGCTGTGTTAGGGAAGCGGGTTAAGTAATAGAACCCGTCGCCTCGCCCCCGCTGGTCCGGGCTGGCTTTGAGGCAAAAGAAATATAGAATATCAGCAGGAGTGGGGACCTCCCACTCATGCTTTTTGAACAAATACCTCAATCCCGCCAGCAGGCGGTATGAGTTGGGGGGGAGCTGAAATGGGGTCAACCCCACATAGTTCAGAAAATCAGCAAAATACTGATCCAGGGGGAGGAAGGCCCCTGCCTTGAAGTGTTCACCGCTCCAGGCCGCGAACGACTCGTCGAGCGGCGTGCAGCTCCGCTCCCCATCCGCAGCAGGTCGGGCGATCACGGAGGCCATCCCCAGGGGAATGTTGTGGTTGAGGAAGATTTTGGTGATTTTTGCCTGGTCGGTTATCTTCGAGACGATTCTCTCCGCCTCGAAAAACGCGTCAGGGGCCACCTCGGCTTGCTTCTCCACCGCCGGCCCAAAGTGAGGAATTGGCGAGCTGGTCACCACCGCCTTTCCTTTATCCTGCTGGGAAGACGAACTTCCCACATTCTTTTGTGGCAGATTTCTCTTTGGAGCCATCTGGTCGCCTATCGAACAAAAGAAAACACTTTAGAAAAGGCGACCCAAGCAGGAGAGTGAAGCAAGTATTAAGTACACGAGCTGGGGTAAGCCCAGCCCGTGGAGAGTGGTGCCACGCGTTCCAAGGAACACGCGCCTATGCCCTCAACAGATCCCAGATTACTCGGAATTCGTGTGTCAGAGGACTCAGGGTAAAAGATTTCCTTGGGGGGAAAGTTTCAACAGGCAAGGCGTGGCAAAACCGCTTTTAAGGCGTATTCCCTAAGCTACCCGGTTTTTGCACCCAAAATTCCTAAGGGTCCTACCCAGAAGTTGTTCCTAAGGAAGAACCATGGAACCCATGTTCGAAGACGATGTCCCATGGCAAGTGTGCCCTAATCTAAGAAGGGATGTCACCCTCCATATCCGCGCGACCCAGAAAACCTCTGCATGTGACTACAGTAAATTTTTTTACCTAAGCTACAGTGGCATGCTTTCAAAAATAAACAGGGACAGAAGACTTACAGTATATGGTTAGATGGTGAGCGATGTTTCTGCGCTGGTAGGAACTTCGTTGGCACAGTGGTCTCCAAGGCTTTGAAGGAACTCGTACGCTTAAGCTTCGTGAACGGAGAAGATGAGAGCAATGGAAATGAGGGTTTTGTTCTTCGGAAGGTCAAAGAGAAAAGAAGGAAATTTGAGAGGTTTTGAATGGTAAGGTGGCCCATGCGTGGGGTGACCACCCCCTTTTATACAAGGGAAGGATCACGTGTAAAAGGCTCTTGGGAGACCCTCCACTCGAAATGTGAAACGACGGCTGGACAGTAGGCTAGGCCATTTAATGCGGTTCTCGTAGAGTGTACCGTCGCCACCCACGGTGTTCCACGTATCAGACGCCTGCGAAAAGCATGGAATACGAAGGGTTGTGGGGGAAGTCTAAAAGCCCCTACTATGGTCTCCCATATCTGACGTCATGGACCACGAGCAGGAGCTTGGGGGGCAGATGTACGCCCTGGTTTTCATGCGGGCTGTTTAGCAGGACGAGCCTCGGACTAAACATGATTTAGTCCGAGGCTCCCACAGGCCAGAGGCTCTATTTCCAGGACGGGCCCTTTCTAGCTCGAGGGGGTCCTGTTTCCAGCTCGCGCTTGTTGCACCAGGAGCTGGGAATAACATCCGGCGACCACGGACGGATAAGCTCGGGTTATGGATTGCTCCGGTAGCGAGCTTCTCAGGAAGCTCTGACCCTATGGGAAGTCAACACGCAAGATAAACGTGCATACTCCTGCCATCACGTGTCCGATATCCCCCTGACTTCTCGGACACGCAACAGGAACGTGCGTATTCAGACACCCACGGACGAGTTGGGCCGTGCGGCCCATTATCTCCTTCCACACTGATTAGACCACACTTGTGTGTCAGGTTTAGGAATTAATCATGAATATCACAGACTTGATATGACAAATGGTAAGGTCACGGGATGACCTCCCTACCAACTTCCAGGTGCCTTCTCCTATAAATATGGAGACCCTGGGAGTTGATAGGGGTTGGAAAAAATAGTCTTTGAAGAACTATATACTTTGTAAACCAATTACCCAGAGAATATCAATAAGATTGACTAGTGGAGTAGAGGGATTTTAACCTTCGAACCACTTAAAAACGTGTCTCGAGTCACCTAGTTCTTTCCCCAAAGATTTCCTATCTGTGACGGTTCTACTTTTAGTACTAATCTCTTTCTCGTCTTCTCTTAATTATATGTTGCCGAAGAACCGCGTCAACAGGTATGTTTTAAAATATTTATAACTCGAAAGCGTACAAATCGAATTTCGAGTACAGTGTTCGTATAAGCATGAGGTCGAACCCAAAAGAGTTGACTTAAATCAAAAGAGAAAACTATTTTACCAAATTTAAATAAATTTCTAACCTAGTTCCAAAGATTGATGGGTTTTATTTTACAATGAAGAAATAAAATACTAAAAAGGTTAAAATAAATAAACTAAAATTATTTGTTTTTAACAGTTATTTATAAAATTATGAAACACTGTAATGACCCACTAATCTAGACTATTTGGACCATTAACGAAACTATACATAAAATCCTTAAAAGAACTTACATTTGCGAAAATACCATAATTTTATTAAGTAACTTATAAAAATAAGAGTTACTTACAAAGTAAATACCAAAAAGGGTATGGGATCCCATTGTCTTTAAAACAAAAACATAATTTAAAATAATAAAACATTACATAATTAGTGCGGAAAATACATATAAAAAGACATAAAACCGAAACTACATCCTCGAATCGATTAACGCTCGGCCCCTTGACTCCATTCATCATCGATACACATCCTCCAAGCGCCACGAATCTTACCGCCTCTAAGCTTATTTTCCTGCACATAAACAGAAAAGAGTGAGCCTAATGCCCAGCAAGGAAAAATCTAACACATAGTCATATACACAATTTCATAAGAAAACATAAAGACTTAACATAACACATATAACATACACTTATTATAATGGCCATTATTACTTGGGGTCCCATAGACTAAACAAGCATATGCCCATGGGATTAGTGGGGTCCTACTAGCTAAGTAGGTCATATGCCCATAACCCATTTGGGGTCTTGTTAGTCATATGGGTCATATGCCCAAGCCTACAAACACATATATACATATCATAACACTTTTAATAACACAAAACATATAGATAACATAAGCACATAACATATTGAATCTAGCCTATTTTCCTTACCAAAGTTACCGGGATTATGGACTGAGTTGGGACTTTTGGAACACTCCTAAAACCATAAGAAAGAGTGAGTCTAAAGAAAGGAGATGAAATGAAAGAGATGGAAAGACTAAACCATAAAAAAAACATACTTACCGACTTATATGCTTAAGAGCTTGGATTCCCTAACCAAAATAAGAATAAGGTTAGGGGACTGAGTAGAAGGTTTTGAGAAAGGAAATAACATAAAATACAGAAAGGAACTAGAGTTTTGGGTTTACCTCAAAGATTACAAGATCAATCTAACCTTCACCGAAATACTATAGAACTCACTTCCCAAAGTGTTTGATAAGCTTATGATGTTTAAGCTTATAGTTTTTCCCCAACCCAAGTGTTTACACTCTCACACTCACTTAACACTAGCAGCTTCTGAACTTAGAGCAAATGGTGAATAATGGCTGGGTACTAGGTCCTATTTATAGAGTTTGGGAATGAAAATATCTTGATTTTACTTGAATAAAAATAATGGCTTTTTAGGTGAAAATCATTTGAATAATCGTTCAGCAGAGGCTGAAGACTCGTTCAAAAGATGCTGGACTGTTGAAGGAGTTTGAATGGCTGAAAGGAAAAGAATTCAAAAGTATTTGAAAACATGCTGGTGGAGGCGATATATCGCCTGGACCTTTGTTCCCGAGGCGACCGTGCATCGATTCGTGTTTTCCGTATCTACGTGCTGCGATATATCGCCCCCTATAGCTGCGATATATCGGCATACGCTGAATATTTAAACACGAATTTACACATTTTTAGCTAAGTTTGAATGGAGTAAACAGCCTTGACTAAGCCCTCAACGTACTCAAGGCTGCTGACTGACCCTATAACATTCAAATTTTACCCTTATTTAATTTAATCCTCAAAAATACTTAATCCTTAATTACCACCATTCATAACATGTGCTTAAAATCCTATTGGTTGATATCTAAACCTTATAATATAACAAATACTATCCTTAATATCAGTCATATAATCAAACCTTAGGTTATACTTAATATTCTTAAACTATAGGTTAAACTTAGAAAATCTATAAGTACTACTATGAGTGTCCAAATAATTCCCGGTCTGAACCAAAAATCCAAAGTAACAAAGATAACACTAAATATACTATAATACTACTAACAATTAGCTAAGTAAAGTTCTTGGACTCTACAAACACACTTAATCAAAGAATATTATATTTTAACAAAATTAAGATCCAAGTAAAATATGTTCTAACTATCTAGAATACATGATATTATAGATGAAAGAAATATTTAGAAGAAGAGAAATCATCCATTTATTGCTCATTTTGGGAGATAAACATACAACAAACATTATTTAGTTATATCTTGGTTCATCCTCCACCTTAATAATCTTATGTGGATTAGAAACCCATAACTTTTAAAAAACAAAATAAAAATTACAACATAAATAGGAAATTTTGGAGGAGGAGCCTCCAAACTATTCCTCTAAAAATACATAAAAACTAAGAAAAGAAAAAGATGGAGAGAATAGAGAGATGGAGTAAGTGGTGTAAGAGGTGTATTTGAAATGGTGAAATGAGACTCCTATTTATAGATAAATTATTGGGTAAAGGAGAACACTTTCATTGGTCTAAAAAAGAAGCACATGGATTCATGCTGAAAATTGCATCTTTTCATATAGTTACAAATCCAATGGTGGAGAAAGAAGCACATAGATTGATGACATGGCATTGTCAAGAATTGGATTGGGCCTTTCATTTTGGGCTTGATATCTCATTTCTTTATACCAACATTTTATCAACATTTCATTTTCTCCTAACAACACACCTACATAAAGAAATTAAACACACATAAATTAGTAACAACATAATTAAAAAAAATAAATACCAAAAACACATAAAAATACATAAAATCAAAATAAAACTAATAAATTCAAAATTACTTAAAAACTTGATACATTAATTAAAAACTCAAGAACTAAGCAACAATTAACTTATAAAATGTGGTAAAATAACTCTATTTTGAAGAGTTGTCAAACTCTGTGGAGTGATAGTATTTTCTAAGATTGATCTACGGTCTGGTTATCACCAGCTCAAGGCACGAGAAAAAGATATACCAAAGACAACTTTTAGAACACGATATGGACACTACGAGTTTCTAGTTATGTCTTTTGGTCTTACCAACGCTCCAGCCGCATTTATGGATTTAATGAATCAGCTCTTCAAGGATTACTTTGACAAATTCATCGTAGTGTTCATTGACGATATTTTGGTGTACGCCCAGGACGAAGTCGAGCACGAGGAAAATTTAAGATTGAAAATGTTGCGAATGAAGGAGCATCAACTTTACGCCAAGTTCAAGAAGTGCGAATTTTGGCTTTTGCAAGTAGCGTTCCTCGACCATATTGTATCACAGGGTGGAGTTGCGGTAGACCCAACTAAGGTAGAGGCTGTGAAGGATTGGCCAAGACCTAAGAATGCGTCAGAAGTTAGAAGTTTTCTTGGGCTAGAAGGCTATTATCGAAGATTTGTAGAAGGCTTTTCTAAGATAGCCACTCCGCTTACCAACATGACACGGAAACAAAAAAATTTCAACTGGACGGATAGATTTGAAGAGAGCTTCCAGTTGCTCAAGGATATGCTATGCTCAGCACCAGTACTTTGTGTACCGACACCCAATGACAAGTTTGTAGTATACTGTGATGCGTCGAAGCAAGGTTTGGGTTGTGTGCTGATGCAAAATGACAAAGTGATAGCCTACGCCTCAAGGTAGCTAAAGGAATACGAGCAATGCTATCCAACACACGATATGGAGTTGGCAGCGGTGGTCTTTGCATTGAAAATCTGGCGCCACTATCTTTATGGAGAACAATGTGAGATTTATACGGACCACAAGAGCTTAAAGTATTTCTTCACACAAAAGGAGCTCGATATGAGGCAGAGTAGGTGGTTAGAACTAATAAAGGATTATGACTTCGAAATCCTATACAACCTAGGAAAGGCGAACGTAGTTGGAGACGCACTAAGTTGGAAGAGTTACGGAAATCAAGCTGCATTATCCGAAATAGAAAAGTCGCTATAGCAAGAGCTGATCAATGCTGAAATAGAAGTAGTCATTGGTCAACTGGCTAACTTGTCCATCCAATCAAATCTATTAGAAGATATACGGATCGGGCAAGGGCATGATGACACATTAGTAACACATATGGCTGCAATCAAAGAAGGCAAGGCCACAAATTTCTCTATATCAGGACAGGGGTTCTTAAGATATAAGGGTCGGGTATGCGTGCTGAATGACCATGGAATTAAGATGAAGATTTTAGAAGAGGCACACACTACCCCATACTCAGTTCACCTGGGGTCCACCAAGAAGACTCACGACCTTAAGGCACTATATTGGTGGGTGGGAATGAAGAAAGACGTAGCAGAATATGTGTCCAAATGCCTAGTATGCCAGCAAGTAAAAGCGGAACATCAGAGACTAGCAGGCTTATTGTAGTCGCTTAGTATTCTGGAATGGAAGTGGGAAGACATAGCCATGGACTTCATGACAAGATTACCACGAACAAATAAGCAGCACGACTCGACATGGGTAGTGGTAGATAGACTAACCAAGTCAGCTCACTTCCTGCCTGTCAAGACTATGTACACTGCAGACCAGTACACAGACATTTATGTTCGAGAAATTGTAGGACTGCATGTAATCCCTAAGACCATAGTATCAGATAGAGGATCGATGTTTACATCGAGATTTTGGGAATGCTTGCAGCAAGCCATGGGTACCAAGTTAAGTCTTCGTACGACATTTCATCCTCAGACTGACGGTCAGTCCGAGCGTACCATACATATTTTAGAAGATATGTTGTACTCTTGTGTACTAGACTTCGAAGGATCATGGAGCAAGTATTTGCCACTTATAGAGTTCTTCTACAACAATAGCTACCAGTCAACAATCGGTATGGCACCCTGTGAGTTAATTTATGGAAGGAAGTGACGATTGTTGTTACATTGGGACGAGGAAGGAGAAAGACAACTTCTTGGACCCGAAGATGTTAGAGAGGCTTAGGATGTAGTGGCCCTAGTTAGAAAGCGTATGCTCGCAGCTTAGAGCCGACATAAAAGTTATGCGGATGCCAAGCGGCGAGATGTGGAATTCAAAGTCGGAGATCAAGTCTTCTTAAAGATATTTCCTATGAAAGGAGTGAAGCGGTTTGGGAAGAAAGGCAAACTTAACCCCCGGTTTATAGGTCCTTTTGAGATATTGGACAAGGTGGGTACAGTTGCATATGGATTAGCCCTACCGCCAACACTAGCAGATAGCCACAATGTGTTTCACATCTTGATGCTACGTAGATATGTGTTAGACCCATCTCATGTCCTCAAGTACGATATGATAGCACTCCAGAAAGACTTGAGTTACGAGGAACGAACGGTTAGCATCCTAGAGAAGGGGATGAAAGAATTACGGTCTAAGAGTATTCCAATAGTCAAGGTACTATGGAATAATAGTTCTGAACGGGAGGAAATGTCGGGGTTGGAGGAAGACATCTTAGCACGGTATCCGGAATTGTTTGCTAAGTAAATTTTGGGGACAAAATTCTTTTAAGTAGGGGAGAATTGTAGTGTCTCGGAATTTTACTTAGCTAGATAGTAGTAGTAGTAGTAGCTTGTAGTATGTTAGTTTTCGTGGATATTGGTTCAAGCCGGGATTTAGTTGGAAACTCATAGAAACAATTATAGATTTTATAAGTTGAACATATAGTTTAGAAATATTAATTATAACATAAGGTTTGATTAATATAGCTGGCCCTAAAAATATTATTTATAATAACCTAAGGTTTAGATAGAATTAATAAGAACGTGACACTTGTCACAAGCATGTTTATTAAGGATTTAAGCATTTTTGATGAATAATTTAATAAAGGATAAATCTCAAAGCTCTAGTACCTTCCAGCAGCTGTTACGATCACATTTTACTCAGTCAAGTCTGTTTAAACAAATTCAAAATCTGCTGAAAGAGTGCCAAAACGTGTTTGATATATCAACGTATGCCGATATATCACAGCCATAGGGGCCGATATATCGCCTACGGGAGATACGGAAAACACGCCGACTTCGCATGAACAAAAGCACGACACAGAGGTAGGGGCGATATATCATCTAGGGTAGGCGATATATCGGCTCCTGGAGCCATTTTTGAATCTTTATGGATTTAAATTAGAAACAGCCCCCAACCACTTGGACTTGCTCTTGAATGTTTTTGACTGAGTTCTGGGCATCTGTTGAAACGAAAAACTCAAATATTTTCAATTAATATTCATTTATTTATTCACTTTAAAAGGGGTTAGTTTCACTCCTTGAACTCTATAAATAGGACCTAGTACTCATCCATTTCACTCATCATTCAAGCATTCTTCAGAGCCTCCAAGCTGCTAAGATTACTCTAGAGAGAAAACACTTGGGTTTTGGGTTAACAGCTTTTCCAATCTAAGCTTTATAAACACTTTGGAAGTAAGATAGAGTGTTATTTTGGTATCGAGGTGTAGATCAAACTCTTAGTCCGTTCAAGGTATTCTTATCCTCAGGTTTAATACATCATTGTTCTTTTATCTTCTTCCATTTTTCTTTCAGATCCTAAGTCATTATTATGGCTTTTGGTTAGGTGTTTAAGTTCCTTAAAACTTAAGGTTTTTCGGTAAGTTTATTTTAGTTCTCGTTTTCATCTTTTTTTTTTAAAACTCATGGTTTTTACTATTGGTTTTAGGAGTGTTCTAATCCCGTTCTTGTCTCCAGTATCCCAGTTTTTGGTATGGAAAATAGGTTAGATTATATGTGTTTATATGATTTGTTATGATATGTTTATATGCTATTGTTGACGGTGAGAACTCGTCAACTAAGTTGAGATGGAAAAAATTATCAAGTTAAGATAGTCAATGAAAAAGTTGTAGAGATTCAAGTAATAACTCAAGAACAATGACAGAACAACAATGGAGAAATCAATCTTTCATTCACTCTCAAGCACTTGCTACAATAAATTTTCCAACCCTTTTTTAGGTGGGGCTAGAGTTCATTTTATAGTAAGCTCTAATGGCCCTGGGTACATGGTGGTCTAGGAGACCAAGTGGTACATAAGTACTCTGTCAGGAGAGTGGCTTCAGAGGTTGTGGTCGTACATCTAGTACAGGGGCAGGCGTCAGGAGGATGCCTCCACTACTTGTCCGTACCCATGTCTGAAGAGTGGTGACAGGCATAGTGGCGTAGGTGGTAGTGGTGTCGACTCTGACTCCTGGTCGTAGACGTACGGGCCACATCTCTTATTCCAGCACTCCTACTACCCCACTGGTACGGATGACTGTACTCGACATACAGGGTCTTAGCGGCCGTACCCAGTACAAGATCGTACAAGTATGTTCCATTCAACTCATACCCGGGCCCCTAAGCATTGGGGTCCCAAGATATAGGGAACGGGACACTTATCGCGCGTAACGGGGGTGGCGCGAGGCGAGGTTCTCGGGTCCTTGACGTGAGATGCCTGAAGCACCCCGAGGCCACCTACGAGCACGGGTAACAGGCATGTGACCCCGCCAGAAGTCTAAGGGTACGAGGCGAGATGCCTCCCTCATGACCCCCTTGGTGGCATGGCTCTCACGACGCTCACGAGGCCCCTTCACGAGGCCTCCTGCGTGTAACCCATTCGTGTGGCCATCTGATGGTGCAGCTGAGCGAGATGGCTGGAGCTTCGCGGCCGCGGCTGGGCGTGGCCAAGAGAGGCCAATGGTGTCCGCGCTTGGGTGGCCGAGCGAGGCCTAGCAAGGCTGAAGGCGTCCGTGCTTGGGTGGCCGAGCGAGGCCTAGCGAGGCAGAAGGCGTCAGTACCTGGGTGGCCGAGCGAGGCCTAGCGAGGCCGTTGATGTCTCATGTCTGGGTGGCCGAGCGAGGCCATGGCGTCAGCGCCTAGGTGGTCGAGCGAGGCCGAAGGCGTCAGCACCTGGGTGGCCGAGCGAGGCCTAGCGAGGCCGTTGCCGTCTCGCGTCTGGGTGGCTGAGCGAGGCCTAGCAAGGCCGTTGACATTTCGCGCCTGGGTGGCCGAGCATGGCCGAGCGAGGCCATGGCGTCTTGGCATCTATGTCGTGTAAATGGGGGCCTCATGGCATTGATCTCATATTTCCCCTTGGTGAGATTTTGAGCATCAACACTTCCCCCCCAGTCTAGGAGAGTACCTTCAGGTGCTCTTGTAGACTATTCACCTTGATTCTTATAAATAGGTCTTCATGCAAGGCCTAATATTTACACCTTACTTCCTTAGCTTGGTGGTTCCTAGACCCTTACTCCTTTCAAGAGGTAAGGGGTTCAATCCCCCACCACCTCACTTTTGCCATAGCTTCCTTTATTTTATTTTTTCATCTCATCATCATCATTTTTTTTTTTACATATGAGCTAATTTTTTGGTGTGTCTATTTGGAGACTAACACATCCTTTTTGCCTATTTTGCAGACGTGTATTCTCGACCATTTGGTGTTTTTGGCCCTCGTCCTCCTTTTTTGGTCTCGACAGCCTCCAATTTCTACATCTTGAGGTATATTCTCTTTTTCCCTGGTTTTTGTTGGGTTCAAATTAGCGTTACTCAGGATGGGGTACCCTGGCCTGAGCTTGTAGTGAGTTTGACCATATGCACACCCCTCTTTTTTATATCCTGTAGTGGGCCGTTTAGGACGCTTGCATCTAGAGATATTAAGCCTATTCCTTTGTGTTTTGTAGCCATCCCCTTATTTATATGCGAACCCCTTTTCGCTTTCGGGACGAGGTCTCATGGCCAGTGACGGCCCGTCCGACATACCTACGGGGGCTGAATTTATTGACCTGTCCTCAGACTCAGAGTCCCTTGAGGGCAATCCTCACCAGGACTATGACTCCTTAAAGCAGGCCCGCATCCGCCACCTTGAGTACATGGCTGAACTTAGACGTAAAATTTGGGTAGTGGAGAGCGAAATTGACTCGGTGTCGAGAGGAGACGGAGGACCTTCCCGCCCAGACCTTAGTGACCATGTAGCGAGCCTTAGGGTGACCCTCTTAGAGTTGCAGAGGGAGTTAGAGTTTATGGAGGGACACCTTCTGCCTGAGCCTTCCAGCCCATCTTCGCCTGATGACTGTCAGGGGGCTGCTTCTGCTTCTCCTCAGCCCCTAGTCTCAGTTTTTCCCAGCTTAGCACTTTCGTAGTCGCTCCCTCGATGGAAGACTCTTGCTAGAAAGAAAAAATGGAGGGTCAAGTGTTCTGTCTCTTCCTCACATTTTTCTTTTGATTTTGCAAATATGCCGAGGGCAAGGCGACAGGTATCTACCCAAGAGCAGGACGACGCCCCTTTACTAGTGTCCGAGCTGGTGTCGCGCATGTCCGACAACAAACTGATGGACATCGTGAATCATTATTGCGTCCCTCCAGATTATGCTCTATACGCCCCTTTGGAGACATGCCGGGCTGACTACCCTAGGCTCGACTTCGTGGCCCTCAGTGAGCACATTCTGAAAGCGGGTGGTACCGTTTCGTTACACCCGTTCTTTGTTGCAGTCCTCAACTACTTCGACCTTGCTCCGCTTCAGCTAGCACCCAATGGCTGGCTGACTTTGAGCTGCCTTTTCATTGCATATATGAAACTATTGAAGCGCGCCCCTATGAAAATCGAGGTACATTTCCTCTACAACCTCATGCCCCTTCACAATTCAAAAGGATTTTACTACTTGCAAAAAGCCAACAACGGGGCCTCTTTGATAGAGGGTTCGGTGTCTAACCCGGGGGCTTGGAAGCGGGACTTTTTCTTCGTGGAAGGTCCACTCTCTGTCCGTGAGGATTTCCGGGACACTCCCAGTAAGTACTATGAGCATCACTTCCTCTCTCTTTTTTGTTTTGTTTTTGCAACTTATGGTTTCGTGCCTTATGCTCACATCGATTATGGCGCGTATTGTGCAGAGCGATTTGCCGAACCCATCGTCGTCGAGTTAGAAGCGAAAGACATGAGAAAGTTCCTCAACGCTGATCCTGCCACGAAAGAGGCAGTGCGCCTTTTCATCGTAAAAAATCTGAACCGCCACAAGCTATCTCTTGTTTCTGACCCCAAGTTGTTGTGGACCATCTCTGGGTCCACGAAGATGAAGGAGACCTTGGCTGAGCCTTGCCCGGATGACGATGAGGACGAGGAGGGTTCGAAGGAAGCCCCCCTTGACCGCGGGGGATCCCACCAGCTGTCTCCATCTCCTGGGGGGTGCCCTCCATGTGCTTCCTATGATCCGGACATAGCCCCTCACTCACAAGACCAACAGGACATTCCGGGGTGTTGTATTTTCCCTGACCCTGAGGGCCACGATGCCTTCACTCAGGCTCCTCTCGACCCTGAATCATCGGGGACTTATTACGCCAACCTTGCGGAGCCTCCCTCTAATCTACCAGAGCCTTCGTTTTCCACTTTCACCGCGCCCCCTCCCGCTTCGGCAAGCGAGTCATCTATCCCCATCCAGCCAGGTGCCCCTAGTACGGATGGGGCGCCTTGGGTGACTCGGATGGCAACGTCTTACGGATAGTGATACACTCAACTTGCCTCGAGCCTCCCTGTATTCGACTGGAATGGTCTTAGGAACATTGCTCAGACGAACCTTGGGGAGAACCTGAGGCGTACCATGACTTGGGTGAGTTCCTCCACCTCGCGTCGGCCCTATTATGTATAGGTGTTTACGTACATGTCTATTGCTTTTGTCACTTATTGTTGCTGTTGTTAACTTTTTTGTGTAGGCCTATACGGTGGCTATGCGGTTTGCCGACACGTCTAGTAACCTCTCCACGTCTACTGCTGAGAGGGACTGCCTTACAGCCCGGGTCCAGGAGCTCGAGAAAGAGCTCAATGAAAATAAGGCTAAGTTATCAAAGGTCCAGACCAAATTTTCCAACTTGTCACTAAAGAGGAAGGAAGTAAAGGCCAAGACCAAGGGGCTAGAGGACAAGGTTACCCGCTTGGAGCGTGAACTCCAGGAGGCCAAGGCCATCGCGGCCGCTTCGCAGCAGAGAGTTGCCCAGTTGGAGGTCGAAGTCGAGGCCCTCAGGGCCAAACTTCAGTCGTCGCAGGAGAGAAATGCTTCCTTGGAGGCGGAGATGGCTACCACCGAGCGCAGGTCCATAGACCGTGCCCTTTACAACGTGTGGAGGCAGGATCCTAATTTCGATTTCTCTTCTTTTGGTGAGCACGCTGTCGCTCGAGCGGCCATGTGGAGTGCCCACGCTAGGAGGCCCTGAAGTAGTTACGAGGGCATAGAACTAGAAGGCGACCTGATAGAGCTATAAATAAAAGACTTTGATGTAATACTGGGCATGGATTGGCTAGCAAGGTATGGCGCAACCATCGACTGTAGACGTAAGCAAGTGACGTTTGAAACTCCTGATGGTCAGAAACTATGTGTTATGGGAAAGGTTTCGGGAATACGGACACCATTTTTCTTATCTCTCAAAGCTCAAAGTATGGTAGAGAAAGGATATCACACATTCTTAGCAAGCGTCACGAATGTGGCAAAAGAAACCCCATTAAAGGTTGGAGACGCCAGCATTATAAAGAAATTTCCAGAGATATTTCTTGACGACTTACCAGGGTTACCGGCTACTCGGGAAATTGACTTCACAATCAAACTAGTACTGGGAATCGAGCCTATCTCGAAGGCACCATACCGGATGGCACCAACCGAACTCAAGGAGTTAAAGATGCAGTTGCAAGAACTCTTAGACTTGGGTTTCATCAGACCAAGTCATTCGCCATGGGGAGCACCGGTTCTATTTGTGAAGAAGAAGGATGGAAGCATGCAGATGTGTATAGATTACCGTGAGCTGAACAAGTTGACGATTAAGAACAAGTACCCACTACCCCAAATTGACGACTTATTTGATCAACTCCGAGGAACGACCGTGTTTTCTAAGATTGATCTACGGTCCGGTTATCACCAGCTCAAGGTACGGGAAGAAGATATACCGAAGACGACTTTTAGAACTCAATATAGGCATTACAAATTTCTAGTTATGTCTTTTGGTCTCACAAACGCTCCAGCTGCATTTATGGATTTAATGAATCGGGTCTTCAAGGATTACTTGGACAAATTCGTCGTAGTGTTCATTGATGATATTCTGGTGTACTCCAAGGATGAAGTCAAGCAGGATGAAGATTTAAGATTGACAATGTTGCGATTAAAGGAGCGTCAACTTTACGCCAAGTTCAAGAAGTGCAAATTTTGGCTTTCGCAAGTTGCATTCCTCGGCCATATAGTATCCAAGGATGGAGTTGCTGCAGACACAACTAAGGTTGAGGCTTTGAAGGATTGGCCAAGACCTAAGAATGCGTCAGAAGTTAGAAGTTTTCTCGGGCTAACAGGCTATTATCGAAGATTTGTAGAAGGCTTTTCTAAAATAGCCACTCCGCTTACCAACCTGACCTGGAAACAACAAAAGTTCAATTGGACAGATAGATTTGAAGAGAGCTTCCAGTTGCTCAAGGATATGCTATGCTCAGCATCAGTACTTTGTGTACCGACACCCAATGACAAGTATGTAGTATACTGTGATGCGTCGAAGCAAGGTTTGGGTTGTGTGCTGATGCAAAATGACAAAGTGATAGCCTACGCCTCAAGGCAGCTAAAGGAATACGAGCAACGCTATCCAACACACGATATGGAGTTAGCAGCGGTGGTCTTCGCATTGAAAATCTGGCGCCACTATCTTTATTGAGAACAATGTGAGATTTATACGGACCAGAAGAGCTTAAAGTATTTCTTCACACAAAAGGAGCTCGATATGAGGCAGAGCAGGTGGTTAGAACTAGTAAATGATTATGACTTTGAAATCCTATACCACCTAGGAAAGGCGAACGTAGTTGGAGATGCGCTAAGTCGGAAGAGTTACAGAAATCAAGCTGCATTATCCAGAATAGAAAAGTCGCTATAGCAAGAGCTGATCAATGCCGAAATAGAAGTAGTCATTGGTCAACTGGCTAACTTGTCCATCCAATCAAATCTATTAGAAGATATACAGATCGGGCAAGGGCATGATGACGCATTAGTAACACATATGGCTGCAGTCAAAGAAGGCAAGGCCACAAATTTCTCTATATCAGGACAGGGGTTCTTAAGATATAAGGGTCGGGTATGCGTGCCGAATGACCATGGAATTAAGATGAAGATTGTAGAAGAGGCACACACTACCTCATACTCAGTTCACCCGTGGTCGACCAAGATGACTCACGACCTTAAGGCACTATATTGGTGGGTGGGAATGAAGAAAGAGGTAGCAGAATATGTGTCCAAATGCCTAGTATGCCAGCAAGTAAAAGCGGAACATCAGAGATCTGTAGGCTTATTGCAACCGCTTAGTATTCTGGAATGGAAGTGGGAAGACATAGCCATGGACTTCATGACAAGATTACCACGAACAAATAAGCAGCACGACTCGACATGGGTAGTGGTAGATAGACTAACCAAGTCAGCTCATTTCCTGCGTGTCAAGACTATGCACACTGCAGACCAGTACGCAGACATTTATGTTCGAGAAATTGTAGGACTGCATGGAATCCCTAAGACCATAGTATCAGTTAGAGGATCGGTGTTTACATCAAGATTTTGGGGAAGCTTGCAGCAAGCCATGGGTACCAAGTTAAGTCTTAGTACGGCATTTCATCCTCAAACCGACAGTCAGTCCGAGCTTACCTTACAGATTTTAGAAGATATGTTGTATGCTTGTGTACTAAACTTCGAAGGATCGCGGAGTAAGTATTTGCCACTTATAGAGTTCTCCTACGACAATAGCTACCAGTCAACGATCGATATGGGACCCTATGAGTTACTTTATGGAAGTGACGATCGCTGTTACATTGGGAGGAGGTAGGTGAAAGACAACTTCTTGGACCCGAAGCTGTAAGAGAGGCTCAGGATATAGTGGCGCTGATTAGAAAGCATGTGCTCGCTACTCAGAGTCGACATAAAAGTTATGCGGATGCCAAGCGATGAGATGTGGAATTCAAAGTCGGAGATCAAGTCTTCTTAAAGATATCTCCTATGAAAGGAGTGAAGTGGTTAGGGAAGAAAGGCAAACTTAGTCCCCGGTTTATAGGTCCTTTTGAGATATTGGACAAGGTGGGAATGGTTGCATATAGAGTAGCCTTACCGCCAGCTCTAGCAGATAGCCACAATGTGTTTCACATCTTGAAGCTGCGTAGATATGTGTTAGACCCATCTCACATTCTCAAGTACGATACGATAGCACTCCGGAAAGACTTGAGTTACGAGGAATGACTGGTTTGCATCCTAGAGAAAGGGATGAAGAATTACAGTCTAAGAGTATTCCAATAGTCAAGGTCCTATGGAGTAATAGTTCAGAATGGGAGGCAACGTGGGAGTTGGAGGAAGACATTCTAGCACGGTATCCGAAATATTTTGGTAAGTAAATTTCGAGGACGTAATTCTTTTAAGTAGGGGAGAATTGTAGTATCTCTTGACATTTTACTTAGCTAGATAGTATGAGTAGTAGCTTGTAGTATTTATGTTTTCGTGGATATTGGTTCAAGCTAGGATTTAGATGGAAACTGATAGAAACAGTTATAGATTTTGTAAGTTTAACCTATAGTTTAGAAATATTAATTATAACATAAGGTTTGATTAATATAGTTGGCCCTAGAAATATTATTTATTATAGCCTAAGGTTTAGATAGAATTAAGAAGAACGTGACACTTGTCACAAGCATGTTTATTAAGGATTTAAGCATTTTGGATGAATAATTTAATAAAGGATAAATCTAGAAGCTCTAGAACCTTCCAGCAGCTGTTAGGATCACGTTTTATTTAGTCAAAGTTGTTTAAACAAATTCAAAATATGTTGAACCAGTGCAAAAATGTGTTTTGGTATATCAACGTATGTCGATATATCGTAGCTATAGGGGTCGATGTATCGCCTACGGGAGACATAGAAAACACGTTGACTTCGCACAAACGAAAACATGAGACATAGGTAGGGGCGATATATTGCCTAGGGTAGGCGATATATCGGCTCTTGGTGCCATTTTTGAATCTTTATGGATTTAAATTAGAAACAGCCCCCAACCACTTGGACTTGCTCTTGAATGTTTTTGACTGAGTTCTGGGCATCTGTTGAAACGAGAAATTAAAATCTTTTCAATTAATGTTCGTTTAGTTATTTACTTTATAAGGGGTTAGTTTCACTCCATGAGCTCTATAAATAGGACCTAGTACTCAGCCATTTCACTCATCATTCAGCATTCTTCAGAGCCTCCAAGCTGCTAAGATTACTCTAGAGAGAAAACACTTGGGTTTTCGGTTAAAAGCTTTTCCAATCTAAGTTTTATAAATACTTGGGAAGTAAGATAGAGTGTTATTTTGGTATCAAGGTGTAGATCAAAGTCATAGTCCATTCAAGGTATTTTTATCGTCAGGTTTAATTCATCATAGTTCTTTAATTTTCTTCCATTTTTCTTTCAGATCCTAACTCATTATCATGACTTTTGGTTAGGTGTTTAAGTTCCTTGAAAATTAAGGTTTTTCGGTAAGTTTCTTTTAGTTCTCTTTTTCATCTTTTTTTTTTTAAACTCATGGTTTTTTACTGTTGGTTTTAGGAGTGTTCCAATCCCGTTCTTGTCTCCAATATCCCAGTTTTTTGTAAGGAAAATAGGTTAGATTATATGTGTTTATATGATGTGTTGTGATATGTTTATATGCTATGATATGTGCTATGTATATATGCATTAATATGTTTCGTAGTCACTTGGGGCTTATAGTTGCTTAGATAGCAAACGCCAAGATTTTTTTATCATTATCGTGGATTAGAGTTATTATTTACCCTACTTTGATTAGTAGACGGAGGACCTAGATGGGTTATCATATACTATTTATTGATCTAACCTACCTCGATTGGTAGAATGAGGACCTAGATGGTTTTATCACATGCTACAGTAATGAGTTAATGGCCTTAATATTGTAGTCCTATATGATATACATTTTTACGTCATATGTTTTATAGTATATGTTTTATGATATAGCTTATGATTTATGATATATGTTTTTCGTAGATTTCCTTGCTGGGCATTAGGCTCATTCCTTTTATTTTAGATGGTGCAGGAAAATGAACTTGGAAGGCAGGACAGATTCGTGGCAGCTTGGCATGTGTATTGGGGATGGATGGATTGAATGGACTGCAGAAATATCGAGGATGACATTATTTAAAGTCTTTTAATTTATGTTTTATGTATTTCCGCACTTAGTATTTAAACGATTGATTAAAGTTTATGTTTTTATGTTTTATGTACTAAACAATGGGTACCCATACGTTATTTTGTATTTCGTACCGTATTTTGGATTTTTAATAAAGTTCTAATATTTTATGTATGTATGTATTCCAAAATAGTAGTTATGTTTAGTAGTTTTTAATGGTTCGAGGTCTAGAATTAGTTGGGGCATTACACATTGAGATTAGAGATAGGTCTTATTTTGATTGTTATATTATTGGAACACAAAATCATGAGAAAAAAAAAAGATGAGATGCATTTTCACATTATTTGCCAAGAGAGAAAAATAGAGAACTTTGTTCTCTCCATATTGTGAGAAGAACAGTCTTTCATGTGTTGAAATTTAAAATTGTGTTATTGTGTATCCTACCAAATACCATAGCCATCCACCTGTCTCCTTCTCTTTGTGCGAGCCATAGTATGGAAGATGGTGGGTTAGGAGGCTAGGACACTATTCGATCTACACGTGTTCTACATCTACAAAAAGGTATTTGTATTTTTTTTTTCATATTCATGTCACATGAGAAAAATCTCATTCTAGTTATTGTTCCTAGAGTGATTCGTTCTTATGCTTTAATAATTGTTATTATCGCATTTAGTATTGTTTCTCTACATTTTGGCATGATGACGTGGCATGTCAAAGAAGCACATGAACAGCGCGTGACTAGCTATTAATGAAGGACTGGTCGGCCGACGAATAGATTTTCATGAAAGAAATTAAGCTGCTTGATAGGTGCATGAATATGTTGAGCAATAGGAAAAGGAAGTATACCAAAGAATACGACCAGATCTTCTCGTTGGACCGAGGCAAACGCTCAAAGACGGTTATAAGTTAGATATTCCAGAGATATTTGATAATTTTAAATGTAAATATCATTATTTATGTTATTATTTGGTTATGCTTGTAACGTCAATTGAGCATGGCCCATTGGGCCATATGTACATCCATGAGCCTATAAATAGGACTCATATGATTCATTTATTTGACAGGCAATATTTTGTATTCAAAGAGAAATAGTGAGTTTATACACAGAACTTGTATCTATCATGAAGATTTGTGAAACTCAGTGAACCCTTGTTCGGTGATTGATGGTTTTTGAGGTTTTACATCAATAAAATTACTAAGTGGACGTAGGTTATTACCAATCTCTGGGGCCGAACTACTATAACTTCCTTGTGTCGTTTACATTCTTGCATTCAACTCTGAAATCCTTATCGTTTTTCGTGACTTCGTGTTGTTGACTAATTCAAGGGTCAACATTTTGGTGCTTTTGTTGAGAGTTGAACTCAAGGATATTTAGGAAACAATGGCTAAGAGTACAAGGAGGACTGTTCAAGCTTGACAGGCATCAGAGAATTTACCAAATCCACCTCCTCCATCAGGTGCAGCGGAGGACGAGCCACAGGTGGAATTGGAAGAGGAGGAGATGGACATTGGAACATTGCAAACAACTCTCGGAGTGTTGCATGACGAGTTAGCTACACTAAAGGATAACAAAGAGAACGTGGCTGAAACAATGGTGATGAAACATATGGAGATCAACCAAAAATGTCGAGAACTGAACAAAAGACAGACAAACATTGATCGTCGGCAAAGAGACGCGACAACAGCTTTAGAGGCAGCCATTAAGTTGGCACGAGGACAGCTACCTGGACAAACCTCTCAGCCAGTTCTACCACTGAATCCTCATCCTCCTCAAAATCCTCGATTAGATCACCCCCATTTTCCACCAAATCCACAAGACCCAAGGAGTCCACAGTAGCTGGAACAACATCCAGCTGCTCAGCAGGAAAGGCAGCCTCAGAATCCTGCTAGAAATAACAAACAACAACAACCCTCTCATGCTAGTCGAGGTAATACACAGCAACATAGAAAGAATAGGGATGGGCAACATCCCAGAAGCCCTTGACATCAGGCGACAGAAGAATAGAACCTTCCTAGCAGGGGACATCGTCCCTTAGGAAGCAGGAGATAGACAGACTTAGGCTCTATGGTCTGGGACCTCTCATGACAAGGAAATGTTCAGGGACCCAACGACCAGTGCAGACCTTCTCCTATATACCGAGGTGGGCTAGGGAGAAAAGAGGGTGACAGTGCATACAGCAGGTCACATACTCATAGGTTGTAGTTCAGAGATGGCCATAATTACATTGAAGGGGACTCCTAATATAATAGAAGAAATAGTGGTCGACAATAGGAGGAAAGATACGCGCAACATAACCCTCCTCCAATGGACAACCGACCAACATGCCAAAACTCTTGGGGGCAGCCCAGACAACCCAACATCATTGACCGACTAGGAGCCAGTGAGCAGAGGTGAAAGGATGAGGACCTAAGGGACGTGCTTAATGGCCGAAGGGAAAGGTATGATGAGCACATCCCACCTGTAGTAGCCGCTCCTACCCCTGCTATACCATACACCGTTCAGGCTCAAATAGATTCCCTAAATTAGGTTGTGCAATAGCTGGGCTGGGCGGGAATAAGATGTCCCATATTGAGTATGACTGGAGAAAAGGTACCCCATTCATCAACAGAATTGTTGTGGCAGAAATCCTAAGAAAATTCAAAATGCAAGTATTGCCGAACTTTACTGGAAGAGAAGACTCGATATCTCACGTGAATAAGTTTGAGATACAAATGGATATCCAGAAGGTGTTAGAAGACGTTCGATGTAGGATCTTTCTTGCTACTTTATTTGATGCTGCCCAGGAATGGTACTTAAAGTTTTCACCAGCCATCATAATTTCATGGGAGATGTTCGTAAAAGAATTCTACGGACAATTTTATGTTGTTCGGATACATCCGACAGAGGCCAATTAGCTAGTTGATATCAGACAGAAGGAAAGAGAGCCTCTCAAAGAGTACATCGAGAGGTTTATGCGAGCAGCTGCTCAGACCAAGACTGTTGGGGATGAAGGAAAGATGATGGCCATCATAGCTGGAGTGCAACAATCTCCCCTTTGGAGCAGCCTATAGAAAAAGGGAGTCAAAAGTACTCAAGAATTTTTAGATCGAGCAGAAAAATATATCAAGCTAGATGAGGCTATCACCAATGAAGGAAAGTCTCCAAAGGCTGACTAGGGTAAGAAGAAAGATTCGACCGAAGCCGCTAGTGGGTCTAGTAAACCCAACGACAGTCACGACAATGGAAATAATAAGAATGGAGGAAAAAGGGCAAATACTAAGCAGACAACGTCTGATAACAATCACCCTAAGCAGAATAGATATGAGCAGAGGTTCACTAACTACACAGCCCTGGTCGATAGCAGAGCAGAAGTGTATCAATCCAGCCACTCCACGGTCTCTTTCAGGCAACCAGCCCTGATCAGAAAAGACATATCCAAGCAAGAGACAACCAAATTCTATCGTTTCCACAACGACTATGTCCATGATACCAATGAATATAACCAATTGAAGATGTGTAATGACCCACTAATCTAGACTCTTGGACCATTATCGAACTATACATACAAATTCTTACATTTTTACGAAAATACCATAATTTTATTGAGTAACTTGTAAAATAAGAGTTACTTACAAATAAATACTAAGAAGGATATGGGATCCCATTGTCTTTAAAAACAAAACATGATTTAAATGAAAAGAATTACATAAAAATGCGGAAAATACATATAAAACCATAAAAAGATAAAATGAGACTACATCCTCGAATCGAATAACGCTCGGCCCCTTGACTCCATTCACCATCGATACACATCCTCTAAGCGTCACGAATCTTACCGCCTCTAAAGCTATTTTCCTGCACATAAAACAAAAAGGAATGAGCCTAATGTCGAGCAAGGAAAATCTAACACATAGTCATAAACATAAATTTCATAATAAACGTAAAGATATATCATAACACTTAATACATACACTTATTATAATGGCCATTATTACTTGGGATCCCATAGACTAAAAAAGCTTATGCCCATGAGATTAGTGGGGTCCTACTAGCTAAGTAGGCATATGCCCATAATCTTTTTGGGGTCTTGTTAGTCAAATAGGGCATAAGCCCAAGCCTACAAACATACACATTCATAACATATTCATAACATATCATATTTCATAACATAACACATAAGCAATACACATATAGATTCTATCCTATTTTCCTTACCAAAGTTACCGGGATATGATGGACTGAGTTGGGACTTTTGGAACACTGCTAAAACCATATGAGAAAGAGTGAGTCTTATGAAGAAGAAGAAATGAAAATGAATAGGAAGACTAAACCATTGAGAAATATGCTTACCACAACTTATGTGCTTAAGAACTTGGATTCCCTAACCAAAATAAGAATGAGGTTAAGGGACTGAGTAGAAGGCTTTGAGAAAGAAAACAACATGAAGCAAATGAAATAGAGTTTCGGGTTTACCTCAAAGACTTGCAAGACCAATCTATCCACAACCGAAATACTAAAGAACCTTACTTCCCAAAGTGTTTGATAAGCTAAAGATGATTAAGCTTATGACTTTCCCACCCAAGTGTTTAACTCTCACACTCTCCTAGCACTTGCAGCTTCTGAACTTAGAGTAAAAGGTGAATAATGGCTGGGTACTAGGTCCTATTTATAGAGTTTGGGAATGAAAGTATCTTGATTTTACTTGAATAAAAATAATGGCTTTTTAGGTGAAAATAATTTGAATAATTGTTCAGCAGAGGCTGAAGACTCGTTCAAAAGATGCTGGACTTATGAAGGAGTTTGAATGGCTGAAAGGAAAAGAATTCAAAAACGTTTGAACATATGCTGGAGGAGGCGATATATCGCCCCCTGTAGGCGATATATCGCCTGGACCACTGTTCCCGAGGCGACCGTGCATCGATTCGTGTTTTCCGTATCTACGTGCTGCGACATATCGCCCCCTATAGCTGCGATATATCGGCACACGCTGAATATTTAAACACGAAATTACACATTTTTAGCTAAGTTTGAATGGAGTAAACAGCCTTGACTAAGCCCTCAATGTATTCAAAGCTGCTGACTGACCCTATAACATTCAAACTTTACTCCTTATTAAATTTAATCCTCAAAAATACTTAATCCTTAATCACCATTCATAACATGTGCTTAAAATGCTATTGGTTGATATCTAAACCTTATAGTATAATAAATATATTCCTTAATATCAGTCATATTAATCAACCTTAGGTTAAAATTAATATTCTTAAACTATAGGTTAAACTTAGAAAATCTATAAGTACTACTATGAGTGTCCAAATAATTCCCGGTCTGAACCAAAAATCCACAGTAACAAAGATAATACTATACATACTATAATACTACTAAATAATTAGCTAAGTAAAGTTCTTGGACTCTACGATTCTCCCCTACTAAAAAGAATTTTGTCCTCGAAATTTACTTACCAAATAACTCCGGATACCGGCTCTGCATGTCCTCCTCCAACTCCCACGTTGCCTCGCGTTCAGAACTATTGCTCCATAGGACTTTGACTATAGGAAAGCTCTTGGACCGTAACTGCTTCATCCCTCTATCTAGGATGCTAATCGGTAGTTCCTCATAACTTAAGTCTTTCTGGAGTGCTATGGTATCGTACTTAAGGACGTGAGATGGGTCTGACACATACTTGCGTAACATCGAGATGTGGAAGACGTTGTGACTATCGTCTAGTGCTGGCGGTAGGGCTAGTTTATAAGCTACTGGTCCCACTTTGTCCAATATCTCAAAAGGACCTATAAATCGGGGACTAAGTTTGCCTTTCTTCCCGAATCGCTTGACACCTTTCATAGGAGATATCTTCAGGAAGACTTGATCTTCAACTTGGAACTCCACATCGCGTCGCTTGGTATCCGCATAGATTTTCTGACGGCTTTGAGCAGCAAGCATACGCTATCTAATAAGCGCTACTGCTTCTTGAGCTTGTCTAACAGCTTCGGGCCCTAGAAGCTGCCTTTCTCCTACCTCGTCCCAGTGCAATGGTGATCGGCACCTTCTTCCATATAGCAACTCATAAGGTGCCATTCCGATCGTCGACTGGTAGCTGTTGTTGTACGAGAACTCGATCAGTGGTAAGTACTTGTTCCATGATCCTCCGAAATCAAGTACACAAGCGCGTAGCATATCCTCTAAAATCTGAATCGCACGCTCGGACTGCCCATCTGTCTGAGGATGGAAAGCTGTACTAAGACTTAACTTAGTACCCATGGCTTGCTGTAAGCTTCTCCAAAATCTTGACGTAAACACTGATCCTCTATCTGACACTATCGTCTTGGGGATTCCATGCAATCGTACAATCTCTTGGATGTAGATGTCTGCATATTGGTCTGTCGTATATGAAGTCTTAACAGGCAGGAAATGAGCCGACTTGGTTAGTCTATCTATTACTATCCAAGAGGAATAATGCTGCTTATTCGTCTTTGGCAGACCCGTCACGGAGTCCATGGCTATGTCGTCCCACTTCCATTCCGGTATGCTAAGCGGTTGCAATAATCCTGCAGACTGCTGATGCTCCGCTTTCACTTGCTGGCATACGAGACACTTAGATATATACTCTGCTATCTCCTTCTTCATCCCTGGCCACCAATAGACTGCCTTGATGTCATGAGTCATCTTGGTAGACCCTGGATGAACTGAGCACGGGGTATTGTGCGCTTCTTTTAAGATCGCCTTCTTAATACTTTGATCGTCTGGCACGCATACCCGATCCTTATATCTCAATAAACCTTGACTGGATATTGAGAAATCTGTAGTCTTGCTTTCTCTGACTGCATCCATGTGTGCTGCTAGTGTGTCGTCATGTCCCTGACCAATTCGTATATCTTCTAACAAATCTGATTGGATAGACAAGTTAGCCAGCTTTCCTACAACCATTTCTATTCTAGCACTGATAAGCTCCTGCTGTAGTGGCTTTTCTATTCCGGATAAGGCTGCTAAGTCCCCATAACTTTTCCAGCTAAGTGCATCGGCAACTACATTCGCTTTCCCTGGGTGGTATAGGATTTCGTAGTCGTAATCCTTGACTAACTCTAACCACCTGCGCTGCCTCATGTTGAGCTCCTTTTTCGTAAAGAAGTATTTTAAACTCTTGTGGTCCGTATAAATCTCGCACCGTTCTCCGTAAAGATAATGGCGCCAAATTTTTAACGCAAAGACCACCGCTGCCAACTACATATCGTGAGTTGGATAACGTTGCTCATACTCCTTTAACTGACGTGAGGCATAGGCTATCACCTTGTCGTTTTGCATCAGTACGCATCCCAATCCTAGCTTTGATGCATCACAGTAGACAACGAACTTGTCGTTGGGTGTTGGGACACTAAGTACTGGTGTTGAGCAGAACTTTTCCTTAAGCAACAGGAAGCTTTCCTCACACTTATCATTCCAGTTAAACTTTTGTTGCTTCCGGGTCAGGTTGGTGAGTGGAGTGGCTATCTTAGAAAAGCCCTCTACAAACTTTCTATAATAACCTGCTAGCCCTAAGAAGCTTCTTACTTCTGACGCGTTCTTTGGCCTAGGCCAATCCTTCACGGCCTCTACCTTCGATGGATCTACTGCAACTCCGTCTTTTGATATGATGTGCCCGAGGAACGCCACTTGCGAAAGCCAAAATTCGCATTTCTTGAACTTGGCGTAGAGTTTATGCTCCTTCAAACGCGTCAAAATCAACCTCAAGTGTTCCTCGTGCTCTTCTTCATCCTTGGAGTAAATTAAAATGTCGTCGATGAACACAACGATGAATTTATCCAAGTAGTCTTTGAAGACCCTATTCATTAAGTCCATAAACGCGGCTGGCGCGTTAGTAAGACCAAAAGACATAACCAAGAACTCGTAATGTCCATAACGAGTCCTAAAGGCTGTCTTAGGGATATCTTCTCCCTTTACCTTGAGCTAATGATACCCGGACCGTAGATCGATCTTAGAAAATACAGTCGCACCTCAGAGTTGATCAAACAGATCGTCTATCCGAGGTAGCGGGTACTTGTTCTTGATCGTTACTTTGTTCAGCTCACGATAGTCTATGCACATTCGTATACTCCCGTCCTTCTTCTTCACGAATAGTACCGGAGCTCCCCATGGTGAATGGCTTGGCCTAATGAAACCCAAGTCTAGGAGTTCTTGTAGCTGCGTCTTTAACTCCTTGAGTTCCGTAGGTGCCATCCGGTATGGTGCCTTAGAGATAGGCTCGGTGCCTAGTACTAATTCTATCGTGAAGTCTATTTCTCGATTTGGCGGCAATCTTGGCAAGTCATCGGGAAAAACTTCTGGAAATTCTTGTATAACCCAAACATCTCCAACTTTAAGTGATGTCTCCTTCTCCACATTCGTGATGCTGGCTAAGAACGCTTGGCATCCTTTCTCCATCATTCTCTGAGCTTTGAGAGATGACACTAACGGGGTGCGTAGTCCTGAAGCTTGTCCCGTGAAGTAAAGTTTCTGGCCGTCAGGAGTCTCGAACACCACCTTCTTGCGTTTACAGTCGATCGTTGCGCCATGCCGTGCTAGCCAATCCATGCCTAGTATGACGTCGAAGTCTTTGATCACCAGTTCTATCAGGTCTCCTTCTAGTTCCTTGTCCTCAATCTTGATTGGTACGCCTCGTACAATTCGTGATGATAGAACTACTTTGCCCGTAGGCAACTCGGTTACAAACCTAGTTCTAAATCTTTCACTAGGTTTGTCTATTTTTTCTATCATTCCTAACGAAATATACGAATGAGTGGCACCCGAATCAAATAATACATGACATAAGTTATTGAGGATAGAAACCTGACCTGTGACCACCTTGTTGCTAGCATCCGCCTCTCCTTGGGTTAAAGCAAAAACCCGAGCAGGAACCATCTTTTCGTCCTTCTTTCCTTCTGGCTTTTGCTGAGGACACTCTTTCTTACGATGCCCTTCTTGACCACAGTTGAAACACTCCTTAGTGTTGGCGCGGCATTCTCCAGGATGCTTCTTCTGACATTTGGCACATGGCGGGTATTCCACGTAGCCCGACCTATTTCCCCCATTATTTGGTCGTCCCTTTTATTATTGTCAGTTTGCTTGTTGTCAGGATGCCTTCTCTTCTGTCCGTTACCGTTGTTGTTGGACTGATTGTTGCCGCTATTGCTAGACTGATTGTTGTTCCGACTGGCCTGAGGTTGGCTCTGCTGTTTGGGTTCAGGCTTACTGGCTTCTTCTTTGCTTACGTTGGCCTGCAACCTTTCTACTTCGATTGCCGTCTCAAGAACGTCGACATATGAAGTGTTTCCCTGGTTCGCTAGTTTAACCCCCATCTCGATCTTTGGTCGGAGTCCTCTAACGAATTTGTTCACCCTCAGATAATCGGTTGGGACTAACTCTGCTGCGAACTTGGCTAAGCGGTCAAACTGACGAGCATATTTCGCCACTGTTAAATTCCCTTGCTTCAGGTTGGTGAACTCCTCAACTCTCGTAGCAAGTACCTCTGAATTGTAGTACTTCTTGTGGAAGAGCTCCACAAATCGGGTCCATGTCATGGTGGCAGCATCATGGGATTGCTGGACCAAGTCCCACCATATCCTGGCATCTTTCTTGAGCAAAGATGAGACGCAGGATATGCGGTCTGCATTACTGAGGTTCATGTGGGCTAGAATCGGCTCCACATTCCTTAGCCATTCTTCCCCCTCAAAGGGGTCTGTAGTCCCTTCGAAGTGTGGAGCGTGCTGCTTACGGAACCTTTCATACACTGGCTCCAGGTGCTGTACTGGATACGGCGCGTAATTGGTCATTGGCCATCCCCCATATGGACCAACTTGTTGGGGAGCTGGGGCCATTTGCTGTGGCTGCGGCTGTGGCTGTGGCAGAGGCTGAGGCTGAGATTAAGCCTATTGGCGTTGCTGCAGAAGTTCCTCGACTTGCTGTCGCAGTCTGGCAATCTCCGCAGTGTTGTCAGCTGGCGGTGCCGGTGCGTTGCGGCGAGCAGTAGTACGCACTCCCCTTCGGCGAACTGTAGGGACCGCATTGGTCGCTGGAACATCGTTGGAGGCGTTTCCGTTGGTGCGTGCAGATCTTCGGAGCGACATCGTAGCAAAGTTCTAACAGTTGAAAGAAACATGTTAGAACTTTTCCTAACAGGCTCTAAGGCAAAAACTTATTCTAAAACAAACATATCTCGAACCTATTTATTATGACTTCTTATGAAAAATTATATAGGTCTTTATTTATTATTAGAGTGGGTTTCTATACTTAGAAAAACAAGTCATCTTTATTTTCTAAGTGTGTTTCTAACCATCCTATATGACTTAATTCTCAGGCTCGAAACTTATCTTTGTTCCAAAGTTAACCATATTAAGGAAGGGCTGGGATCAGTAAAATCGTTCCCACTACTATGGCCCCCTAACTCTCAATAAGGAAACTAGGTTCATTGATTTGTATCCACCCTCACCGAACTTAGTCATTATTCATTTTATTTAGTATTTATTATGATTGCGAAAATAAAATCAAACTCACACATGATATTCAAATAGCATGTTATTCATTTGGAAAAGATTTTTCACTTATTACAATCATAACATAACAAGTAAATAAAACAAATAAAAACTACCAATCTAAAAATCGGGATCTTCTACATCCGATCCGTCATCTAGCATATCATCATCTATTTGTTCATAATCATCATTGTCATGTGCATCGAAACGTCCTCTAGGAAGTTTGGTGAGAATCCTATGTTTTTGCTCATTTGTGAATTGAAACTCAAATTTTGCGGTGAACCTAACTAAGAGGAAATAGTATCTCATCGCTAATGGTAATTCATCCTCCTCATGCATCTCTTCCCATATTTCTTCTAAAGCTGCTATTACAGGATAGAAATCTTTAAATAGCCTAATCACTAGTACATATTGTTCTGTTCATCTTAGCATTATTTGCTTAGCCTCTTGAAGGCCACCTATCTCTTGGTGAAACAAAAGCAACCTTCGAGTGATCCTTTCTAGGGCTCCTACGGTGTTTCTTGGCTCCCTTATTCTTTTTAAGGCCTTAATGGCTCGGATATCTTGGTAGGTTAAAGCTCCGTTCATTCTTAACTGAAACATAAACACTAAAGTTGTTAGCTATACACATAGGCAAAGTAACTTGTAACTTAAACACTTACTTGGCGGTCAGGTTCGGAGCTTTGAGCGTGTATATCGAGGAGAACTTCATGCAAAGGAACCGTTGCTCTGATACCAACTGTAATGACCCACTAATCTAGACTCTTGGACCATTATCGAACTATACATACAAATTCTTACATTTTTACGAAAATACCATAATTTTATTGAGTAACTTGTAAAATAAGAGTTACTTACAAATAAATACTAAGAAGGATATGGGATCCCATTGTCTTTAAAAACAAAACATGATTTAAATGAAAAGAATTACATAAAAATGCGGAAAATACATATAAAACCATAAAAAGATAAAATGAGACTACATCCTCGAATCGAATAACGCTCGGCCCCTTGACTCCATTCACCATCGATACACATCCTCTAAGCGTCACGAATCTTACCGCCTCTAAAGCTATTTTCCTGCACATAAAACAAAAAGGAATGAGCCTAATGTCGAGCAAGGAAAATCTAACACATAGTCATAAACATAAATTTCATAATAAACGTAAAGATATATCATAACACTTAATACATACACTTATTATAATGGCCATTATTACTTGGGATCCCATAGACTAAACAAGCTTATGCCCATGAGATTAGTGGGGTCCTACTAGCTAAGTAGGCATATGCCCATAATCTTTTTGGGGTCTTGTTAGTCAAATAGGGCATAAGCCCAAGCCTACAAACATACACATTCATAACATATTCATAACATATCATATTTCATAACATAACACATAAGCAATACACATATAGATTCTATCCTATTTTCCTTACCAAAGTTACTGGGATATGATGGACTGAGTTGGGACTTTTGGAACACTGCTAAAACCATATGAGAAAGAGTGAGTCTTATGAAGAAGAAGAAATGAAAATGAATAGGAAGACTAAACCATTGAGAAATATGCTTACCACAACTTATGTGCTTAAGAACTTGGATTCCCTAACCAAAATAAGAATGAGGTTAGGGGACTAAGTAGAAGGCTTTGAGAAAGAAAACAACATGAAGCAAATGAAATAGAGTTTCGGGTTTACCTCAAAGACTTGCAAGACCATTCTATCCACAACCGAAATACTAAAGAACCTTACTTCCCAAAGTGTTTGATAAGCTAAAGATGATTAAGCTTATGACTTTCCCACCCAAGTGTTTAACTCTCACACTCTCCTAGCACTTGCAGCTTCTGAACTTAGAGTAAAAGGTGAATAATGGCTGGGTACTAGGTCCTATTTATAGAGTTTGGGAATGAAAGTATCTTGATTTTACTTGAATAAAAATAATGGCTTTTTAGGTGAAAATAATTTGAATAATTGTTCAGCAGAGGCTGAAGACTCGTTCAAAAGATGCTGGACTTATGAAGGAGTTTGAATGGCTGAAAGGAAAAGAATTCAAAAACGTTTGAACATATGCTGGAGGAGGCGATATATCGCCCCCTGTAGGCGATATATCGCCTGGACCACTGTTCCCGAGGCGACCGTGCATCGATTCGTGTTTTCCGTATCTACGTGCTGCGACATATCGCCCCCTATAGCTGCGATATATCGGCACACGCTGAATATTTAAACACGAAATTACACATTTTTAGCTAAGTTTGAATGGAGTAAACAGCCTTGACTAAGCCCTCAACGTATTCAAAGCTGCTGACTGACCCTATAACATTCAAACTTTTCTCCTTATTAAATTTAATCCTAAAAAATACTTAATCCTTAATCACCATTCATAACATGTGCTTAAAATGCTATTGGTTGATATCTAAACCTTATAGTATAATAAATATAATCCTTAATATCAGTCATATTAATCAACCTTAGGTTAAAATTAATATTCTTAAACTATAGGTTAAACTTAGAAAATCTATAAGTACTACTATGAGTGTCCAAATAATTCCCGGTCTGAATCAAAAATCCACAGTAACAAAGATAATACTATACATACTATAATACTACTAAATAATTAGCTAAGTAAAGTTCTTGGACTCTACAAGATGAAATCGAGTTCCTTATACGACAAGGACATTTGAGATGTTATCTACGAGCGAGGGGAAACTCCCAGCAAGGGGCTAACAAAGGCAACAAGCAGGCACTTGTACGCCAACGCTCGCCTCCTCTGTAGCAAACTCCGGTTCCTGGTACTTTGTTAACTATCTGTGGGGTACCGCATATATCTGGTTATAGTGGAAAGGCAAGGGAGAGATATGTCAGAACCCTACATCACAAAAAAGACATAGAAATGCTAAACGTCGAGGAGCAAACTCCCAAAAAAGCTCAAATAGAAAAAGATAGTATAACTTTCTCTGAGCTGGACGCACAACATGTCCAATTCCCCCACTCAGATCCCTTGGTCGTGGACGTGCAAATTGCCAACATGATGGTGAAATGAGTTTTGGTAGATACTGGAAGCTCGCTGAGCATTCTGTATAATCTTCACTGGAAAGAATGAAGTTGCCAGTGCAAGATTTAGAACCATGCAACCAGACCATCTATGGTTTCCCTGGTGAAGGATTAGCACCAACAAGGTCAATCAGACTCCTTGTCACGGCAAGAACGACATTCATGAATAGGACATTACTCACTACTTTTACAGTAGCCGATTGTCCGTCTATGTATAATGTTGTTATTAGAAGCCCCATCCTAGTAGATCTATGAGCAGTGACTTTAGTCTAGCCTCTAGCCTTGAATTTTCCAACTGATGCAGGAGTTGGGTGCGTGTTGGGAAACCAGCGAGAGGCCAGAGAATGTTAAAACTCCTTAATCACAAAGGCGAGAAAATGAAGATCGGGGAATGAAGCAGAAAAAAGTTTCTAGTGGTGAACGAGTCACAAGCCTAATCAGGTGAACGAGTCACGAAATAGAGGGTTGCCCAAAGTGAGGATAGGGACTTAGATCCTTGCTTTGGGGATTTTTAGGAAAGCATTAGACATGTGGAGGACCTCGAGGAGGTCCAACTAAAATAAAAAGATTCGACCAGAGTTGTGAAAGTCGGTAAAAACTTAGAGACAACAATCAAAGAAAACCTGGTGGAGTTTTTTAGGAGAAACCAGGAGGTCTTTGTCTGGTCGCATAAAGGCATGGTTGGAATCGACCCGACAGTTATCAGCCATGTCCTGAACATATACAAAAATCACCCACCAGTGCAACAAAAAAGAAGGCTGCTCGACAAAGACAGGTCTAATGCCTTAAAGGAAGAATTCGAGAAGTTAATGGAAAATGGATTCATCAGGGTAGCGTTTTATCCATCGTGGATTTCTAATCCCATACTAGTTCCTAAACCAAATGGTAAATGGAGGATGTGTGTGGATTTGACAGACCTTAATAAAGCCTGCCCGAAAGATTGTTTCCCTCTCCCAAGGATCGACCAGCTGGTCGATGCTACATCATGGCATGAAATTTTATCATTCATGGATGCATACTCTAGCCACAATCAAATTAGTATGCATCCACCTAATGAAGAACACATTAGCTTTCGAACAGATACATGACTTTACTATTACAAAGTAAAGCCCTTCTGTTTGAAAAAAGTTGGTGTGACTTACCAACGATTGGTAAACCACATGTTCAAAGACCAGATCAACAATAACATGGAGGTTTATGTTGATGATATACTGGTTAAGTCGAAAAGAGTTGGTGAGCACATCAAGGACCTGTAGGAATGCTTCAACATCTTGAACAAATATCAGATGAGGCTTAATCCGCTTAAGTGTTCCTTTGGAGTTGGATCAGGAAGATTTTTGGGATTCATAGTAAACTCGCGAGGAATCAAAGCCAATCCTGAAAAGATTTGAGCGCTGATCGAGATGTAGTCACCAGCCAAAGTTAAAGATGTACAAAGCCTGACAAGGAGAATCGCGGCTCTGAGAAGATTTATATTAAAGTCTACGGACAAGTGCTTCACATTTTTTAATTTACTCAAAGGAAACAAAAATTTCGAATGGACAGAAGAGTGCGAACAAGATTTTTAGGCAATTAAGGACCATATGTCTCGACCGCCCATTCTGTCCAAGCTGGTCGAAGGAGAAAATTTGTACATCTACTTAGCAAGAACATGGTATGCTACCAGTGCTATTTTAATCAGGGAGGAAGAAAACATTCAAAAGGCAATATACTACATAAGTAAAAGGCTAGTAGAAGCATAATTACATTACTTGGCTATAGAGAAATTGGCTTACTGCTTAATACTAGCATCAAGAAAACATTGACTCTACTTGCAAAAACCAGAAGCCATTGGTCGACTACTAAAATGGGCAGTTGAGCAAGGGAAGTTCGAAATTTCTTATGCACCACAACCAGTCATAAAGGGACAAGCCTTAGCAGACTTTGTAGCTGAGTTCACCAGACTCCCAGCCAGCGAGCTGACTATAGAGCTTGAAGCTCAAGATCAAACTCCTGCCTGGAGACTGTTCATAGGCGGATCATCTAATGAGCACAACTAAGGTGCATGTTTGATTTTAATTACCCCCGAAGGGCATTGATTTCATTGCACAATACAATTCAACTTTACTGCCTCCAACAATGAAGTCGAATACGAAGCATGGCTCGCAGGGTTGAGACTAGCCAAAGATGTGAATGTGAAGTCACTAGAGATATACATTGACATTCAGCCAGTTGTTAATCAGGTCATCAAAGAATATCAGGCCAAGGGTCTTAAGATGGTTGTGCATCTAAACAAGGAAAAATACTTGCTAGCACAATTCAAAAAGTATACTCTACAGGAAACACCTCGCAACCAGAACTCCAACGCCAATGCTTTAGCCAAACTAGCAAGCGCCAAGGACGCTGAAACTTTGAGTATAGTATCGATCGAATGTTTGTCATCTCCCATCATTCAAGTAGAAGAATTTTCCCTAGCAATACAAGTATCCGACACTTGGATGACTCCCATCATTCAATATCTCGAACAGGGATTGTTAATTGCAACAGAAATAAGGCGAGAACACTACAAGGGCAATTAGTTCATTTTATCTTGCTCGATGGAATCTTGTATCGACGAGGATATTCTATGTCCTTTTCTAGATGTATTTCCAAGGAAAAAGCTAGGGAAATGATGCAAGAAGTACATGAAGGGTTCTGTGGAGATCATGCTGGGGGGCAAAGTTTGTCAAAGAAGATTCTCCGACAAGGGTATTTCTGGCCTACTATGATCAAGGGTTCTATGGAATTTGTTAAGAAGTGTGATAAATTCCAAAGATTCTCCAAGATACCTCGAGCAACCCTAAATGAGCTTAAATAGATGCAAGGCCCATGGCCCTTTGCATTTTGGGGAATAGACCTAATCAGATCTTTGCCTACAGAAAAAGGGAATGTTAAGTATTCAGTAGTTACTGTTGACTACTTCACAAAGTGGGCAGAAGCTGAACTACTCATGCCAATCACGACCAAGAAAGTACTAGATTTCGTTGTCAAAAACATTGTATGCTGATATGGATTGCCAAAATAGATCATATCAAATAATGGCACACAATTTGACAGCGACCTGTTTACCGATTTCTGCGAACAACATGGCATAACGAAGAGTTTTTCATCAGTTTCCCATCCACAAGCCAACATACAAGTAGAAGTTACTAGTTGAGCTCGAAGTACTCTGGTTGTATAGAACAACACACCGAACAACAACATGCCATATGCCATTTTCTTTAATATATGGGTATGAGGCCATGTTACTAGTTAAGCTAGATCCACCCTCATATAGAAGAATAACATACAATCAGAATATGAATAACCAGTTATTAATGGAGTCTTTGGAGTATGTTAATGAAAGGCGCGAACAAGCCCAACTACGAGTTGCAGCTTACCAGCAAAAGGTCGCTCGGTATTTTAATTCTAAAGTACGCGAAAGAAAGTTTGACATAGGAGAGTTGGTACTTAGAAGGATTTTTCTCAACACTCGCGATCAAGCTGCTGAAGTGCCTGAACCAAACTGGGAAGGTCTGTATCAAATTGAAGAAATTCTTCAACCAGGCACATACAAACTTGCTTGCTTAAACGGAGATCTCGTTCCTTGCTATTGGAATGGAGAAAACCTGCACAAGTATTATCAATGAACATTTATTTTTAAGGATTTGGCTTGTATTAATTTTACTTTTTACAAGTTTTGAACAAGGGTTGGCCAGTTAGATGGCTGGTCACTTATAAGTATAAGATCCATTTTTGATCACTCGTATAGACACAAATTTTTGTCCACTTTTTACGAGAAATAAAAGGAACTGTGCTCAGCCAATTATTGTATTTATTACATGTATTTGCTTTTATGCGTGTTGTTTATAAGTACGTGGGCAATAATGTTCGAACAGGTATTGGTCAATGGCAAGTGACCGAGAACCTTAAACTCCTTGATCACTTGGGGGGCATATAAGATACTAAGCGAGCAAAGCATATTATAAATATATGTAAGCACATGAGCAGATATTAAAGTGTTATGCTAGGTTTGATCATATGACAAGATATTATAATAGCTGTTGTAATATCAAAACAAAATATATTTACGCCGCGAGCATTTGCTACTCGGATGTAATTGAAAATAATAACAGTAAATAAAACTGCCTTAGGCAGAAAATTTTCTTAACACTACGAACAGTCTGTTCCTGTGTTATAGTTACAAAATAAAAGAAAAAACAATATATGTCTATTGTGTAGTTGTAGGGGGATCCTGCTGAGGTTGTTGGTCGACAGTGGTTCTAGCTTCCTCTTCTCCTCCATTAATGCATGTAGCTAAGGAAATCTCAGGAGATGCATGGGCATTCTTCTCCTCCTCCAGTCGAGTAGCGCATCGAGCAAGCTCAATTTCCCTTAGTTGTTCGGGGAGATAATCAAAGTTTTCACCTTGATTATTCTTCAAGAACATGTAGAAACAGGTGAAGGTAGCACCTTGAAACCTCTTGAGGTTGCTCGCATTGATCTCCTCAAGCTGCTTCACCTTCTCCTCTGACTCATTAGCCTCTTTTTGGCTAGCGACCAGATCATCTTGATTGGCCTTGGATGTAGTTTTATACTTCTTTTTTAATGTTACAGATTTATCTAGGTCCTCCTTGGTTTTCTTTAATTCCTCGACACAAGCCTTGAGCTCCTTATCGTGAGCCTTGATTTGATTCAAAGTCAGGAGAGCCTACGAATAACATAAAACTAATGTTAGTGAAAGAAAAAAATATTGTTCTCAATTAGATGTACAAAATAGAAGAGACTTACAATGAGCAGTTCATTGAAACTGTGACCGATAACCTGGTCGATTTTCAACGAGGGAAGAGTAGCAAAGGCTTCTTTGCTGAGTCAGTGTTTGACCACTTTTTGCAACTTTTCGATGGTGAAGTAGGATTCATTGGACAATATTTCGCTCATCGCAGGATCTACTGCCTGCTCGGTGGAGGACTCAAGTTGAGAGGGTGGAGGAGTAGTTGACTTGGTGGGAAGAAGAGTTTTCATTGCTCAAGGCTTCTTGCTCGAAGGTTCCCCACTGGTTAGGTTTCTCTCTTGCTCGACTTCTTCGAGCCAGTGGTCTTGCCTCCTGAGGCATAGATGGCAAAAGCATTGTTTGCTTGCATGACTGAAAAAGAGAAACAAAGTTAGTTGAAGTATTCACAAGGGCTTATAGAGATCAATAATAAAAAAAAAATTCTAAGTAGTATACCTAAACTAAAGCTACTGGTCGCTACTTTATCTAATCTTTTGCTGCTACAAAGATTAATCTCCTCAAAGAAATCGGGGTTAAAGCTACTCGTTGGAAAGATAAAGTTGTCATTCCTGTTGAACATGCTAACATGAATGGGCAACGCATTTAGGAGAGTAGAATAATCCAAACCATTCTCGTCCTCGGATGAGTTGCATCCCTGACCAGGGTGGTCAGGAAGTTTTTGTTTTCCCTTCCCGTGGGAATGTCTGGTCGAGGGGAGGGTTCTAGCTCCTTGTGAAAACCCCACCCATCGGGCGTCGCCTAAATGGTTGGGAAACATCTTTGGGTTGGGAGGCCTCCTCAACACCTTCTCCTATGGCGCTCCCAGCACTCGTTTCCTTTACCTCTTAGTGAGGCTCCAAAAGGCCGACCAACCTTAGGTTATTCTCGGTAACCAGCTCCTTAATGCTTTTTTCGATGGCGGTCATGCTGGATAGGGCGACAACCCTCTCTACCATACCCTGGGTGGGCTCAGGACGGAACCATGGGCCTATCTTCGACAAAATAGATTATGAATGAAATGGAAATAAATGACCAGAAGTTTAAAATAAATTTTTTGAGAAGAAAAAATACCTCCCTAGATGAAGGAAAGATTGTTCACTACAAGGTCTGTTGTGAGAAAATATTCTTGGAAATACTTCCCCATGTTGGACTTGTAGGTGATGTTGGTTAGGAAGGTGTAACCAAACTCTTGATGGCGGAAGTATAAGAACCTCGTGTTTTTCTGGTTGGGGTTGGACTTCAGATTGAACAGGTAATTGATCTCATGAGGAGTTGGTACGGGTCATTTCTTGTGATGGCAAAGAATATGTAGAGTGCTGATAACACTCTATACCCGTTTTGTGTGATTTGGAAGGGAGAAATGTCGAAGTAGTTTGTTCACTCCTCGGAAGTATTCGTGTAGAGGCAGAGTATCCCCTGCCTCGATGTGATACGTCGACCAGGCACTGTAAGCACCTCTGGGCATGTTTTCCCTCTGGTTGGGGGTTGGCTTGATAAGTGTAATTACAGGAATGTTATACCCAAAAATTGGAGATCAATGACGTGGCAATAGAGGTGAAAAATGGTAGTACATGGTCCGTAAAAGACACATTAAATAGTCAATAAATACATTGACTCCTCAGAGTTGTGATAAAGTGACCTGATAGACTGACGAAGAATTTGGACTGCTTGTAAGATGTCATAACCAAGCCAAGTGCACCTTGGTCCGAGGAAAGCTAAGGAGAATGCTTCGTAGGAGGCTAAGGAGAATGCATCCTAGGAGGCTAAGGAGAATGCATCCGAGGAGAGCAAAGGAGAATGCATCCTAGGAGAGCTAAGGAGAGTGCATCCTAGGAGAACTCAAGAGAGTGGTCCTAGGAGACCCCAAGAGGGTGATCCTAGGAGACCCCAAGGATTTGGTCCGAGGAGAAACATGGCATGCTAGAGGAGAGTGCCATGTTAGAGGAGAGAAGTGCATGTCCTACCACCATGCATGTCCTACCACCATGCACATCCGACCAACAAATGTTTGTCCTACCACCATGCACTTGTTCGACCAGCACTTGCATGGGTGGTCAGTAGGAGGTGGATCAACTAGCTAGAGGAGACTAAGTCAAGATTCCCAGAAACAACTTCAACAAGATATGCGGGAATCTCTCATTCTTCCCACAAATGGGGGGTTTGTTGCATTTTGAATTTTGAATGTTTCTTTGTAATTTAAATGTAATAAATATAATAAAATATCCCGGTTCTAGGGGATACCGTATGTATGACCCTAAGCCTATAAATAGAGGGCTTATGGGATGAGAGAGGGGGTTCTTCTGCTTCTTCTTTCTAGAGAGAGAAATTTGGGTCTGAGTATTCTAGAGAGAGAAAGTGCTGGCATTTGAGAGAATTCTTGTATTTTTGCAATCTGTGCTGAAGAAACTCAGTTGGCTCAGTCCATCTGATCTTGAGTACGGATCTATAAATCACAACTCTAAGTGGATTAGGCTATTACCGACAATCGGGGCTGAACCACTATAAAAATCTCCTGTGTTATTTACTTTTCCTGTTTAAACCGTCTGTGTCGTTTTTATTTCTCTTGAAGGTTTGTCGTATTTGACGTTCTCACGTCGTTGGCTAAAAACGCAGTCAACAAGGAAGGTCGTACTTCTTGGGATATTTGGCCACCATTCTGCTTGATATAATGGTAGGAGGGGCGACATACCATGGTATATCATTTTTTGCAACCTATTTTGGAAAGGTGCGGTAAAGGAGGAACTCCGGAGGCTGTTCAGCTGTGGTGGGTCAGTTGGTTGTAGATGGTCCTTCAGCATTGGCCACGTGCTGGCCGATGTGAGGGTCAAGAATTTTTCTCCTCCTCTGAGCAACATGTTTAACTCGCTCCATGGAGGGGCTAGCAGAATGATAGCTTGTCGGTGGTGTTGGAGATGTATTTGTTGGAAGGGGTAAAGTAGGTGGTTTTGCGTCTTCAAACAACAGATTCATAAAATCTTTGTTTATTGACTTCTCACCTCCCCATGGACTGTACATGAATATCTGAGAAGAATAAGGGGAGTGAGACTCTACGACCAATAGAAAAACACACAGGTTGGAAAAAAAGATCAAAAAGTGAAACTGAAAAGTTTCTTAAAAAAAAAATTTCACTTCGATTTTGGACCTAAAATCAATGTAATCAAACCCAATACTCCATCTAAACATTGTTTCATGCATTATATTGCATAAAATCCCTATTCTTTCATAGTTTTCTATGAGTTTTTTTTGCCTAAACCCGATCTACCCAAAAACTTGCCAAGAACAGTGTAAAACTAGTTACGAAAACATGTAAATCATAGCCAAAATGCAGATAAATTGTTACAAAATCTGAAAGGGTTTTTCAAAAACTTACTTGGAATGAATATTACTGAAGAAATCATGGAGAAATTGCTCTAAAATCTTCGGATTGCACTAAGAAAAGCTTGACAATCTTTAGAGAGTTCGGAGAGTTCTTGAGGAAAGAGAAAGTTCAGGTAGGAGTGAAAAGAGGTGAAGTGACTTATATTTATACTTATCAGGGCATTGATGGTGAGTAATGATGAGAATAGGGTTTTGATGCATTGAAAACCACAATAACTGTCAAATCGTGCCTCGAAAAACTGAAAGGGTTATGATTGCTTACCTTTTCGAGAAAGTAAGTACTGACAGATGTAACGGGTCAGTAGAATTTCTGGTCGAATAAGTTTATTAAATGTTGTTTGCATTAAAATAAACTTGGGGGGCAAATGTTTCCCTAAATTTTGGCATGATGACATGGCGTATCAAAGAGGCACATGAACAGTGCGTGACTAACTATTAATGAAGGACTGGTCGACCGACGACCAAATTGTCATGAAAAAAATTAAGTTGCTCGATAGGCGCACGAATATGCTGAGCAGTAGGAAAATGAAGTATACCAAAGAATACGACCATATTTTCTCGTAGGACTGAGGCAAATGCAAGACAGTTATAAGTTACATTTTCCAGAGATATTTGACTATTTTAAATGTAAATATCATTATTTATGTTATTATTTGGTTATGCTTGTAACGTCAATTGAACATGGCCCATAGGCCCATATGTACATTCATGAGCCTATAAATACAAATAAAATGATTCATTTATTTGACAAGCAATATTTTGTATTTAGAGAGAAATAGTGAGTTTATGCACAGAACTTGTAGCTATCTTGAATATTTGTGAAACTCAGTGAACCCTTGTTCGCTAATCGCATGTTTTTGGGGTTTTACATCAATAAAATCACTACGTAGACGTAGGTTATTACCAATCTCTGCGGCCGAACCACTATAACTTCCTTGTGCCGTTTACATTCTTGCATTCAGCTCTAAAATCCTTATCGTTTTTCGTGACTCCTTGTCGTTGACTAAATCAAGGGTCAACAAGTACCAGAGCTATGGTTGAGATTATGTGTCATGATCTGATCAATGTTTATTTTGAATATATGAACATGTAGAGCACATGTTTTATGAGTGAGCTTAAGGATTGTTCTTATTTCTTATATATTTTGCATATGTTTTATGGATGTGATGAATGAGATTTATCGTTAATCGTTAACTATATGATTCTCTTTATTTTTGGTTTTGTTTTTAATTTTTGAATTAGATTTAATGTACACCCATATTGTTTTGTTGGGTATAAGTTCTATGTAATTCTTTAAATTTATAATTTTTAGAATTTGTGTTATGTTCTTGAATGAGAAATTATTCAATAAGATTGAATAGAATTAAAATTGTTTGAGTTTTTTTTATTATGATTATTTTAATAAAATTAAAAAAAAAAAATTGATCAATTGTTTTGATCATTGACCTATGCGTGTACTAGCCTTGGTAATTGATCATTGAATGATCAATGAGTTTCTCATGGCTATGCCGTAAGTGTTGCTGTGACAACTAGCAATCAATTGTTTAATTAATCGATATCATGTGTGTGGCATAATACTCATAAGTTACGAGTAACATATCATTCAAATATTGATCAAATTTGATCAAAGGCTAATGAGTTCTGCGTGAATGCACTATAATGTGCAACATAAAGGTATGCACATTGATCAGAAGGGTCACGTAGGCTAGGGAGGTGCGAGTCACTATCAGTAAAGAGATTTTTTTATTATTATTAATTAATTAGATTAATTATTTAATTAAAATTCATACATGTTTTAATATTTGATATTATAGTATTTATGAGAAACATTTGGGTTGTAAGTTAAATATATTCTCCACCTTCAAAATTGGTAAGTAAGTGATGGTTACCAAATTCAATTTTGAATTGATTAATTAATTATTTTATTAATTAATTAATTTCAAATTTTGAAAATTAACTATAATTAATTAAATTATTTACTTAATTAATTTATTATTAAATAAATTGTTTAATGTTCATTTTGGGAAACAAGACATTTATGTCTTAATTTTATTATTGGGAACATTTGACTATTAAATTAGTCAAAATTCATTGTTAATTAAACAAGACTATTAGTTTTCATTTCTTAATGAAAAATATTTAATTTATTGACATAAAAAATTGGTTTAAGAAATTACAAATAAGATTAATAATTTATTTTTATTTAGAGAAATATAAATTTTTGAACACCTTAATTGAGTCCAAATTTAATTTATAGAAACTAATTAATTATTAATTAAATATAATTTTTGTAATTATAATAATAGTTTAAGAAACTATTCATTATAAATAAAAATAATTTTCCCAAAATTTGATAATAATTTTGGAAACTATTAGTTATTAATTAACAATTTATGAAATTATTATTTAATATATGGTAACCACTTTCCATAATTTATTAATTAATAATTTATGAATTATTATTTTTATAACAAAATTTTAAGAAACTTTGATAAATCCTAATTGTGGAAATTAGGTCATCTCATTTAGAACCTAGAGTTAGGGTTTGAGTGTACAATTCCCAAGGCCCACAACAAAGGATGAAGCCCATAGACATTACAAGAAGCTTTGAAGCCCAAAGAAAGCCTTGGTGTATTTTTGTAATTTCGTTTAACAAAGAGAACCCGGTCAATACCCTTGTTTAACCCAATTTTGGACTTGATGACGTGACATCTAAAAAAGAGACATGCGGCATTACACCGAATTAAATTCAGAGAGGTGGTCGGAAGGAGTAGCTGCTCAAGAGGACTACATCAGAATGTAGAAGCTTATTCGACAAAGTTCAAGTAACCTGCTCGATAATGGAGCAGGCTAGTACCATTCCATGAAGCTGCTCGGAGTGCAAGACATGCTTGATGAGTAGGACACTTTCACCCAAAGATTCAGATTTCACGAGATACCAACGAATATCCCAAGATATTTATGTAATCGATATTTAAATTGTATTATTATCGTGTTATTTGAATTTGTAATTGAATGTACTGATCCCACACCTACATGCCTAGGACCTAGATTCGCTTGTGAGTGCCCATAGCCCACTAAGGCTCTCTATAAATAGGGAGTTCATTCAATCATTAACTTTAATTGAAAATTACAGGAGAAAATGCTAGAGATTTCTTTTGTGCGCACTTTACATACAAAACCCTTCGAATTGTATTATTTTCCCATTTTCAGAAACTCAGTTGAACCTTGCTTCTTCTTGTTCTTAAGCCTGAGACTTCATTGATAAATACAAGTATATGTGGATGTAGGTTATTACCAACTGTTGGGGCTGAACCACTATAAAATTCTTTGTGTCGTTTACTTGATTTCAGTTCGTTTAATTCTTATCCCATCGTATGAATTGACTCAGTGTCATTGACCAAAACGCTGGTCAACATTTTGGTGCTTTCTGATAACTCTTGAATAAAGAGTTGTTTTTTTATACTTTTAAGCTTATAAATATAGAATTAAGAAGAGTGATGTTTTCTTTTTGTTATTATTTTTAGTTAATTTCTTTTCCTTTTTGTGTTGTTGTGAGTTATTGTGTCTTTTTAGTTTTTAAGAGCTGAGAGTGTGAAAACAATGAAATTATGCATGAATTATCCAAGAAAAAAGATGAAAAGAAAATTGGTTTCTAAATTGTTTTCTTTGTGCTAAAATTTCAGACTTTGCTGTGACAAAAGGAAATTTTGCTCGAGCATTTTCATCATGATTCAAGTGGGGAATTTCAACATATGAAGAAAAGACACTTGGCATGTCATTAATTGAGTTGGAAATGAGTGATGAGGTGGCAAAAATTAGAGGCAATGAGCTGCATTTTGGAGTATTTTCTAGAAGAGAAAAAAAAAAGAGAGAGAAAAAGGATTGGGCCAAAAATAGAGACAAATGATGTGGACTATCTAATTAGGGAATGATTAGCACCCTAGAATCATTGAAAAGAAGGCAGCAACAATTTTAGAAGGAGAATCCTAGAGCTGCCATTGTAGATAGAGTAAGAAGAGAAATGAAGAAAAAGAAGAAGAAAAGGAAATTCCAAGCTTGAAGAGGAGAATCCAAGGAAGAAAAGAAAAAGGAGGAAGACAAGATTATTTATTCATCACCTTTAGCTTGTTTTCTCATCTTTAATCTCATTTAAGTTTGTAATTTCTATAGCTTTTTTCTATTTAAATACCCACAGGCTGTTTTGATTTTGGATTGTTGTTTCTTAACTTAGTCATGAACTAAATCTTTTGATGCTTGAATTATTAATTAACTCTATGTCTTAGTGTTTAAATTTCTAGCACTTTATTTTAGCAAAAATACTCATTGTTCATTCAAGTGAGCTTAATGATGAATTCTTGTTGTTGTTTGGCCACCAATGGCAAGATGATTAGTTATATTTGTGCTAGAAAGTTTGAATGACATAGGTAGATAATCTTGATTTATTATGTGTTGTGAATAACATATGAATTTGTTATTTACCTTGTGTAACAATTGTGAATTGATGCTGAAATCTAAATTCTTGAACTTGATTGACATAGAAATATGCTTAATTAGGTGAAATAATTAATACAATTGGAGTTGGAAAAGTTCTATGAACTTAATTTGAATTTTTGTTAACTTTGGGAATTTTGCTGCGGCAAAACGTACAAGTCACTTGACATAGAGGAATTTAATTATTCAAGCCCATTTCACAAAAATTGAATTTCTCTCACTTTTAGATTGTCTTATTAGTTTATTTCAATTTATTTTTCACCACTATTAAATTGTTTGGTAATTGATTTGCGCACACTTATTTTCAATTCGTGTGGAGACGATACTCAACTTATCATTACATTACTTGTTATGTGACTGTGTACACTTTCACATTATTGAACAAATTAATATCACAACAAGTTTTTAGCACTGTTGCCGGGGATTGAATTTAGTGAAGTTTTGTTTGATAAAATCAATTGTTTTTCAATTAGGTCTTTTTTTTATTTTTCCTTGTGCTATTTTACGCTTTTGTTTGTTGCTTTCTTGCGAGGTACTTGAGATGTCACATCAACAAGTCCTCTTGAATTTCGTTCAACATGACTTGGAGCCTTTATACAATACACGGTGGAGATCCAAGGAGTTGCAAATGAGGTTCCCATATCATAATTTCTCCAAAGAGTTTTAACTTTAAGTTTTTCTCAATGGGTTGAATGCCACAATAGGAGAATGGGTAGAAAGAGGAGATGATACCACCTATTTCTACCAAATATATGTGGATGATGCCTATTGGATGTTGGAAGACATGGCGGAATACACTGAATGGTGGAATTGGATATATTCTATGACCAACCATGTATGGGAGATCAATTACAACCATATGGAGCCAACTTTTCACACTTGTACTCAAGGACAAAATGAGGAGAATCGGAAGGATTTTCAAGAATTCAACATGGAAGGGGAACCTCCTCGAGCACCTAAATCAAGCTCGGTGGTATTGATGATGGAGTTCATGGCTAAATACTATGCATTGATTCAATTCCAAGCTTCATTCTTGACGAATTTGGAAAATCAAATTGGGTTATTGGTAAATGAGTTGTGTAATAAGCCCTATGGTAATGTGCTTAATGATTGGGAAAATTCAAGGGGGGAAAACACAAAGTCAGGATGTCAATTTGGGGAATGGCAAGGAGACGGAGCTACCAATGGAAGAATTTGAGCATTAAGTGGAGCCCTGTTAATTCCAAAGTGACAAAGAAAAGGGAAAGAAAATAGTAATGTTAAATGCTATCTCTACCCAAGATGTGGATAAATTGTTTGAGAAAAGTAGTGAAGAAAGGATAAATCCATCACCACCCCTCATGCAACAAATTCTCGGTCCTCAATATAGTGAGCTAATGATAATGGAAGAGTGCACATAAGGAGATCCTTATTGGCCACCACCACTTCCACCTCCATTAGCATCATTCCTTGTCATCCATCATTTAATCTTCCAAAGCAAGTCAAGTTGAAAATTTAGGTTCACAAATTCCACATCTCGCCAAGCTTGAGGGCATCCACAATGAAGAACCATATGTGAGGGCATATGCCACTCTCTTTGGGCGGAAGACTCTCTTTGATGTGTGCTTCTCCATAAAGTCAAGCCGGCGACTTTAAATCAAGTGCTTCTTGGGAGGCAACCCAAGTTTCTAAACTTTGTTTTAGTTTAGTTAAGTTCATTGCATTTCATTTATTAAATATTTTTATGTTTGAAAAAAAAAACCAAAACATTAAAAAAAAACTTAGTTATTTTAGTATTAATTTTTGTTATTTTAATTTCATTTTATTGTGATGTTTTTGGAGTAGTTTTGTGTTTGTTGATGAATTGCAGGTGTTAAAAATGAAGGAAATGGTGTTTGGGAAGTAATTAGAGGGTTTGATGCTTTTGTGGAGATTTCGTTGAAGCAAAACAGGGAGCAAAATGGGTGATAGTTCCAAAAAAATGAGAGTTTCGCTTGCTGGAGAAATTTTTTTACTCATATAATTTTGTTGCAGCAAAAATTTTACTCATATGGTTTTGCTTCGGCAAAATTTTTACTCATATAATTTTGTTGCATAAATTTTTTTCAGGATTGGGTAACACAAGTTAGAGGGCTTCACAAGCCCATGAGAATGGGACAGGGGCTCACAAGGGCAGCTGAGTTTTCATTTTTTTTTTTTAAAAAAATAATAACAAAGAAAAGCACGACTGTCTGATATCCTCTCTTCTTCTTCTCTCTTCGTTCCTAACCCTGGCCGCCACCCTCCATCATCTTCACCACCATTCCAAAATGAAGGCCATCGCTTCTAAATCGACCCTATCCCTTCAGATGACAATTCCGAAGGATAGGCGCGGGGAGGTTTCTTCTCTCAGCTCGTTTTTTTTTTCTTTTGTTGTTTTTGTTATCAGCTATGTTGTTCTTGTTTATTGTTGGTGTCCTTGTCTTGTTTCTAGTTTTTCCTTGTATTGTTGTTGTTTTGTCGTTCTTTTGAGGGTGCACTTTGTCTTGGTTAGTGTAGTTATCTAGTTTGTCTTAGTTGTATTTTATTGTCATTTTCTTAAGAGGATTTGTGTTTATTTACTCGGTGCTTAACTTGGGGCTCGATAATGAACCATCTAAAAAAATACATACAAAAATCCACCATTTTGCCTCTTGTTGTGTGATTGACTAATAGTACTCAATTGCTGATGGAGTTGGAAAAATCTTGATGATCTTGTGGATCCCCATTTTGTGTGCATAGCGTTACCAATAATTTTTTGAACCCTTAAAGTTAGCTAGATTTTTGGGAGATCTTAAGTTTCTAGAATTGCTTAGTGGTTCCCTTGAGGAAAAATCCTAGACAACACTTAACCAATGCCATAATTTAGGCCATCTTTGGACTATTGAGCCTTCTGAGCCAACCATTATATATGTTTTATCCCTAGTCACCCCTTTGAGCTTTATTGAATCCATTTCTTTCTTTACCACATGCTAGCCTAGCTATATATACTTCCATTGACCATACCCTTTAAGCACATTGGTTTTTCTTGAATATATGTTGAGTGTTGCATCATGAGGGAGGATGAGATAAGTGTTCCTTTGTTGAGTGGTATTTTGGTGAGTGCTTACATTGTTTTTTCTTCATGTTTTCAACATTAGGCACAATGTTGATTATTAAGTTTTTTTTTTTTTTTTTTTTTTGGGGGGGGGGGGGGGGGGGGGGAGTGTGTAACGCCCTGGTTAGCCAAGACCATTATACTTTGTATTTCAAATAGTGCTAACTCACTAAACGAGTCATTTTTCCATAAACGTGCAACTAAATATGATCAACGGTCCAAGGTTAAACATTTCGGTCAAAAGGGATAAACATTTCATTAAAAATCTTAAATTGTATATGGGATCCCATTATAAATGTACAAAGTGATTTACAGTTCCAAAAGGGTAACTACAATTCGAAAGTTACAACCCCCAGACCTAAGCAGCAAAAATAAGGTTTAAACCTAGTTCCTCTGAGAAACCTTGGCCGTGGTGGTCAAGCGGCCGCATATGTACACGTCGCCATCTAAGCTCTCCAAGTCATGGCTGGTCCAGCTTTCCTTTCCCTTTACCTACATCACATAGCACCCATGAGCCAAGGCCCAACAAGAAAACTTAAACATGCTCATAAGCAGCTAATAACACATTTCCAAATCACAACAAACATGCCCAACGGTAATAACCCTACTAATCCATGCATACCATTTATATTAGTGACTATAATGTCATATGGGACCAGATGCCCTAATTAAATGATTAACTGAATCATATCGTGGCTCATTGCCCAAGTTACATGATTAATAAACCACACTGGGGCCCAACCCTAGGATATGGTACTAATAAGTCACCCAGGGGCCCATTGCCTTATCCTTCGAATAACCAGCCTTGGAGCTGGCTCAGCGTACCTGGCGCTTTAGTTTCCCATGACCATTGGGTTGAACAAGCATATGATGCACTTATGAGTAGATCTAACCAAAACGACCAGCGCTCAACGCACTATTGCTGCCCTTGACTCATAAGTCAATGGTTTTCGACCAGCGCAATTGTTGTGCTTGACTCATAAGTCAATGCTTTTTGACCAGCGCTCAATCCTATTGCTGTCCTTGACTCATAAGACAAGCCTTTCTCAATTATGTAATGCTAACATGCATTCATCATATAACAAATATCTAGATACAGAGCCTTCAACATGCTTAAAGAATCATTCACATGCACAATCATAATTATGCACATTTACAGGGGCCCACGCCCAATCAAGATTACATTCAACATTCAACCCAAGCCCTAATCATGTACATTACATATTAGGTATAGTTTTCTTACCTTAGGTCCAAGTGTAATGTAAAATAAGAATGACCCTCGAGCATGATCCTGATTCTGAGCCCCTAGCGATAACCTAGTAACAACCAAGTATAGAATCCTATCAATAACGAGTAAACACAGGCTTTCGGACCAAGTCCTAGCCTTCAGGATGTCGAATTCTACCAAACAAGGTAGTAGGACCGATCCCGGGCCCTAAGGATTAAGTTCTTGCACTCCAAACCTTCATTGGCCAAAAACTCCCATTTGCGCTGCGACACACCCAATTAGGGTCGTGATGCCCCACCATTTAGAGTCGCGACTCTTGCAACCAGAGAGCCCAGACCCAAAATACACGGGTCGTGATGCAGCCCACATGCATCATGGCGTGATAGCGGTTCAGAAAACCATCCAGGCCCTTGGGTTCATGAGCGTCGCGCCGCCCAAGAACAGGGTCGTGACACTACCCTGCAAACCCAGCTTTCTCAGTCCAAAATCTTCTAAAAAATCACCCCAAATCTGTACCAAACTCACCATTCAATCTCACGACATCCCTAGAACCTCCCAAGCAATAAAACCTGATGTTCCTTTGGATTAAAACACATCCCAATCATAAAATCCAATCCAAAACTCAATAAACATAAGGAAACGGAAACTCAGAAATTCAAAGCTTAAATTACCTCTGATTATGTTGTTTTTCCACCAAATCCTCCGGATATCAAGCTTCTAATTTCCCTAGAATCGTTATGACTCTAACCTGGCTTAAATATGAGCCCTAAAACTCGAGTTTCCTTCAAAAATGCTAACGACGTCAAATGAGAGAGCGGAAGTGAGAGAACGAGAGTATTGAATGTACTTCTATTTATGACAGGTTACTTAGGGCTCAAGTAACCTTAAGTAAATCCCAAGGCTCAGGGTACCAAAAACATCCCTGGGGTAAAATAGCCCAAATTCCCAGAATTCCTTCCTGGTCTCGCTAACTCCAAATATATCATCGAATATTCATTCCCATTACCCAATATCCCGGTAATGCACTAAATACCCAAACCCGAGTCAAGTATTCTTCCTGTTGTGACTTTCTCGCTAACTTGCTCCCTAGGATCGCCTTGTGCCGAGTAACCCAAATATATCCACATAATAATGTGGTCTCACACATATATCACATACATGCCAAATATACCCATAATAGGCCAACTTAAGAAAATTGCCTTTCTGATAAGCAACAGGCCCACATGCATATTTAATACACCTAAACATCCATATCAAGTCATATCATAATATAACACACATAATCATGCAATGATACACATGAATATCACATAAGCACATAACTTCCATAATTTGCCATCCAGGCCCCCTAATCAAGGCCTTAAGCCTTATTAGGTAATTTGGGACGTTGCAACTATCCCCTCCTTATAGGAATTTCATCATCGAAATTTTACTTGAATAGCTCAGGATACTGATTCTGCATTTCAGACTCCAGTTCCCAAGTCACTTCCTTGACCTTCCTGTTCCTCCATAATATCTTAACCAAAGATATAGTTTTGTTTCTCAGGACCTTGTCCTTCCTGTCTAGTATATGGATTGGTTGTTCCTCATAGGAGAGATCTGCCTCAAGCTTCAGATCCTTGTAACTCAATACACAAGTCACGTCTGACACATATTTTTAAATGGCTGAAATATAAAACACATTGTGTACGATTGAAAATGCTGGAGGTAAGGTCAAACTATAGGCCACCTAACCAGTCCTCTCCAAGATCTCAAATGGTCCCACAAATCTAGGGCTCAGCTTGCCCTTCTTCCCAAATCTCCTCACCCCTTTCCATGGTGAGACTCTAAGGAAGATATAGTCTCCCACTTGGAACTCCATGTTCATACATTTGGGATCAGCATAACTTTTCTGCCTGCTTTGAGAAGCAAGTATCCAAGCTCTGAACTTCTCAATAACCTCATTGGTCCTTTGAACTGCCTCAAGATCCAAGTATTTCCTTCTCCTGTCTCATCCCAAGGAATGAGAGATTTGTATTTCCTACCAGTAAAAAGGAAAATACTTACTCCAGGACCCATCAAAGTCTAGCACACATGCTCGTAGCATGTCCTCTAATATATGTATCGTCCTCTCATATTGTCCATCTATCTAAGGATGATAGGCAGTAATGAACTTCAACTATGTACCCATAGCCTTTTGCAAACTTCCCCAAAACTTGGAAGTAAATGTGGGGTCCTGATCTGATACGATCGACCTCAGAGCCCCATGAAGGCGCACTATCCCTCTCACATAGAGATTTGCATACTAGTCAACAATATAAGTCATCCTCACTGGTAAGAATTGAGCTGATTTGGTGTATCAATCCATGATAACCCACATCGAATCATGTTGACCCACTGTCCTGGGTAACCCCAACACGAAGTCCATCGTGATGACCTCTCATTTCCACTATGGGATGTCCAGAGGCTGTAATAGCCTTGTTGGTTTCTGATACTCAGCCTTGACCTGTTGACATGTCAAGAAATTAGCCACATATTCTGTCACATCCCTCTTCATCTCAGGCCACCAATACAACGATCTCACAACCTGATACATCTTCATGGTGTCTGGATGCAAAGAGTAAGGGGTAGTATGAGATTCATCCAGAATCTCACGTCTGATAACAGTGTCCATTGAAACATAGATCCGACCCTTGTACCTCAGCAAGCCTGTATATGACATTGTATAATCTCTAGACACTCCAACTAGGACGTCCGCTCTGACCTTCCTTTATCCTATCTAACAACATAGACTATAGCGTAATATTGGCCAACTGGCCCACCTGCAACTCTATACCAGCTCTGCTCATATCCACTGCCAACTCTTTGGATATCTGTCTCACACTGTATATCTATCCCGGACCTTTCCAGCTTAAGGCATCATCCACCACATTTGCCTTCCCTAGGTGATACATGATTTCACAATCATATTCCTTCACTAACTCCAACCAGCACCTTTGTCTCATGTTCAGGTCTTTCTAGGTAAAGAAGTACTTTAAGCTATTGTGGTTAGTGTATATCTCACACTTCCCTCCATAAAGGTAATGCCTCCATATGTTTAATGCAAAGACCACTGCTACCACCTCTAGATCATGAGCGGGGTATCTCTGTTCATACTCTTTCAACTGACGTGATGCATAGGCAATCACCTTTCTTAACTACATAAGAACACAACCCAAACCCTGATGCGAGGCATCACAGTATATCACGAACTTCTCCTGATCTGTCGGAAGTCTCAGAACTAGAGCTATAATCAATTGCTGCTTCAACTCCTGGAAGTTGTTCTCACACCTATTTGACCACACAAACTTCTGACTCTTGCGTGACAGTTCAGTTAGTGGAGTAGCAATCCTTGAGAACCCATCCACAAAAGTCATGTAATACCCTGCCAATCCAAGGAAGCTCCTAGTCTCTTAGGCATTCCTTAGCCTTGGCCAATCTCTGACTGCCTCAATCTTAGCTGGGTCCACCTTGATCCCATCCCTACTGACAATATGACCAAAGAAAGTTACATAAGGTAACCAGAACTCACACTTTTTGAACTTTGAAAACAGTCTATGTTCCCTCAGCCTCTATAGAACCAACCTAAGATGTTTCTCATGTTTTGACTTTGACTGAGAATAAACAAGAATATCGTCGATGAAGACGATCACAAACCTATCTTGATAATCTTTGAACACACTGTTCATCAGATCCATAAAAACAACTGGGGAATTAGTCAACCCAAAAGACATGACTAAAAACTCACAATGCCCATACCTGGTACGAAAGGCAGTCTTTGGTATATCTCCCTCCTTGATCCTCAGCTGGTGATAACCAGATCGAAGATCTATCTTTGATAATACCATCTTACCTTGTAACCGATCAAATAGATCACTATCCTTGGCAGAGGGTACTTGTTCTTAATTTTTAACTTGTTCAGTTCCCTGTAGTCAATACACATCCTCAAAGAACTATCTTTCTTCTTAACAAACATAACTGGTCCACCCCCATGGTAATAAGCTGGGTCTAATAAAACCCAAGTCTAACAACTACTACAGTTGTACCTTTAATTCCTTTAACTCTGTTGGGGCCATTCTCTAAGGTGCCCTAGACACTTGCTCCGTCCCTGGTGCCAGTTCAATTAAAAATTCAATCACTTTGTGTGGTGGCAACCCTGGGAATCCTCTGGAAACACATCCAAAAATTCACAGACTAATCTAGTCTCCTTTGGTCCCACTGGCATGACTTGAGTGGTATCTACCACACTAGCTAAGAATCCTATGCAACCACCTTCCAATAGATCTCTAGCCCTCAATACATGTATCATAGGTACACGGGGTCCATTAATAGTGCCAACAAATACAAAAAGGATCCTCACCTTCTGGCTCAAAGGTTACCATTTTCCTTCTGCAATCTATGGTTGCCCCATACTTATCTAACCATTCCATACCCAGAATCATGTCAAAGTCGGTCATAACCAACTCTATCAAATCAACTGACAACTCTCTGCCCTCCACTGTCACTGGCAATGATTTGACCTATCTCATGGATACTACTAACTCCCTAGTGGGCAATAAGGTCTCGAACCCCACAACATAATAATCACATGGTCTACACAGTCTATTAATAATTCTACTAGCAACAAAAGAATGTGTAGTACCAGAATCAATCAAAACAGTATAACGGGTTCCAACACTAAGAAGCTGACCTGTGACTACTGAGGGACAAGCCTCACCTTCTGCCCATGTCAACGCGAACACCCGAGTTGGGGTCGGGCTGTCCGCCTTTCTTGGTTCTTCCTTTCTTGCCTTCTGGCAGTCTTTCTTTAAGTGTCCCACTATCCCGCATAAAAAGGAGTCTTTTGCTCGACACTCTCCTATATGGCGCCTCTTGCATCTGGCACACTCTGGAAAAGTCCTCCAGCCCTCATTGCCGCCATAGCGCCCTGTTGTAATACCACGTGGTCTCCATCCAGGGCCTTGAGATGGAAAGGAATCAGGAGCCTTCCTTTTCTGATCACCAGGGCCCCCGCCCCTACCTGAACTCGTAAATGGAGGTTCCATCCTCCTAATGTTTCTCTTGGCCACGTTCTCGTGCCAGATTTTTTTCTTTGAGCTCTCAACTGTGAGCGCCTTCACAACCACTTGTGTGTATGTAGTCACTCCTTGCACAGTGGTAATACAAAAATCCTGGGCTATCATAGGCTGTAGCCCCTGGAGAAACCTCTCCCTTCTGGTCCCAACAGTGGGCACCAGTTCCCTGACAAGCTTTGCCAGTCTATCAAACTTCAAGGCATATTCAGTCACTGATGTGTTGCCTTGAAGTAACCTGCTGAACTCTTCAGCTTTGCAGCCCTGATGGTATCATTATAATACTTTTCATTAAACAGAGTTCTAAACTCTTCCTAATCCAGGGCATTAACATTTTTTGTCTGTGATATCTCCTCCCACAAAATTCAGGCATCCTCTCGAAACATGTATGTGGCACAGGCCACCCTCTCATTACCAGTCACCCTCATAAAGTCTAGGATGGTGGTAACCATGATCATCCATTGTTCGGCCTTAGCCGAATCTGCACTACCCTCAAAGACTAGAGGGCGCTGTTTCCTGAACCTTTCATAAAGAATTTCCCATTTGTTCCTAGCCTCTAGCGGCTGCTCAACTATTGGCACCATCACAGGTGGTGCCTTTGGAAAAATGTTCCTTGCATGAACCTATTGATGTCTCAAGAGGCAGATTTCTTCTTCCTGCCTCAATACCCTGGCTTGCAAATCAACAAGCACCTGGTGCTAGTTCTTAGGAGTTGGCGGAGGGGTCTGACCCTGATCATTATCCTAACCTTGTTTGTCATTCTGGCCCTGATCTTCCTGGCCAGCTGATGACTCAATCTGGCTTGGAAGCATACTTCCAAGCTTATACCTTGCTGCAATAATCAATTCGACCAATTAGGTATTAATAACTAAACTGTTAGGAATGGTTCCTAGTGCACAGCGGAAGTTGCGGTAATGGTATACAACAAATTTTTTTTCATATAAACAACTTTATATGAGGATCTTTTAATATGGAATATGTTAATCAATATATATAATATGTATATAAAAAATAATGCGAAATGATTTACCTCTTGTAGCCTATCAAGAATCCTTGAATCTTTTCATATGTATTTCGATTTTCCTATCCTTGCTAGAGTACTCACACCTAGATCTTCCAAGACGTTCTCTACACCTTAAGATGTGTGTGGGCACATAGAGAACAATGATCAATTTTGTGAATCAAAAGTATTCTCAACACATGAGACTTTTTATTATAGGCTAGAGAGAAAAGGATTTTGCTTTTGTGAAAAAGATGATAGTTTTTTCTTCTCTGTTAAAAGCATGTTGTTTCTATTTTCTATCATATAGAATATATAGGTATTATTACAACAACAACAACAACAATAATAATAATAATAATCAATTATCTTTTATAACAATAATAATGATATTAGACAAAAATATAACATTCCATTTTAAAACCCGCTTTAAAATGTTTTATCAATTAATTAAACATAAAAATAAAAAACGAATATCTGATAAAATCAGATGTGCCACACACATAGAGCAGTCCAAGCCCTATGCATGTGGCCTATCCTTGAAAAATGAGATTTTTTTTTTCATGTGTTTTTATTTTAATTAATTAATAATTAGAAATCCAAATAAGGTATCATTTTTTCAAGGAAAATATAACAACTTAAATTTCAAAATTCAAATTTTGAATTTCCATTATCATCTTATTATTAATTAAATAAATATAATAATCAAAACCAATTTTGGCTATCCATATTTATTTATTCACACTTAAATAAAATAATTGATTAAAATCAATTTACTTTATTTCCACACAATTTCAAAAATTGCACAAATGCAATAATAAACTGTGCAACTTCAATTATCACATAATTGCATATTTATCCCGAAGAATAAATATTCTCTCAAATAACTCATTCACAGTTTAACCCTTGTACCAACTCTTACCTTGATTAGTATTGATAGAGTTGCCATGGGGACCTATGGACCAATAATTCCAAGTTCCAATAAATAAAAGATTATTACCCAACACTCTTTGATTCAATAATCATATTTATTAATATCATGATTATTCCACCATAAATATGAGACTGAACTCTTGAGAATGAAAAACATATAATTATTGAGTACTTTATTGTAATCATAAAGTGTCCATTAATATAATCTTTACATACAAATTAATCCTCTATTGATGATTCATAATTAAGTGGGAATAAAATGACCGTTTTACCCTTTTTAATCATATCTTGATTCCTAGTGTACCATTGACTTTACTAGTGAAGGTTAATTCATAATCTAATTATGAATTTGACGTCAATAACCTTTTTAGTTCCAAAATCCAACCCAATTAGGAATCATCATTCAATTTATAAGAAGGTATAGATTTCATATATGTTAATCTATGTCCCCAGCCATATACATCATTGAGTCCCCAAAACAATAGTTCTTAGCCTGATCATTCTGACAAACCGTAACACATGAATCAAAGGATCAAGTGACATATATAGGAATTCATAGTAACTTTAGGATTAAGATCAGTTTGTATATGATCATCAGTTGATGTGTTTTATAATACTACTAAACGGTATTTAAACAAGTATTATTAAATCACATTTGGTCCAGTTCTACATACTCTCAACATGCAAAGTACCTCCACTAAAGTGTCCTACTACACTAGTAACCCGGATCTAGGTCACATGTATTCATAATACTAGTGGAGCGTACTAGTAGTAATTAATCTAAAGATTCCATAAATTTATTTTACTACGAATTATTAAAGTTCATTATCTCAACCTCGATCCTCTCATACCAATATGAGATTGAGACCACATAGATGAACTTGAGAATTTTCTGATATTTACTTAATATTATTAACAATAATATAGTTCATAAGCTACATATATACAATAATTCAATTCATTAAAACCATTGTTTACTACAATTACTTTAAGGGCACAATTCCCAACATAAACCTCCTGCTGCATCATGGTCCAAGACCAAACATATAATCATTCACATTCAACAGTCATGCTAATAAGTATGTCGATTCATATTCACATCCAAGCCTGGTGCTAATAAGCACTTCATGATATTCATAACAATTGACAATGCTAATAAGCATTTTCTGACATTCATGCCCATATAACAATGTTAATAAACATTTTCTGGCATACATGTATCTATGACAACGCTAATGAGTGTGTCCTGACCTACATGTCCATATAACATTGCTAATGAGTATTTCTTTTGCATTCACAGGTAATGTCAGTGCTAATAAGCACATCCTTATCAATCATGCAATAGTCAAGGGCCAGGCTCTATCAGTATATCTCATGCAACCTAATAAGGCATTTATATCCTATTTAAGCAGTTAACCACATAAATAGTTACTTAACCCTGAGTCAAGCTTGTCTTTAGTGGTGAGTGAACATGCCCAACCTGTCTTTAGGAACCCTTAACCTTGGCATGCTCTAATACCAAGTTGTAATGCCCTGGTTAGCCAAGATCATTACATTGTGTATTTTAGATAGTGCTAACTTGCTAAACGAGTCATTTGGCCATAAACGTGCAACTAAATGTGATTAACGGTCCACATTTCATTAAAAACATTAAACTATACATGGGATCCCATGATAAACGTTTACAATGTGGTTTACAGTTCCAAAATGGTAAATAGAACTCGAAAGTTACAACCCACCGACCTAAGCAGCAAAAATAAGGTTTAACCCTAGTTCCTCTGAGAAACCTTGGCCGTTGTGGTCAAGCAGCCACATACGTACACGTTGCCACCTAAGCTCTCCAACTCATGGATGGTCCAACTTTCCTTTCCCCTTACCTGCACCACATAGCACCCATGAGCCAAGGCCCATCAATAAAACTTAAGCATGCTCATAAGCAGTTAATAACACATTTCCAAATCATAATAAACATGCCCAACAGTAATAACCCTACTCATGCATGTATACATTTCATATTAATGACTACAATGTCATATGGGACAAGATGGCCTAATTAAATGATTAACTGGATCATATCTGGCCCCGTTGCCCAATTTACATGATTAATAAACCACATTGGGGCCCAGCCCTAGGATATGGAACTAATAAGTCACCCCAAGGGCCATTGCCCTATCCTCTGAATAACCAGCCTTGGAGCTAGCCCAACGTACCTAGCGCTTTAGTTTTCCACGACTATTGGGTCAAACAACCGTATGATGCGCTCCTGATTAGTTCTAACCAAAACGACCAATGCTCAGCATGCTATTGCCGCCCATGACTCATAAGTCAATGCTTTTTTACCAGCGCTCAGCACTATTGCGGTCCTTGACTCACAAGTCAATGCTTTTCGACTAGCACTCAGTGCTATTACCGTCCTAGACACATAAGTCAAGCCTTTCTCAATTATATAATGCTAACAGGCATTCATCATATAAAAAATATCCAGATACATAGCATTCAACATGCTAAATGAATCATTAACATGCACAATCATAATTCTGCACATTTACAGGGGCCCATGCCTAATCAAGATTACATTCAACATTCTGGCCAATCCCTAGTCATGTACATTACATATTGGGTACAGTTTTCTTACCTCAAGTCCAAGTGTAATTTAAAATAAGAACGACCCTAGAGCACGATCCTGATCCCAAGACCCTAGCGATAACCTAGTTACAACCAAGTATAGAATCACGTTAGTAACGAGCAAACACAGCCTTCCGGACCAAGTGCTAGCATCCGGGATGTCGAATTCTACCAAACTGGGTAGTAGGATTGATCTCGGGCCCTAAGGATTGAGTTCCTGCAATCAAAACCTTCATTGGACAAAAACTCCCATTTTCGTTGTGACGCGCCCAATTAAGGCCGCAGTGCCCCACCATTTAGAGTCGCGGCTCTCGCAACCAGAGAGCCCAGCCCCAAAATACACTAGACACAAGCCGCGTCGCGATAGTGGTTCAGAGAACCATCCTAGCCCCTGGGTTCATGAGGGCTGCAGCGCCCAAGAACAGGGTCGCGGTGCGACCCTGCGAACCCAGCTTTCTCAGTCCAAAATCTTCTAAAAAATCACCCAAAATCGTTACTAAACTCACCATTCAATCTCACAACATCCCTAGAACCTCCCAAGCAACAAAACTTGACGTTCCTTTGGATTAAAACTCATCCCAATCATAAAACCCAATCCAAAATTCATAAATTCAAATCTTAAATTACCTCTGATTATGTCATTTTTCCGCTAAATCATCCGGCTATCAAGCTTCTAATCTTCCCTAGAATCATTATGACTCTAACCTGGTTTGAATCTGAGCCCTAAAACTCGAGTTTCCTTCGAAAATGCTAATGGAATCAAATGAGAAAGCGGGAGTGAGAGAACGAGAGTATTTAATGTACTTCCATTTATGACAGGTTACTTAGGGCACAAGTAACCTTACGTAAATCCCAAGGCTCGGGTTGCCAAAAACTTCCTTGAGGTAAAATAGTCAAAATTCTCATAATTCCCTCCTTGTCTCGATAACTCTGAATATATCCTCGAATATTCATTCCCATTACCCAATATCACGGTAATGTACTAAATACCCAAAATACCTCTTGACTTACCCCGAGTCAAGTATTAGTCCCGTTGTGACTTTCCCGCTAACTTTCTCCCTAGGATCGCCTTGTGTCGAGTAACCTAAATATATCCACATAATAATGTGGTCTCACACATATATCACACACATGCCAAATATACCCACAATAGGACAAATTACGAAAATTGTCTTTCTGATAAGAAACGAGCCCACATGCATATTTAATACACCTAAGCATGCATATCAAGTCATATCATAATATAACTCACATAATCATGCATTGAAACACATAAATATCACATAAGCACATAACTTCAATAATTTTCCATCCATGCCCTCTAATCAAGGCCCTAAGCCTTAGTAGGTAATTTGGGACGTTACAAAGTGTGTGTCTCATTTTAATGTTTTCTTGCCATGTATATATATGCTTATAATTAAAAAAAAAGTGTTTGTTCAAAGAAAAGAGTGCAACCCTAAACAAATTAACAAATTAAAAAAAATATATAAAAAAAAACAAAGAGTTTGCAAATTATATACATATAGTTAAAAGCAAGTTTCGGGGTGTAGCATCTTATAAAAAAATTATGTCTCATTTTCTTTGTTTCTTTCTATGTTAGCAATAAAGGATAATGGCAAGAGTAACATTGATTTTTGTGGGGTAATCTTTTGGGGAAGTGATTGTGAGCTCTTACTTGGTTTAAGGAAGATTAAGGTGCTTTTATGGTGAATTGAGCCTAAAATGACTTCTTATAACCACCCTCACATAAGCCTTACATTACAAGCTTGATAAAGTCCTTTTGATATTTGGTTTAATGTTTGTCTACATTAGTGGAGAGAGAATCATTAAGTCAACCTATGGAGACAGTTATTAGGATTTAGGATCAAAGTTTAGTTTACTTTGGGGGATAATTGAGAATGTTTGGAAAAATCTATGTACACACTTTAGAGAGAAACATTTGATTCTTAGTTTGATAGCATCATTAACATTTATAATTTCGTTGAAAGCATTTACAAGAGGCATAATCATCACCATCATTCATCATCTTTTTAATAATTTTGGAGAGCATTTCTCTTGTTAAGCATAATACTAAGTAAACATTTACTTTATTTTGTGCGTCTTTGTGGTGTTTAGCTTTTGTCTTATTGTGTCTTGTTTTTGTTGTCTTTTTCTTTTGTTTTTCAATTTTTGTTGTCTTTTGAGTCTTTTTAGATACATCACTATAGGACGATAATGACATAAATTTGGGGGTGTGATAGCTCTTGAATAAAGAGTTATTTTATACACTTTTAAGCTTATAAATATAGAATTAAGAAGAGTGATGTTTTCTTTTTGTTGTTATTTTTAGTTAATTTCTTTTCCTTTTTTGTGTTGTTGTCAGTTATTGTGTCATTTTAGTTTTTAAGAGCTGAAAGTGTGAAAACAACGGATTTATGCATGAATTATCCAAGAAAAAAGATGAAAAGAAAATTGGTTTCTAAATTGTTTTGTTTGTGCTGAAATTTCAGACTTTGCTATTGCAAAAGAAATTTTGCTCGAGCATTTTCATCATGATTCAAGTAAGGAATTTCAGCATATGAAGAAGAGACACTTGGACTGTCATTAATTGAGTTGACAAGGAGTGATAAGGTGGCAAAAATTAGAGGCAATGAGCTGCATTCTAGAGCATTTTCTAGAAGAGAAAAAAAAAAGGATTGGGCCAAAAATAGAGACAAATGATGTGGACCTTCTAATTAGGGAATGAGTAGCACCTTAGCATCATTGAAAAGAAGACAACCACCATTTTAGAAGGTGAATCCTAGAGCTTCCATTGTAGATAAAGTAAGAGGATAAATGAAGAAGAAGAAGAAGAATTTCTAAGATTGGAGAGGAGAATCCAAGGAAGAAGAGGAAGAGGAGGAAGTCAAGATTATTGGTTCATCATCTTTAGCTTGTTTTCTCCTCTTTAATATCATTTAAGTTTGTAATTTCTATTGCTTTTTCAATTTAAATACCCATGGAATGTTTTGATTTTGGATTGTTGTTTCTTAACTTAGTCATGAACTAAATCTTTTGAGGCTTGAATTATTAATTAACTCTATGTCTTAGTGTTTAAATTTCTATTACTTTATTTTAGCAAAAATACTCATTGTTAATTCAAGTGTGCTTAATGATGAATTCTTGTTGTTGTTTGGCCACCAATGGCTAGATGATTAGTTATATTTGTGCTAGAAAGTTTGAATATAATGGATAAATTTGATGCTTAAATTTGAATTCTTAAACTTGATTGGCATAGGAATATGTTTAATTAGGTGAAAGAATTAATACCATAGGATTTGGAAAAGTTCTATGAACTTAATTTGAATTTTTGTTAACCTTTGAAATTTTGCTGATATTTTACTGCAGCAAAACGTACAGGTCACTTGACATAGAGGAATTTAATAATTCAAGCCCATTTCACCAAAACTTATTTTCTCTTACTTTTAGATTGTCATCTTAGTTTATTTCAAGCATTTTCAATTTATTTTTCACCACTACTAAATTGTTTGGTAATTGTTTTGCGCACAATTAAATGTTATCTCAATCCTTGTGGAGACGATACTCAACTTATCATTATATTACTTGTTTTGTGATTGTGTACACTTGAACATTATTGATCAGATTAATATCACAACACTTGCATTGAAAGTTGAACTCAAGATCCCACCTTACCAAATCCATCTGGAATAATGGCTATCACTACTAGAAGCCAAAGACAAGAACCACAAGGAAACCCTGTTAATGGACAGACTGATCGCCTCTCGAGCAGTCAGATACTACCTTTACATCCTGGTCATCAAATTCCTCCTCACAGAATTCCACCTCTGCCAACCACATTTGGGCGTGATAAGCCCTATGTGGACTTAGGAGAAGATCTGAACCCTGACCTTGAACAGATGAAAGAAGTTGTGGGACAAATGTAGGAGCAATTTGTCGCCATGCATGAAAGCCAAGAAGCAGCTCAAGAAGCTGTAGCTGAAGCCTTGAATAAACACAAATAGGATTTCCAAACATGGATGGATCAGAGATAGCCAACCCTTGAAGCTCGCCAAGAAGAAGCCAACCACTATGATTATGAGGCGGCCAGGCTATGGTTGGCTATTTTGTCACAAAACGAACTAGCAAGGCCTCGACCAGCGAACCCTCAACCTGAGAACGGTGTAGGCACAAGCTAACGCTCCTTTACCAGCCGGATGGGTACCAGACCTAGTCCAACCAACTCAATCTCATGATCAAGTGGTCCCTCTTAGACCTGCTAAAAGTCATCACTCCTATAGGGGAGCTCAGCCAAGAGTGCAATGACCTCTCCACCAAGATGAATAGGTGTTGTCCAATAAAGAACAAGGTTGTGCCAGACAAGTGTGGAATTGGAAGGCCTGCTAATGAGCACCTGAGGCGAGCAACCATGAGAGGAGGGCAGCCCCCAAATCCTAAAGTTGGTCCTCAACTCCAACAACCAAGGAATGAGACACCCACTAGCCAGAACCGAGGCCAGCCACCTCACTATGCTGGACACAACTGTGGACATCGTCATTAAAGAAATAGATGGAGAAATGACCAAGAAGCTAGTAGTAGTTATCAAACAACTTATAAAGATGGCTATGATGATAATGAAGGGGATAATCGGTACTACCAACCCCGTGACCATCAACAATGTAATGACAATCGACATGATGAAAATCCAAGAGGATAGTTTGTTTTACCAACGACACTTAGGCCTCAAGATATCCCGCCTAAGGAAAATGTACAGCCTGAAGGGTCGTTTGTCCCATCAAGGCAGCATGAGCCAGCGAACTTTCCCGCAAGTCCACCTCCCGATCCTCATCGAGTGGACAGTCAAAATGCTGGGGGCAACCAAGTGGCGGAAGTGTCTTTAATAGGTTGGGAAATAGAGAGCCTGACCTCCGTGATGTCCTCGATCAGCTTAGGGAGGGCAACACACCCAATGTTGTTGGACCCATTGCACCGGTAATCTCTGATGCACCACAAGTAGGGGCTGCTGTAATCCCAGTTCCAGCAGCAACTGCTGTACCACTAGTTGCTCCTGCAATCAAGGCACAATTGTATGCTCTTACCCAAATGGTACGAGAGCTTACAACCCCAAAGCTCACTGACATCGAATTGGAATGAAGGAAATGGTCTCCTTTCTCCAAACGGATCAATGCTCTAATAGTATCTCTCAAGTTCAAGATGCCAACTTGGAATATGTATACTGGAAGGGAAGATCTCATCTCACATGTTAACAATTTAAAGAAACAAATGGACCTTAAATGGGTTAGAGACATTGTCCGTTGCAGGATCTTTCCAGCTACTCTAGCAGATTCTGCTCAACAATGGTTCTTAAAACTGGAGCCAGGTACCATTACATCATTGGATACATTTGTGAGGCTCTTTTACTCACAATTATTTGTTGCTCGTATCCTACCTAGTGAACTCAACGACCTTTTTGACATTAAGAAAGGGCCAAATGAGCCTCTGAAAGACTGTGTGTGGTATTAAACGTGTAAACAGAGATACATGGCGGATGGGTTTTTAAAAATTTATTAATATCAGCTAGGATCATACATATATAGATATGTTAAATCACATACAAATATATTAGAGAATACCTCTTGAAGCCTGTCAAGTATCCACAAATCTTTTTGTATAAATCTTCCAATCTAGATTTTGAAAGCTCACACCTTGATCTTCCAAACCAATCCTCAAACACACAAGGACGTGCGTGGGCACGTAGGATTCGAAATGTTGATTTAGGACTCTCTAGGTGTAATCAACACATGAGATCTAGAGAGGTTTGATAGAGAGAAGATGTATTGAATAATTTTTCAGAGAGAGTCTGACAGTCTATGAAAACCACTTCTTGAAAAGTATCGCTTCTTTTCAAGTTTATAAAGATAATTAACTAATTTAATTAGTCTTTATTTTATTTAAAATAAAACTAATCAGTTATAACCTATTTAATTATTTAATTTAAATCATATTTAAAAAAGCATAATTAAATATATATATATATAATTAAATAAACAGATTATTTAAAATTCAAAATTTAAATTCCAGGGATATGAAATAACCTTATGTGGCGCCACTCAAACTAATAAGTTATAACCTATTTAATTAATTAATTGAAATCATATTTAAAAAAGCATTATTAAATATATATAATTAAATAAATAAATTATTTAAAATTCAAATCTTAGGGATAGGAAATATCCATGTGTAGCGCTACATTAGGCTTTTCCCTAAGTTTCTCATTTGTCTATTTAATTAATATTTAAGACAATATATTTATCCCAAAATATATATCAGTTAATTCAATATGAACATTATTTTTAAATATCAGTTTTAAATAAATAAATAAATATCTTATTATAAATAAGATAATTATTAATCTCTCTTTATATGAATCCAAACATGATTAATATTAATTTTAACCTATAGTTTTTCCAAATAAAACTATATAGTTAAATAATTATTTAATTCATAATTAATCGATTGCACATAGTTATCACATAATTATTTCATTGCCTTGGAAAATTAATTCCTTTGAAATTAAGTCATTTCTCTCTACAAATATTTCTTTTGGCATCCTTTTCCTTGACAGTGTAGGACAAAGGTGATCTGGAGACCATGGACCTATAATACGAAGTTCCAACAAACCAGATTATTAATTAAGCTCTTTAATCCAATAATCTTATTTATTAATTCCATGATTACTCCACTATAAATATGGAACTGCACTCTAAGTATTTATAGAATTATATTAACAGAATTTTCTCTTGTAGTCCATTGATATAATCAATAAATGTAGTTTTGTCCTCCATTTATTGGTTCGTTGATTAGAAATGCTCAAGATTATCGTTTTACCCTTTTAATTACCTCTTGATCCTTAAGTACCATTAGTTCACTAGTGAATAATTAATCTATAATCAAATTATAGATTTGAGCTCAATAACTATTCAGTTCCATAATTAACCCTTAAGGGAACCAATATTCAATTCGTCAGGAAAGTATGGATTCCATTATTGTAGCCATTCATGATATTGAATCTCCAAAACAAAAGTCATTAGCCTCATTATACTAAGAAACCTTAACGAGTGAATCAAAAGATCCAATAAACACAAACAAGAGTTCATGAATACTTAGGATTTAGACTGATATACAAATGATCATCTATTATGATAAGAATTAAATATGTATGTCAAACGACAAGTTTATATAGATAATAACTTCTCACTGGTCCTTTCATATATAATCTTTATTATATACAATACCTTTACTAAGATATCTATCCACATATGTAATCCAAATTTAGATCACTTGCATCGCGTATGCTTAGTATATCGCACTAGTAACCATTTATTAAAGATTCCTTACTTTAATATGTTACTGACTATTTTATTCATTATATATGACCTTAATTCTCTCGTACTATTACAAGATCATATTCTCATGAATGAATAATGAATTTTCTTGATATCATTATATAATTAATTCAAACAATAATTATGCGGAGGACCGCACCTGGTAGGCGAAAGTAGAAAAGCTTTAAAACACTATTCCCGAACACTTCGCCACGAACCAGAAGATGAAGTGCTAGCAGTCGAGGAGCATACTCCTAAAACCCCTCATTATGAATATAAGCCAATAACATTCACTAAGGATGACACCGCACATGTTAGATTCCCACATAACGGTCCTTTGGTAATCGAGGCCCAGATTGCTAACATGATCATAGCACGGACAATGATAGATCATGGTTCCTCAATAAACATTCTTTTTAAAAAAACCCTTGAAAGGATGAATTTATGTGTTCGGGACCTAGAACCATGCAAGCAAACTTTGTTTGGTTTTATTGGAGAAAAGATGACTCCAACATGAACAATCAAGTTAGCAGTAATAGTGGGAACTGTACCTGGGAACAACACAGTTATGGATACATTTGCCATGTTCGATATTCCCTCAGCTTTCAATGCCCTCTTAGGAATACCGATCCTGATCGACTTGCGCCATAACATCTTTGTTTTACCTAATGATGAAGATTCTTACTAATGCTAGAATCAAATGTGTAAAATGAAACTAGAGAGAGGCTCGGGAATGCTATACTTCCTCCATTACTATTGCTAAGAAATGCTTGGCCACAACCAGCATGATATTTGCTCGACCAGCAAAAAGCAAGACAACAACACGAATGGAAATAAGCACCATCGAGCAACTAGGCAATACCTCCTCAGAAGAGGCGAACAAATCCAAATAGGGAGTAGCCCAAAGTGAAGGAGAATATATTGATCCTCGCTTTGGGGACTTTGATACTAGAGTGGGACCTATTGAAGACCTGGTGGAAGTCCCAATTGACCAGGACAAGCCAACAAACACGGTCAAGATTGGAAAAAGTTTAGCAAGAGAAGTCAAGTCTGGACTTATAAACTTCCTAAGGGGCAATAAAGATGTGTTCGCTTGGTTGCACAAGGACATGGTAGGCATCAACCCCACTGTTATCAGCCATGCCTTAAATATCGATAAAGACAACTTCAAGGCTGTACAACAGAAAATGAGGCTGCTCTATAAAGAAAGGTCAAAGGCCTTAAAAGAAGAAGTCAAAAGACTAAAAGAAATTGGGTTTATAATAAGAGAAGCTTTCTACCCCAAATGGGTTTCTTATCCTGTTGTAGTTTTGTTAGGGTTTTATGCCCTATATAAAGCCCAATAGCTTTGTAATCTCATTTTATTATCAATAAAAGAATAGAAACCAATTTTTGACTTGGTCAATCACTTTGCTCACATGTTTTATTTTCATGATTATTTGTTTAATATAAACTTCTATTAAATCCCGAGCATATAGCTAATCATATTTATAGTGACGTAATCACGGTGGAATATAAATATGATTATATGTTCAAACATAAGTTAGTCCTAAGATTAGTTAGTGCACATGATTTACACCTACTTTCGAATCTACAATATGATCTACTTACACATTGTAGTGTTATGTTCTTTCCAGAACATTAGCAAAGTATATAAGATCGAATGTATTTGTTACATCGCATTGGACAGATATTGACAGTAGATAGGATAAGTAAAGATACAATTATTATCTATTTTAGTCATATCATTTAGTTTACCATATGTCAATTCAATCTTAATTCTAAGTGGTTAGTATTCTAACTGATTATATTATTTGAGTTCTTTGACTTGTTCATTACCAGCTTACCCTATGGACAAGCCCATACTTACATCTTGTGAACTCAGTAGTATAGTTGAGTGGGAGTGTTAATCATAGATATGAACATCTATAGCTTCTGATGAAGAAGTAAAATGATAGTTTCCTTTTAGTTTGGTTCAAGTTGCTAAATGATAGAGATCTCATTTCAATAATTAATATTAGTTTACTGAAATATCATTTACAAGGAACTAAGTGTTTTAAGGATAAAATACAATGAGAGGTAAAACAATATTTTAGTCCGATCTCAATGTAGACAGTCTATAGAGGATTGAGTGACAATTATTGTTGTAACAATGGATAACTAATAACATATCTATATTTCTTATAGAACGTTCTATGAATTGAATACTGCAATTCAGAGTCTTTAGTGGAGTCACGAGGAATTAATAAGTTAGTAAATTTATTTGTTAAATTTATGATAACTTATTGGAACTTGATTTCGTAGGCCCGTTGTAACGCCCTACTATCTTAGAGCCGCTACTAGTGAGTTTAAAATGTGCAATTAACTCGCTAATCGAGGGTTTTAGAATGAAAGAGTGATTAAACAAAAAGTCAAGGCTGTAATCTTTGAAAGTGCCCTATTTCATTGAAAATTCCAAGTTTCTAACATTTGGGATCCCAAAATACAGTTTATAAAATATTTACAACTCAAAATGGGTTTACAGATATTTAACAATCAAAAACACAGTTTATTACAGCCATTTCTCAAAATGCCCCAACCAAAGCAGTCGGGCAGGCCAAACATGTACACGCCGCCTCACGCTCTCCGTACTCATGGCTGGTTGACTTTTTCTTTGCCCTTACCTGCAACACAGAGCACCCGTGAGCCGAAGCCCAGCAAGAAAACTCATACAGCACATAACATATGCATATTATATAATCAATATATCAAATAATCCATAAATAAACAGAAAGTCCATCAAACTAAACAAATACGGCCATGCCATCCCAGAAGAGTTACCAAAGCCTGGGGTCTCGGTTCTCACCGTAAGGATATCCCATGTATCCATTGGGGTCTCACCCTAACAATAAGCACTCCATGTGCTAGGAGTTACTCCCGGCCCCACTGCCGTTCTCGGCTCCCTGCCGTTCCCGGCTCCTTTGCCATTCATTCTACTATAATCACATATTGCATAACCCAAACAACATTCAAGCATATAATAATTCAATCAAGGCTACACCCTAACATGTAAATCAATCTAGGGTTGTGCCCTGCAACAACACTATGGGCCCATGCCCTGCTCTACGGGTACTACAGCTTTCTTACCTGTATCCCGAGCTTCACAATGCACTAAAGTCACGAGCATGGTCCTCTATCCCGAGCCTCTCCGAAAACCTAGTCACAACACATCTGAAACACCCTTTAATACTAACCAATCCAAAACCCACTTCTCGGGACCAATCCCACACTCTCGGGACCTCCAATTTCCCAAAACAATACAACGGAAACATCCCCTGAGCCCCCGGGGTAAATGCCTAAAATTGCAAAATCTCCCTGCCCAGAAATAGCCTAGCGCTACGGTGCCAAAGAACAGGGCCGCGGCGCCCCTTCGCGAACCCAGAATTTTAGATTTTCCCCGAGCCAAAACACTTCTAATTCAACCCAAACACATACCTAAACCCCAAAATCAATTTAAAACCCCAAATGAACCATCTAACAACCTATAAACACCAGTAACAAGGTCAAACACACAATTACACCCAAAGTCCACACTTTGGTTTCAAACTTCAGAAACTTAAACCAGCAGGCCAAAAACTTAAACCAAAGCTTGAAAAACTTAAACCATGCTTCCAAATTCTTAAACCACATCAGATACGAAAACTCAAAGATGTTTAAGACTCTTACCTCAATCAAGAATTCGACTTTGAGCCCTCTCTAAACCCAGCTTCAAATAAAATCCTCTTGATTACCAAGCTGAATTCCATCAAAACCAGCCACAACTCTCTTTAAATTTCATGCTTACTCTCTAAAAATCAAACTTGAAACTTAAACAAAACAGGGGATAAACTCTTACCTCAAAACAATCTTGGTTATGATCAACTTTAATTGCCTTAAACCACTTAATTCTCCTCCTAGGTCTTTCAAATTTCAGCTCCCTTCTTCCTTTCCTTTCCTTCTAGTTTCTTCTTCCAATTTTCAGCAAGAGCAATAATATGACTAAGTGTTTGAACGTGAATCACCTTTTCCCCCAGCTGAAGCTATCTAAACCTCTGCCAAAAGACTATTTTACCCCTCCATCAAAATCTTTTCCTAACTAAACCTCAAGGGCATTTTTCCATTTCACCTTTCCTACAAATCTACCATTTTCTCACCTAAAATCTGTTACTCTTAATGGTCACCAATGGTCACTCAAGTTACTCAATCACCATTAACCATTAGCTCACAAACTCACATTATAAGATCCCCAAAATACCCCTAGGCTCCTCCCGAGCCGGGTATTTAATCCCGCTGTGACTTTTAAACTAATTAGCTCCCTAGGACCGTCTCGGCACGTGCATCACAATAATATCACCACTCACACGTGGTATTAATCATATAACATAATTATTACATTTATGCCCTCAGCGGGCTAAAATTACCAATTTACCCCTAACCAACAAGCGGGGCCCACACGCATATTTATTCCACCTAAGCATGCATTCTAATCACATATTCATTTAAATTCATATATTAACATGTTAATTCACTTATTGCCCTCCAGGCACACTAATCAAGGTCCTAAACCTTATTAGCAACTTGGGGTGTTACACCCGTGGTCCCCACTGTACCTTGAATAAAATCATCTAGATAGTCTCAATTAATTGATTTAATTATCAATTAGAATTATCAAAGTTGACGAGGTCAATTTTGGATAGTTTCACAGAGTTATGTTATTTAGAGAAGAAAAGAGATTTTAGGGCAGATTTATTAATTAAGACAAATTGATGTCTAAATTAATAAATAAATTTAAATCAAGATTCAAATTATAAATAATTAATTTGTTAAAGGATTTAATTAATTAATCAATAGAAAATAATACAAACCTTGATTTTAAGCCCAACAAGCTTATAATTAAATGAGAAATTTCATGGGCCCGATAATTTCGACCTAATGATTGATATTATCTATTATTTTATTGATTTTTTTATTAAAATAAATGACCTAATTGAGCCTATAAAATGAATGATTGAAGGCAGGAACTCGTCAACTAAGTTAGATTGAGAACTTTGTGAGTTAAAAGAAATAGACTCAAATCAAATGAACATCAAGCAAACTCTCTTATGATTTCCAGAGCACAAAAATGTAACTACTGAAATTTCAAAATGAAAAGTAGAAAGGATGTGTGATGTCTATTCCCATAAACAATGTGTGGTTACAAAATTTTCTCTCAAATCTCTCCCCTTCTCAGGTGAAGGGAGGTCGCTTTTATAGTAGAGCATTATTGGCTCATTATACATGGTGGTCCTTGGGGACATGACCCTGCATATGCAGTCTATAGATAGTAGTGGTGTCAGGAGCATGGTGGTCGACTCCAGTACATGTTCAGGGTCTACGGGAGCACCTCCACCTTAGTACTTAGTTACACCTCCACCATCTGTTTAGTACGAACGTCAGAGGATGGCTGGGAAGGACCACATTTGGTACCCTATTCGTACGACCACTACTTGTCTGGCATGGTCTTTAGGGTCAGACCCCTGGGGCATTCAGAGTCGTACCCCCGTACGTACTTTATATCTGTATGATCTCTTTTGAGTGACTTACAGGTTTTCTTATACTCATCATGCACCCTGCTCTCTTAAACTTTAGGTGTGGGAAAGCTTGCACGCCATCATGAGTAACATACCTAGCTACCTTCACCAATTCTAGCTTGCTACCAAATGATGGTTGGGCCCTTACTGGTTCCCCTCATATGACGAGGCAAGGTGCCTTTTGTAGATCTCCATCCAGGCAAGACACGGGGTCTTGCATGGACCCTTGAGTGCAAGGATGTAATGACCCACTAATCTAGACTTTTTGGACCATTAACGAAACTATACATAAACTTACATTTTTACGAAAATACCATAATTTTATTGAGTAACTTGTAAAATAAGAGTTACTTACAAATAAATACTAAGAAGGATATGGGATCCCATTGTCTTTAAAAACAAAGCATGATTTAACATAAAAAGACATTACATAAGAAATGCGGAAAATACATATAAAACCATAAAAAGGTAAAATGAGACTACATCCTCGAATCGAATAACGCTCGGCCCCTTGACTCCATTCACCATCGATACACATCCTCTAAGCGTCACGAATCTTACCACCTCTAAAGCTATTTTCCTGCACATAAAACAAAAAGGAATGAGCCTAATGCCCAGCAAGGAAAATCTAACACATAGTCATACACATAAATTTCATAATAAACGTAAAGACATATCATAACACTTAATACATACACTTATTATAATGGCCATTATTACTTGGGGTCCCATAGACTAAACAAGCTTATGCACATGAGATTAGTGGGGTCCTACTAGCTAAGTAGGCATATGCCCATAATCTTTTTGGGGTCTTGTTAGTCAAATAGGGCATAAGCCCAAACCTACAAATATACACATTCATAACATATTCATAACATATCATATTTCATAACATAACACATAAGCAATACACATATAGATTCTATCCTATTTTCCTTACCAAAGTTACCGGGATATGATGGACTGAGTTGGGACTTTTGGAACACTCCTAAAACCATATGAGAAAGAGTGAGTCTTATGAAGAAGAAGAAATGAAAATGAATAGGAAGACTAAACCATTGAGAAATATGCTTACCGAAACTTATGTGCTTAAGAACTTGGATTCCCTAACCAAAATAAGAATGAGGTTAGGGGACTGAGTAGAAGGCTTTGAGAAAGAAAATAACATGAAACAAATGAAATAGAGTTTCGGGTTTACCTCAAAGACTTGCAAGACCAATCTATCCACAACCGAAATACTAAAGAACCTTACTTCCCAAAGTGTTTGATAAGCTAAAGATGATTAAGCTTATGACTTTCCCACCCAAGTGTTTAACTCTCACACTCTCCTAGCACTTGCAGCTTCTGAACTTAGAGTAAAAGGTGAATAATGGCTGGGTACTAGGTCCTATTTATATAGTTTGGGAATGAAAGTATCTTGATTTTACTTGAATAAAAATAATGGCTTTTTAGGTGAAAATAATTTGAATAATCGTTCAGCAGAGGCTGAAGACTCGTTCAAAAGATGCTGGACTTATGAAGGAGTTTGAATGGCTGAAAGGAAAAGAATTCAAAAACGTTTGAACATATGTTGAAGGAGGCGATATATCGCCCCCTGTAGGCGATATATCGCCTGGGCCAGTATGCCCGAGGCGACCGTGCATCGTTTCGTGTTTTCCGTATCTACGTGTTGCGACATATCGCCCCCTATAGCTGCGATATATCGGCACACGCTGAATATTTAAACACGAAATTACACAATTTTAGCTAAGTTTGAATGGAGTAAACAGCCTTGACTAAGCCCTCAACGTATTCAAAGCTGCTGACTGACCCTATAACATTCAAACTTTACTCCTTATTAAATTTAATCCTAAAAAATACTTAATCCTTAATCACCATTCATAACATGTGCTTAAAATCCTATTGGTTGATATCTAAACCTTATAGTACAATAAATATAATCCTTAATATCAGTCATATTAATCAACCTTAGGTTAAAATTAATATTCTTAAACTATAGGTTAAACTTAGAAAATCTACAAGTACTACTATGAGTGTCCAAAAAATTCCCGGTCTGAACCAAAAATCCACAGTTACAAAGATAATACTATACATACTATAATACTACTAAACAATTAGCTAAGTAAAGTTCTTGGACTCTACAAAGGAACATCGTCTCACATGGCGAGGCTTATGAGCCAATGGCGAGGTATGCGTTGGCAAGCGGCATGGCCCTATGTGAGAGGCACTAGGCATGGCCGAGGAAATCTCTGCGAGGCCCTTGGCACGAGGCCCTTCTTAAGAGACCCTCGGTGTGAGGCCGTGGTGCGCTTGGTGCAAGGTCTTGGCGCGAGGCGAGATGCGCGCGAGACATTGGGCGCGCGTGTGAGATGCCTGATGCATGTGAGGTGCTGGACGCGCGTGCAAGACGCCTGCCATATGCGAGATGTTAGGCGCGCGCGAGGCACATGATGTGTGCGAGATGCCAGACATAAATGAGACACTAGGCGCGCGCGCGAGACGCTTGATGCACGTGAGGTGCCTGGTGTGCATGTGGCTCTAGCGACGTGCAAGGTGACGGGTGTGCACGAGGCGCTTGATACCTTTTATGATATTATTGCAATGCGAGTGGGCCTCACTCATCGACGGAGTGGACCTTATGGTACTTTAGAGATAATTGCGTTGGTCCGTCAAGGTACCTTAGACAAGTGATTTGGGTCCTTTACCGGTGTGGAATTTTTAGCATCCATAGGAATGTTAAGTGAGAGTTGAAAGGAGATAAACAGAAGATCAGAAGATCTAGTTTTGATGCTTTAGGGTTTTAGACTCTCTCTACAACAAAAGTCTTTTTCTAAGCCTCAATATTCTCTTCTCTTCTTCTCTTTGTATCTATCTCGTATGTTGAGAATTGCTCACTCTAGTCTAGGTGATTCGAAGGATAATTTGGAAGGTTGTGAAGAAATTTGAAGATCGGTCGAGTTTCTTGGTGATACCCTGGGTAATGACCCAACTACTCTAGACTTTGGACCATTAATGACTACTATACATAAACACTAATCCTTAATAAAACTTACAAGTGAAATGATCATAACTTTATTAAAAACTTATAAAAATAAATGTTAAACTTACATAAAACTTAAAGTAGGATATGGGATCCCATTGTTTTAAAATCAAAACATAACATAATTGTAATTAAAAAGGATTACATAATAAAGTGCGGAAAAATACACATAAAACCATAAGTAAAGAAACTTCATCCTCGAATCGAACTCTCGGCCCTTCGATTCCATTCCGCCTCAATACACATGCCCAAACTACCAAGAACATTTCCCGTCACCAAAGCTATTTTCCTGCACATATAAACATAAAAGGAGTGAGCCTAATGCCCAGCAAGGAAAATCTAACACATAAACCATATACATAAAATTCATAATGTAACATAAAACATATCATAAACATATGTTACATACATACTATAATGGCCATTATTACTTGGGGTCCCATAAACTAAACAAGTCATATGCCCATTAGATTAGTGGGGCTTGCTAGCTAAGCAAGTCACATGCCCATAAATTTATTGGGGCTTGTTAGTTGTACGGGTCATATGCCCAAGCCTACAATTATACATATTATAGCATATTACATAACACATAATCATAAGATAACATTTATCATAACATATAAATCATATCACATAACACATAAATCCTATCCTATTTTCCTTACCAAAAGTACCGGGATATGAGAACAGATTTTGGGACTTTGGAACACTCCTAAAAAACATATAAATCATATCACATAACACATAAATCCTATCCTATTTTCCTTACCAAAAGTATTGGGATATGAGAACAGATTTTGGGACTTTGGAACACTCCTAAAAAACATAAATGGAAGGGTTAGTATACTAAATAAAAAGGGATGAAAGAACTATACCATCAAAATATACTTACCATGAATCTTATGTGGAAGATTTTAGATTTCCTAGCCAAGAATAAAGAGTAGAGTTAGGATGCTGAGTAGAAAACTACAAGAACTTAAAGAGAAATAATACCAAATGAGCTAGAGTTTGGAATGCCATGAATAATTCTATGACCAATCTAAACCTTGAACTGATATGTGCTATAAACCTTACTTCCCAAGTGTTTGGTAAGCATATAATTCCCAACCCAAGTGTTTACACTCTCACAATAACCTAGCAACTGGCAGCCTCTGAACTTAGCTTGATGAATGAATAAATGGCTGGGTACTAGGTCCTATTTATAGAGTTCAAGAATGAAAAGATCTTCATTTAACTTGAATAAAAATAATGGCTTTTTAAGTGAAAAATATTTGACTTATCGTTCAGCAGAGGCTGAAGACTCGTTAAGAAAGATGCTGGACTTATCAAGAGGTTAAAGATTTGAATTGAGAACATTTTAAAAAACTTTCAAAATGCACTGATGGAGGCGATATATCTCCCCCTGTAGGTGATATATCGCCTGGGCCAGCATGCCCGAGGTGATCGTGCGAAATTTCGTATTTTTCGTATCCTCGTACTGCGATATATCGCCCCCTATAGCTGCGATATATCGGCATACGCTGAATATTTAAACACGAAACTACACAATTTTAGCTTAATTTGAATTGAGTAAACAACCTTGACTAAGCCCTCTAACGTTTTCAAAGCTGCTGACAGACCCTAGGATATTCAAATATTACTCTTAATAAACTTATTCCTCAAAAATACTTAATTATCATTAAACATACATGTGACAAGTGTTACTTTCTTATTGGGTCTATCTAAACCTTATAATATAATAAGTATCACCATCAAAATCAGTCATATTAATCAAACCTTAGGTTAAAATTAATATTTTTAAACTATAGGTTAAACTTTGAAAATCTACTAGTGTTACTATGAGTGTCCAAATAAATCCCGGTCTGAACCAAAGTCCACAGTTATAAAAATACTACTACTATTACTATAATACTGCTATCTAACTAGCTAAGTAAAGTTCTTGGACTCTACACCCTGTGACAGAAAGGATTCAAGGGTTAGAGAAACTGAAGGAATGACTAATATATTTTTATGCGTATAATGTAAGTGTTCTTACCATTATCTCTATTTAAATTCAATTATAGAAAAATGTTCTAGGTTTTCTTATATTAATTTGTTTAATATATGATTTACATGAAAATAAATAAGATCCTGTATAATTTTTCCAACAAGTACCAAAACCTAGTGGGAAATGGAGGACTTGTGTAGATTTCACTTATCTAAACAAGGAATGCCTAAAGGATTGCTTTCCCCTAGCAATAATTGACCAACTAGCCGATGCCACTGCAGGACATGAAGTCCTCACATTTATGGATGCTCACTCAAGGTATAATCAGATCAGTATGCACCCTCCCGATGAGGATCATACTAGTTTTAGAACTGATGTAGGCTTGTACTGTTACAAAGTAATGCCTTTTGTTCTAAAAAATCCTGGCGCGATGTACCAGCGACTAGTAAACATGATGTTCAGAGACCAAATAGGAAAAAACATGGAGGTCTACGTTGATGACATGGTAGTAAAGTCAAAAAAGGCTGGGGGCACGTGAAGGATCTACCAGAATGCTTTGCCATTCTTAACCATTATGATATGAAGCTTAACCCTTTAAAGTGCTTGTTTGGGGGTAAGCTCGGGCAAGTTTCTTGGTTTCATTATCAATGCAAGAGGTGTAGAAGCTAACCCAGAGAAAATCAAGCTTCGATCGACATGAAATCCCCAACCCAGATAAAGGAAGTATAGAGTCTGACAGGACAGATTGCAACACTCAGCAGATTTATCTCAAAATCCATCAACAAGTGCGTACCATTTTTTATCCTACTAAGGGGAAATAACAACTTTGAATGGACGGAAGAACGTGAAAAGACTTTCCAAGAACTTAAGGAACACTTGGCTCAACCTCCACTCTTATCGAGGCCAATGGATGGGGAAACTCTATACTTGTATCTAGCAGTTACTCAACACGCTGTTAGTGTAGCCCTTATCCGAGAAACAAATAGAATCCAACATCCAGTGTATTACATAAGCAAAAGGCTGGTCGGGGAAAAATCATGGTACCCATTAATGGAAAAAATAGCCTATTGTTTGTTGCTCATAGCGAGGAAATTAAGGCCTTACTACCAGGCTCATCCTATCACAGTATAAACGATCAACCTCTCAGGCAAGTTCTGCACAAACCAAAGGCATCTAGTCGACTACTTAAGTGGCTGTCAAGCTCGAGCAGTATGAAATCACCTACCAGCCAAGGACTGCTATCAAAAGGCAAGCTTTAGCAAACTTTATTGCTGAATGCACTGGAATACCAGAAGAAAATGAGAAATCAAAGGAGCTTGAAGACAATGAAGAAAATTGGCCTATATGGAGGTTGTTTGTAGACGGCTCCTTCAATGAGAATAATTCTGGAGCTGGACTTATAGTTATCACACCTGAAGGACGTCGTATTCACTATGGGCTAAGGTTTGGCTTCAGCACCTCAAATAATGAGGCAAATTACGAAGCCCTACTAGCACCATTACGACTTGCTAGAGAAGTTGAAGCTATGGCAGTAGACATATATAGTGATTTATTGGTTTTTGATCATGTGATTGATAGTGCAATGGAAGCATGAGATAACATTTAAATGCAATAATAACAATTATTAAAGCATAAGAACGAATCACTCTAGGAACCATAACTAGAATGGAATCTTTCTCATGCGCATGAATCTGAATAAAATAGAAAAATACAAATACCATTTCTAGATGTAGAACATGCGTAGATCAAATAGAGTTTTAGCCTCCAAACCCACCATCTTCCATACTATGGCTCGCACAAAGAGACGGAGATAGGTATATGTCTATGCTGTTTGGAAGGATACACAAGAACACACTTATTTGTGAGAGAGTATTCTTCTCACAATTCAGAGTGAACAAATGTATCTATTTTTCTTTCTTGGAAAATAACGTTAAATGCATATGTTGTCTTGATCTCATGATGTTATGTTCTATTAATACAACAATCAAATGAAGACCTAGCCCTAATCTCAATGGGCCTCTATGTGGGCCACAATCCATTTGGATTGTAGTTGTCGCCAACTGTTGGGCTTTGGGCCCTTTGATATTTTATCTCTATATAATGTTATTTGTTGGACATTTATCATTTAATTTTATGCAGTATACAACTATACCACAAAATTAAATATGATTAAATTAATATCTCAATAAAAATTAATTTCACATAATTATAAATATAATGTTTTTTGCCATTAAATATTATTTCCCAAATAATATTTTAAATATTATTTCACAAATAATATTTATTTGTGAGATTAAAAATAATAATTTATTATTTTTAATTATTTCTATTTATTGCCAAAATCCTACCACTGTGTTATCGAACTACTACGAGGACAGTATGGACCCATAGTTCTAAGCTCCAATAATTTAATTAATTTCACTAACTTTTAGTTCCATTAATTAATGTATTAACTATGAATTATTCCACTAGAAATTCATAGTTGAACTCTCAAAACTCCAGTCTTATATTATTAAAAGCTATAACTATAAATTCGTCCATTGATTTAGTCATTGCATGAGTTATGACCCTCCACTAGTTGTTCATAATTAAAGTTAGGTCTTAATGTCCGTTAACCTCTCTAATTATGTCTCTATCAATTAGTTCCATTGATCCTCTAATGAAAATTATTCTATAAATTTAATTATAGAATGAAATTTCTATTCTCTAACAGAAATTGAGTGCTCTATATTCAAGCCCCGAATCGACACTAAATGGAACAACTAATATGCTTTCATTTAAGTAAGGAGCAGAATCCATATATGTGAAGTATGTTCCCAACCACTTGTAATTCTATGACTCCAAGATATTAGGAATTCAGTCGTAGGAATATTGAACCTTACCCGATAAGTCAAAAGTCATAAAAGCACAAATAGGAGTTCATTACTCACTTTAGGAATGAGGTCAAGTCTCAAACGATCATCGATTGATGAATGTTGAACTTCTATATTTTAACGGAGATTATCACAAGTTCATTCTTTCATTGTGTCCCAGTCCAATACAATCTATACTGTATACGGTACCTCTATCTTTTTGTGTCGCTACACTTAACAGTCTGGATAAACTGCTCTGTCTTAAACAGAAGATAGACCGTACTCATAATCTGTATTACATAAAGCTTCCACTTTATTTAGCGATTACAATTTTTTTTTATATTATTATCTTGAATTAAATCATATTATATATATCATTATACACATACTTTATTCTAGACCACATCAATAATATTGGATCTTCATGATAAATGACATGTAAAATTAAATACAAATTTCAGTGTAAGATATTAACTTTATTTAATTAACAGTAATCGTTCATACAGATATATGCTTTAAGGGCATAAATCCCAACAATCTCTCACTTTCCCTAAAGTAGATGAGACATGTCACATAATCCTAAATTTACAAAATGACCATCGAAACTCGTAGCAAGCAGCATCTTTATAAAGGTATCAACATGGTTGTTTGCAGATTCAATTTTTTGAGCGATTACATCCGCTCTTTTTATTATCTCTCTTATGATGTGGTACTTATGGTCTATATTTTTGGATCTCTTATGGCTTCTCTGTTCTCTTGAGTTGGCAACCGCTCTACTATTGTCATAGTAAAGTACAATTAGTTTATCCATGTCTGGAACAATTTCCAGATCACCCAAAAACTTCCCAATCCATACAACTTCCTTAGCTGCTTCGCTTGCAACTATGTATTCTGCTTCCATGGTGGAGTTAGCAATGCAAGCTTGCTTTATACTCCTCCATATAATTTCTCCACCCGTAAATGTGGAAATGATCCAGACGTAGATTTTTGGGAATCTTTTTCAGATTGGAAGTCAGAATCTGTATATCTGATTGGAATCAAATTCTCTTCGGAATATACTAGCATATAGTCTCTCGTTCTCCTAAGATACTTGAGAATGTTTTTGACTGTTGTCCAGTGATCGAATCCTTGATTTGACTAGTACCTACTGACTATACCCACAACGTAGCAAATGTCAGGTCTGGTACATAACATTGCATAAATTAATTTCATACTACAGAGGCATAGGATATCTGTCTCATTTCTTCTTCCTCTTGGGGTGTCTTAGGACATTGGTTCTTGGAGAGGTGAACACCATGACGAGATGGGAGGTTTCCCTTCTTGGAGTTATGCATCGCATACTTTGCAAGTATTTTATCTATATAAGATGCTTGAGACAGTGCCAACAACTTCTTCTTGCAATCATGAATTAATCATATCCCAAGAATGTAGCTTGTCTCTCCCAAATCATTCATTTGGAATTGGTTGACTATTCAGACTTTTACGTCAGATAATTTATTCACATCATTTCCAATGAGTAATATACAATATACGTACAAAACTAGAAAGACCACTTTTTCCTTATCAATTTGCTTGTATTCCTTATCAATTTGCTTGTATATACAAGGCTTTTCGACATTTTTATCAAAACCATAAGATTTAACAACTTGGTTAAATCTTATGTTCCATGATCTAGACGCTTGCTTAAGTCCATAAATGGACCTTTGTAGTTTGCAAACCTTTTTCTCTTTGCCTTGTTCTATGAAACTCTCTAGTTGCACCATAAATATACTTTCATCAAGGTGGCCATTCAGAGGTGGCCATTCAGAAAAGCTACTTTAACGTCCATTTGCCAAATCTCATAGTCAAAATGATTGGAAATGGATAAGAGGATCTAGATGGATTTTAGCATGCCCACAGGAGAAAATGTTTCTTCATAATTAACACCTTATTTCTGTGTGTAGCCTTTAGCTACTAGCCTCGCTTTGAAAGTCTCTATTTTTCCATCAACTCCGATCTTTGTCTTGTATATCCATTTAGAGACAATGGGTATTACATCTTGAGATGGATCTACAAGTTCCCAGACTGAGTTGGAGTACATCAAATCCATCTCAAGTTTCATAGCTTCAAGCCATTGTTCCTTATCATGATCCATTCATCGCTTGACCGAAATTCAACGGGTCATCATCATTGCCATCAGATATTTCCACTTGTGCTTTTCCGAATCTAGTGTAACGAATAGGTTGTCTTACAACCCTCCCACTACGAAGGACTATTGTACTATCCTAGTATGGAATTGTGATATGTTATGTTCCAACTTCTAAAGTCGGCTGTGGTGTAATTTTATCACCAAGTAACTCCTCGAGCACAACCTTACTTTGAGGTTTGAAGTCCCTCATATAGTCTTCTTCAAGAAAAGTAGCACTTGTCGATACAAATATTTTCTATTCTATCAGACTATAGAAGTAACCTTCTCTAGTGCTTCTAGGGCAACAAATAAACATACTTTAGATCTAGGTTCCAACTTCCCAGTCTTAGCTTTTAGCACACATGTTGTACATCCCATTATACGCACATGCCTCGGACTAGGTTTGCGACTTGTCCACAATTCTGAAGGTGTCCTACAAACTTAGATGGAACTAGGTTTAAGATGTATGGAACTGTTTGTAAAGCATATCCCTAAAATGATAGGGGCAACGATGAGTAATTGAACATTGATCTCATCATGTCTAGCAAAGTCCTATTCCTCCTTTCTGCAACACCATTTTGTTGCGAAGTACCTGGTTCAGTGAGCTGTGAAACAATTCCATTCTCTATCAAGAAATCTTCGAATTCCTTGTTAATGTATTCTCTGCGTCGATCTGATCGTAGCATTTTAAGGGTTTTTTCCTAACTTATTTTTAGCTTCGGCTCAGAATTCTTTGAACTTTTCAAAAGTTTCTGATTTCCATTGCATCAGGTATACGTAACCGTATCTTGAGTAGTCATCAATGAAGTTGACATAATACTCATAACCACCTTGAGCTTGTACATTCATTGGACCAAAAATGTCTTTGTGAATTAACTTGAGAGGTTCTTTGGTTCTAACACCTTTAGAGGAGAAAGGCCTTTTGGTTATTTTCCCTTCTAAAGAAGATTCGCAAACTGGTAGAGTTCCAACCTGTAACTCATTTAGAGGCCCATCCTTAACTAGTCTTTGAATCCTATCTAGGTTAATATGACCTAGGCTTAGGTGTCAAAGACACGTATCATCTTGAGGTACTCTTTGTCGTTTAGGCTTTGATTGTTCAGGTTTGAACATTTCAATATTGAGTAGTGACGATATTTGAGATCTTATCACATATAGACCTTCCTCTATATTTCTGTTACAAACATGCAACCCATTTATTGAAATAATAATAAAATTATTATTAAAAGAAATAGATTAGCATTGTTCTAAACATTTTGAAACATAAATTAAATTCCTTTTGAAATCAAGAATAAAATAGATGTCTTTTAATGATAAAAATTTATTTTCAGTAAATGAATTTCTCTTCTCCCACTACTCTGGCTAAAACAAAAGCCCCTGTCCCCACTCTCAATGTGAACTCCTCTTCTTGAACATCTCTCCAAGAGCTAAGCATTTGCAAATCAGAACAATCATGATTAGTGACTCCTGAGTCAACTATCTAGGTATAACAATTATTTTCCACTAAGAAGGCATCAATGCCCTATAAATCAGGTTTACTTTCCTTCTTTTTCTTTAACTCCTCAAGGTTTCTTTTACAATTCCTCTTACAATACCCATCTACACGGTAGTGGGAACAATTCCCATTGAAGTTGGAGTGGGAAACTTCTTTGCCCTTGCCTTTGTTAATGCTAGGCTTCTGAGTTGTGTGAACAGTCATTGGCAATAGATTCTTATTATTTTTCCACCTTTTAATATTACCAGTTAAATTTTCATTAGCAAGAATTGACATAGGAGAGTTTCCTCCAGTCATTTTATTACTGTAATTAAAAAAATACAACAATACACTCATACAACATAAATCATAGTATTCGTACACTGAAATAAAAAATAAACATGATGCATGCTTACAAAACCTATTCATATAAGTATAACGATGAGATAACCAACACAAGTAAGTGTCGTCGATATGATAGGTCAAATACTTTCTAGTTAAAACAAGACACCCTCAATTATTATTATATCAAAATATCTGATATCTTTATAATAAACAATTACTGTTATTTTGGTAAAAAATATATCCAGCTAGTATAGATATATTTTTTGTGAAGTGTAACCTACTATTTCAGGTTTCTATACTTAACCCATGACTGTCATTGATAGGATAGGTCAAAATGGAATACATCTTAAAACCCTATTGCAAAGAGGTATACCTGTTAAAATTCTAGCCAAAACACCTTCTGATAAGGAAGACGAAAGCAATGTCGTCTCGAGGCCCTGACTAGAACTAATACTTTTCAACCAATAGTAGAGACCGTAGGTTATAGTGTCTTATAACCTTCTCTTACTCACTATTTTAGATATACAATGTTTTCTATTAAAGTATCTCATATTTTAATTACTAAGTGGTTATTACCAAAGTTTAACAATTAAATATAAATCACTTATGTAAATCCAAATTTTAACTCTTAAAATTCTAAGATTACCAAATTTATAATAATTACTATCAATTACTAATTAATTCATAACTATGTTTTTCCAAGGTATCAAACTCATTAATATCCCTCAAACAGATTAAGGTAATCTAGACATGATATTAAAGTGATATTACCCAATTTAACTACTTAAATTTAATTCACACTATTTGTATCCCATTTTTGGTAGAAAAAGAACTATACTACTTTTCTATCCTAGGAGACATGTTAATTAAAATTAACATTCATACATAGCATGCCATTGAAATGATGCAATGAGTGGGCATTCCTATTCTATATGGCATGTGAAGTGATCATATCAACATGTTACCAATCATACAATATAATTGATAACTCTACAAAATAGAGTTATTTTATCACATTTTATATGCTAATTGTTGGTTAGTTCTTAAGACTTTTAAGTAATTTATTAAGTTTTTAAGTAATTTTTAATTTATTAGATTTATTTTAATTTTATAGATTTTGGTATGTTTTTATAGTTATTTTATTGTAATATGTTGTAATTTAATAATTTGAATTAGTGTTGTGATTAGTGGTAAAAAATGCACATTTATTGATCTTAAATATCAAATTAAATTGAGTCTTAATTAATATTTTCAAGTAATTAGTGGAAAAAATTTACAATTGAAAATATTTAGTTTATATTTAATTTGATTTATTTTTGCAAGAATTATGTTGCATTTTGGTACTTTGAAAAGAAGATAAAAAGAAAAGAATTAAAGCTGAAAAAGAGAATTGAGAAATTGGAATTTTTGAAAATCAAAAGCCCAAAGGATTTATGATACTTTTGACAGAAGAGGCCCACGCCCCAGCCTCAGCCCAGGCCCACGCCTGCTTCAGCCATGCTGCTCCACTAGGCCGCGCCTACCTAAGGCCCACACCTCCAGCTGCCTCCAACCTCCGCCTGGGCCTGCCTCCAAGCCCACGCAGCCCAGCCTCCAGCTGCTAAATCCAACAACCTTAAATAAGAGCAATTTTTCTTGAGCCCAACAATGTCCCCTTGTCCTTATGTCTAAAAATGTCATCTTTTACCCAACTTTTTTACACATTTTTCTACAAAATTCATCGTTACACCCTAAAATTTACCCCTACTTACCTTATTACTCCATTTAAAAATTAATTTAAATTGATTATTTTAACATTTTATTTTGACTACAAATAAGGGATTTGAAGACCATTTTCGGGGGTATGTTACACAACACAATTGCTACACTTTCAAGACCACTCCATTCTCTTCATCTTTTTCTTCTTTTTGGTCATATTTCTATGAGTTTTTAGAGGAAAATTTTGGGGGTTCCTCCAAATTTTCCTGTTTATGTTTGTATTTCTATTCTAGTTATGAGTTTCTAATCTTTTAAAGATTATTAAGGTGATGATGAAACAATATGTAAGTAGCTAGTATTTATTTTGTATGTTGATTTCCTATTTGTGCAACAAAGTTTATGGATTTTTCTTCTTCAAATATCTTCTTTCATCTTAAATATCATGTATTTTATTTTTATTTTTAGCACATATTTACACTTTGTTCTTCATGAGTGCAAAATCATAATATTCTTTGATTAAGGTGTGCCATTAAATTGTGCACATCAAATGCTTAGAACAAAAATATTTTGTTTTTCCTTATAAAGAATATTCATTGATTTATTTGTTGTTTCTTTAAATTGATTTACACTAAATACTTTGAAATTATATCTTAAAAAGTGAAGATAAATTCTATATTTTTATAAAAACTTGTGCTTAAATAGAATATCTAATTTGAATAAGTGATGGTTTGATTAATTTCTACTATTATTAAAACTTGGGAATCAATGTACTTATAAAAATGATTGAACTTATATTTTGTGGATTCTATTATCTTAATAATTTTTCTTCTACCATCTTGTTTACAATTATTAATTTAGTTATATATATTGTCTTTAATATCTTTATTATTATCTTTTATTTTATTTTATTGATACAAAAATCTCATCAATCTTTGGAGCTAGGTTAGAATTTATTAATTTTGGTTTAAAATAGTTTTCTTTTTTATTTTAGACAACTCATTTGGGTTCGACATCCTTGCTTACACGATCACTATTCTATATGAACGATTCGTGCGCTTACGATATATATATATATATATATTTAAAACATACCAATTTTTGGTCCATCAATAATTAAACATTAGGGTATTAACCAGGTTCTCTTTGTTAAACGAAATTACAAAAATTCACCAAGGCATTGCTTGGGCTTCAAAGCTTCTTGTAATCTCCATGAGCTTCATCCTTTGTTGTGGGCCTTCTAGGATTGTACACTCAAACCCTAACCCTAGGTTCTAAATGAGATGACATAATTTCCAAAAGGATTTTATCAAAAGTTTGTAAACTTTTGTTATTAAAATAATAATTTCATAAATTATTAATTAATAACTAATAGTTTCCAAAACTATTATCAAATTTTGGGAAAAATAATTCATAAATATTTAATTTATAACGAATTGTTTCTTTTTTTTGTGGGGATAATGAATTGTTTCTTAAATTATCATTATAATTACAATTATTGGGATTATAATTACTCAAATTATATTTAATTAATAATTACTTAGTTTCTATAAACTAAATTTTGACTCCAATTAAGGTGTTCAAAAATTTTAATTTCTCTAAATGAAAATCAATTATTAATTTTAGGGATTTTTTTATTAATACATATATAAAAATACTTTTAATACATTTATACGGTGTATACAAATATCATTCATTAATGCATAACTTTAATTTTTTTTTTTTGCAAAATTACGGTCTGTCTCACGCAAAGTTATGGTGTTAAATTGTCTACATGCAACTTGCAAATTTAAAACATTATTTTTTTGCCCATAATATATGCTGGAAAAAGTTTGTTCAGAATATGAAATAAAGTTGTCTATATGCTTTAATCGTTTTAAAAAAAATTACAAAATTAATTAGTGCACTATCTATTCAATTAGAATATTTTTATCATGATATTGATGTCCTATAAATATTGATCTTTGTTTATACATCATATATGAAGAACACACGAATTTCATCATGTACAAGAAAATCTACATATACAAATTTACCTGCTTTTTTATATGCAACAAAAGTAGTCACATATAAAATAATCCTTCTCTATTTTCATATATGAAGAACACACGTATTTTATCATTTGGGGTTGTAGTTTGCTTTGAGATGTTATGTAGCATAAGATCAGGTTGCTTAGTTTGTTTAAGTTGCTTCTTGTTTTGATAAATAATTTCAAGCATAAAATGGTCGCTATATGAGTTGCTTTGGAGCTTTAGAGTTCGTAATTCATATGTATAACTCACATTAGGAGTTGCAATTGGTTACACTTGGACTAGCCATGGGTTGCTTTAGGTTGCATGTGGTTGTATTCGTAATTCATATGTCTAACTCACATTAGCAGTTGCAGTGGGTTGCACTTGGACTAGCCATGGGTTGCTTTAGGTTGCATGTGGTTGCATTCGTAATTCATATGTATAACTCACATTAAGAGTTGCAGTGGGTTGCACTTGGACTAGCCATGGGTTGCTTTAGGTTGCATGTGGTTGCATTCATAATTCATATGTATAACTCACATTAGCAGTTGCAGTGAGTTGCAGTGGGTTGCACTTAGACTAGCCATGTGTTGCTTTAGGTTGTATGTAGTTGCATTCGTAATTCATATGTATAACTCACATTAGGAGTTGCAGTGGGTTGCACTTGGACTAGCCATGCGTTGCTTTAGGTTGCATGTGGTTGCATTCGCAATTCATATGGACAACTCACATTAAGAGTTGCAGTGGGTTGCACTTGGACTAGCCATGTGTTGCTTTAGGTTGCATTCGTAATTTATATGGACAACTCACATTAAGAGTTGTAGTGAGTTGGAGTGGGTTGCAGTTGAACTAGCAATGTGTTGCTTTAGGTTGCATGCGGTTACATTCGTAATTCATATGCATAACTCAAATAAAATAAAATGAGCACCTGGAATCAACACATGGAACAGTTTTAACAGAATTTAATTGTTAAACCTATATTTCTAGTATGGACAAATGTATTTCTTCCGGTTAAAAAATGGTTAAATTATACTAAATTTCTTGAGGAAAATCAGTACAGGATACTACGTTTTTCCATCATGGAAGAAAAACAACACAGGAATAGGAAAAGGAAAATACAATTGTGTTGGAAATTTACACAACTATAGAAGACAATACTTATATGACATCTAACTCTTCAAGATAATAATGCAACAGCCAGAAAGTTTGATATATAAGAAAAAACAAGAGCAGGTACAATGACTTTTCGCAAATTGATGGTAGTACAATCACCAAAGGCATATACGTTGTCACATCCCTCAACTCGCAACCATTCATCAGTCGCCAGTGCTCGCCTATTAGCCTGTGCTCAATGAAGCAACACTTGTTTAAGATTTTTTGAAACTTTTGTTCAGCAAAAGCTGTAATTCTTTTGTCAAACCTGCAAATCCATGAGATCTATTGTCATATTCAAGCATTCATATCACATGCGTTACTCAGAAAGTATTTTAACTTCAATTTTTACATTATAAATCAATTTTTGCTTCATCACTCCCTAATTGGAAGCAGAAAGAATAAGTTGATCTCTCCTGCTTAAATAGAACCATTTAGGTAGGAAATTATATTATAGCCTTGAAAGATGTGCTATAATAGATCTACGAGGAGAATGATCATCTCAGTGACAACTAGTTTCTCAATGAAATGAGTATTTTAGATTTCAACTTTTACTTACATTCCCAAAATATGACCTATTGCCTCTAGAAATGGTACACAGCCAAAATCATGAAGCTCTGCAGCAAACTCCACACCAGTTGGGCCACCACCAACAATAGCGAAATGAAGAATCCTCTTCTTCTCTTCATTACTCACAGTTGGTTTGCAGAAAATGGTACACAACCATCAATCATCTGCAATAGAGTTATTAGAGTATACGTTAGTAAGGCTTGACAAAACCAATTGAATTGGACATGAAAACACAAGTCAGAACCACCTAATTCCACAAATCAATATTTAATTTGGGCATAGACCTCACAACAATATTACATTTAAAATCAGAAATCAATGACAAAATGTTTGGAGAAAAGATACTTCTAATAAATAAATAAAAGCATCATTTTTTAAAATTCCCCACCAAATCCTTGAAAACCAAATCACTGGAATATTCTTATAACAATAACAATTAAAATGAAAGACCAGTAGCAGCATTTACAGAGATGGGAGAACCATTGTCTGGTTTTGCTGAGAAACAGAGGAGAATAACAACTTTGAGAGAGGTTTTGGTGAGTGGAGCAAATGGTGAAATAAAATTTGGTTCTAAGTTTATGGGGAATTGGAATACAAAAAACCAACAAATGGGTATCTAAAATTCATTCCAGGACAGATCCTCCATAATAAGGACAGGGTACTCTATCTCCCTTTTTTCCCTTGACATTTTCTTGCAAATTAAACACTTGCAAACCTCACATTTTCTCTCTTTGCTTCATTTACTACTACTACACATAGAAAACCAGTTGGAGCTCCTTTTATACTACTACACATAGAAAACAAGTTGGAGTTTTCACATTATTACAGTTTGGCAAATCAGTTGGAAATTCATTGCAGAAGAATATATATATATATGTATGTATTGTTTATTTAATATGCTTTAACCAGAATTTTTCATTGGAAATTTACACGAAATTTGCAAGAAGGAAAGGCAGAAAAAAAGGCTTACTGATATTGCCGTCGAGCTCCTCGAGCTTGCGCCGCCGAGACGGAGAGGACTAAGAGACGAGCGTAGACTTGGAGGCTGTCGAGCTCCTTGAGCTTGCGCCGCCGAGAGGAAGAGGAGTAAGAGACGAAAGGCTCCGACGAAATAAGAGTGAGAAGAGAGGAGGTGGAGACACGGAGGTGAAGAGAGGCGGCTGTAGTCTCTTGACACGGAGGTGGAGAATTCTCCAAGCAGAATAACGTTAAGGGTTAGGGAAGGGTAATTTAGACCGTATAATTACATAAACAAATCGTATAATTGCATAAATAAAATTATAACAATGAAAGGAAATAAAAAATAACGTAAAAATGAAGAATAAAAAATGGCAACAAACAGTATATTGGGTAATTTCCCTTAATTTTATTAGTAGTTTCTTAAACTAATATTTGATTTCAACGAATCAAATACTTTTCAATTAAAATTGAATACTAATTATCTTTTTTCACAAACAAGATATTTGACTAATTAAATAGTCAAATATTTCCAATAATAAAATGAAAAGTAAGCAATTCACTTTCTTAAGTTTGAATTAAGACATAAATGTCTTGTTTCCCAAACTCATCAATTAACAATTTAATTAGCAATATGTTCAATTTTTTATATTTGAATTTAATTAATTAATTTAAATTTGAATTTGGTAACTATCACAAACTTCCCACATTTTAAGATAGAGAATTTTCTTTTTGTTTCTTAAACAAAAAATATTGAGTCATTAAACAAACAACCCAAATATTCTCATAAATATCTTAACATCAAATATTAAAATGTATATTTATTTCAAATTAAATAACTAATCATGTTAATTAAATAATATAATAAAAGGTGTGTTTGGTAAAATTTTTATTTTTGAATTTTTTAAATAAAAAAATAGAAATATTATTTTATTTTTGTTTCTTGATTTTTAAAAAATAAAAATATGTTTGGTAACTACTTTTGTTTTTTTTTTTTTTTTAAAAACAAAAAATAATAAATGAGTTTAATAATTTTTATTTTTTGTTTAATAATATGAGATGTTGATTTGAAAAAGAGATGAAAAAAAAATTGAAAAACTGTTTAAATTTTTTTTGAAAGAGTAAAAAATTCTATTTTCAAAATTTAATAAATTTTAATTAAAATTTAAAAAATTAATAAATAAAAATAAAATTACTAAACACATTTTATGTTTAATTATCACAATTTTAATTAATTAAATAAAAAATTATTTTTTTAAGTGTTACCTATGAGCTCCAAAACAAATTAAATATCCTTAATTGTTGCATCACGACAACAACATTGATATCACGGCAGCAACTTTTTTCTTTAATCAATTAAGTGTGCGTATGGCTTTAACAACCAAACAGTGTCTCACGACAAATCCATCTATCAATTGCATTAATCAATTGATCAATATGCAGCAAAGCATTTGATGAAAATTAGGCTTGGCCTTTAGATGAGGTGACTCACGGCTTCACCATGTTTGATAAAAAAAGATCAAAATATGCTTTATGCATATATATACACACATGGCTTAATGACCAAACAATGATCACGGCTGGCACACAATTTTGTGACTCACGGCTATATAACTTAAATGAATTTTTTTTTTTTTGATGATTTTTCATTATTCAATCTCATCTCATTAAATCAAAATACTCAAATTCTAAAACAATTAAATTAAAAATTACATAGAACCTATACTCAACAAAACAATATGAGTGTTCATCGAATCTGATTCAGAAATAAGAACAAAAACCAAAAGCAAAGAGAACCATACAGTTAATGATCAATCTCATTCATCACATCCATTCAACATATTCAAAATATAAGAGAAATAAAAACAATCCTTAAGCCCACTCATAAAACATGTGTCTACGTGTTCATACATTCAAAATAAATACATATCGGATTCATGACACATCATCTCAACCATGTCTTTGGTACCAATTGTTAGTTTTTGATCATGTGATTGACAGTGCAATGGGAGCATGAGATAACATTTAAATGCAATAATAACAATTATTAAAACATAAGAACGAATCACACTAGGAACTATAACTAGAATGAAATATTTTCCATGCACATGAATTTGAATAAAATAGAAAAATACAAATATCATTTCTAGATGTAGAACATGCGTAGATCAAATAGTGTCTTAGCCTCCAAACCCACCATTTTCCATGCTATGGCTTGCACAAAGAGAAGGAGATAGGTGCATGTCTATGCTATTTGGTAGGACACACAAGAACACACTTATGAATCTCAACATGAGAGAGTATTCTTCTCACAATTCAGAGTGAACAAAGGTCTCTATTTTTCTTTCTTGGCAAATAATGTTAAATGCATATGTTGTCTTTTTCTCATGATGTTATGTTCTATTAATACAACAATCAAATGAAGACCTAGCCCTAATCTCAATGAGCCTCTACGTGGGCCACAATCCATTTGGATTGTGGTTGGCGCCAACTGTAGGGCTTTGGGTCCTTTGATATTTTATCTCTATAAAATACTATTTGTTGGACCTTTATCATATTATTTTATGTAGTGTACAACTATACCAAAAAATTAAATATGATTAAATTAATTTCTCAATAAAAATTAATTTCACATAATTATCAATATAATGTTATTTGTCATTAAATATTATTTCACAAATAATATTTATTTGTAAGATTAAAAATAATACTTTATTATTTTTAATTATTTCCATTTAATACCAAAATTCTACCACTGTGTTATCGAGCTAGTACGGGGACAGTATGTACTCATAGTTCTAAGCTCCAATAATTTAATTAATTTCACTAACTCTTAGTCCCATTAATTAATTTATTAACTATGAATTATTCCACTATAAATTCATAGTTGAACTCTCAAACGACAGTCTTATATTATTATAAGCTATTTCTATAAAGTCGTCCATTGATTTAGTCATTGCATGAGTTATGATCCTCAGATAGTTGTTCATAATTAAAGCTAGCTCTTAATGCCAGTTAACCTCTCTAATTATATCTTTATCAATTAGTTCCATTGATCCTCTAATGAACATTATTCTATAAATTTAATTATAGAATGAAATTTATGTTCTCTAATAGAAACTGAACGCTCTATGTTCAAGCCCCTAATCAACACTAAAATGAACAACTAATATGCTTTCATTTAAGTAAGGAGTAGAATCCATATCTGTGAAGTATGTTCCTAGCCACCTGTAATTCTATGACTCCAAGATATCAGGAATTCGGTCGTAGGAATATTGAACCTTACCCGATAAGTCAAAAGTCATAAAAATACAAATAGGAGTTCATTACTCACTCGAGGAATGAGGTCAAGTCTCATACGACCATAGATTGATGAATGTTGAACTTCTATATTTTAGCAAAGATTATTAGAAGTTCTTTCTTTCATAGTGTCCCAGTCCAATATGATCTATATTGTATACAGTACATCTACCTTTTTGTGTCGCTACACTTAACAGTCTAGATAAACTACTCTGTCTTAAATAGAAGATATATCGTACTCATAATCTGTATTATATAAAGTTTCCACATTTTATCGATTACGGACAATTTTTATATTATTGTCTTGAATTAAATCCTATTGTATATATATCATTATACTGTTGATAGTTATGGAAATCAAAGGATGTGACTTTCCCCCATTTATAGGGATTGTTTAGTATTCTCTAATTAAAGTTGTGATTAGTGTATAGCCTATATAATACTAGCCCTAGGTTGTAAATTTGCATCACAGAAATAAAATAAAGAAAGGTGATCTTTTCCTCACCATTTTTACATGGTATTAGAGCTTTAAGGCTCCTTCGCTCCTCTCTGTTTCCTTTTGTTCCCAGCCACATCTTTCTTTGACATCCAGTCCTTCTCTCAACAGCTAGGCGACCTCTTGATAGTTCCAATCCAACCACCATCACCTAGTTCGACCATCGTCACCCATTCACACGACCTCCTACGATTCTCTCTGAACCTCTCGGTTGAACCCCATCGCACCACGCCAGTGTCCTCTCCAGTCGTACGGTGCCCATAAGTTCTCAGCATTCTCTCCAACTCAGGAGCTCTCCGCCACCATCTCCAACATCACTCTCGCCTGAGCTCTCGACTCCAGGTCTCTTGCCGCAGCCATTTCGTCCCCAGTCCCGGTCGTGCACAATCCTTAGACGCTCAGACTTCTTAAAAGTTGAATTGGTCCATGGGTCACATAAGTCACCATATCTACACGTAAAGAAAATTCATCTCAAAAGAATTGGCCTTACTCGGCCCAAACACAACCCACCGACATCCCTAATTCTAATCCCAATTCGGCCCATCATCAACCCATCATTGCACCTATCAAGTTTAGGCCCACAATCAGTTTTTCTCATAACAGTGGGCATACCCAATTCCAAGCCCAATCTGAGGCCCATAACAAGATCACCTTTGCTTCTATCAAAACTGGTAATCTTTCTTCAACTTTCCAAACACCATGGATAATAAATTCTAGCGCAACTGATCACATGACAAGTTTCCCTCACTTTTTTTATTCATATTATCCGTGTTCCACTAAATATAGTGTCAAAATTGCAGATGGCTCATACTCTCCTTTTGTAGGAATTCGCACCATTACATTGTCTGCTGATTTACATCTTAAATCAGTTCTTTATGTACCTTCTTTGAAATGGAATTTAATCTCTGTCCATAAGTTAATTGCTGATAATCACTGACTTGCTAAATTTATGTCAAATTCTTGTCACTTTCAGGATCTATGATCGGGGAGGACGATTTTCAGTGCTAGGATTCGTGACGAACTTTATTTCTTTGATGGACAAAGAAGAAAGCAGCATTCTCAACTTCGTTTGGATTCAAGTTCTATTTCTAATTCCTATGTTTCAAAATTTGTTTATGATTTAATTTCTCAAAAAATTATGTTATGGCACTGTTAACTTGGGCATCCAAGTTTTTTATATTTAAAACAATGATTTCCCTCTTTGTTCATTCATAAAAAGGTTGCTGATTTTCAATGTGATATTTATCAATTTTCCAAACACACACGGGTCTCCTTCCCTCCAAAAATGTATGCACCTTCCCGTCCTTTCTCTCTTATTCATAGTGACATTTGGGGTCCCTCAAAAGTTACTACTTCTCATGGTAAGCGTTGGTTCATTACATTCATTGATGATCACACATGGATCACTTGGGTTTATCTGCTTAAACATAAGTCTGAAGTTGGTCCTGTTTTTCAAAACTTTCATCATATGATTCAAACATAGTTTCAAACTTCTATTTGGACACTTCATACTAACAATGGTACTGAATATTTCAATACTACTCTTAGTCCCTTTCTCCTTCATCATGGGATTATTCATCAAAGCTCCTGCGTGGATATACCACAACAAAATGGGGTGGCTGAGCGAAAAAATTGTCACCTATTAGAAGTTGCTTGTGCTCTCATGTTTACCATGCATGTTCCAAAATATCTTTGGGGTGATGTTGTCCTCATTGCTACTTATCTCATTAATCACCTTCCTAGTCGACCCCTTCAGTTCAAAACACCATACTTTGTGTTTCAAACTCTGTATCCTCATGTGTCCACCAATTCTCTACCAATCAAAATTTTTGGTTGCACTTCTTTTGTTCACATTCACTCCCAAAATTGGAGTAAACTTGATCCTAAAGCCATTAAGACAGTGTTTTTGGGTTATTCTCCTACACAGAAAGGCTATCAATGCTATTGTCCTCTCACCAGAAAACCCTATACCTCACGTGATGTCACCTTCTTCGAAAATTCTCCTTACTTCACTCCCACCTCGCTTCAGGGGGAGAATCATAATCATCACGAGCAAGAAGCTCAATGGTCGTGGGGATTAGAATTACCTATATCCCTTCTTCTCCCTTCAGAGCATAAAATCACTCATGTCTCTTCTCTAGAGCCTGAAATCTCTCAGATGGTTTCTGAGCCTGAAATCACTCATTTATCTTCTTCTGAGCCTGAACATCAACCCTCTCACAAAGATGGATCTTCTTCTTCTCAAGACCAACAAAAAGAACTAGAGGTATACTCTAGAAGGAATAAACAAATCACGAATCCTCATTGCAGTCAAAAGCCCAATTCGGAGGTGGATTCACTGCTTTCACAAGATCTAGGTACTCTACCCTCTAAACCTCATTCTGATCTAGATATTCCTATTGCATTGAGAAAGGGAACTAGATCTTGCACTCAACACCCTATTTCACAATTTATTCTTATTCAAAATTGTCATCACCATTTAAAGCTTTTACCTCTAGTCTGTCAGATATTGTGATTCCCAAGAATATCGATGAAGCACTTGGTACTCCTCAATTGAAATCATCAGTCATTGAAGAGATGAGAGCACTCGAACAGAATGGAACTTGGAAATTAGTGGAATTACCGCCCGAAAAGAAGGTGATAGGGTGCAGATGGGTGTTTACCATCAAATACGATGTAAATGGATCTATTGAGAGGTACAAAGCTCAGTTAGTTGCCAAGGGTTTTTCTCAAACCTACAAAATTGATTACACATAAACTTTCGCTCCAGATGCCAAATTCAACACTGTTAGAGTATTACTCTCGCTTGCAGTGAACCTGGATTGGGAGTTGCATTAGCTTGATGTGAAGAATGCATTCTTAAATGGTGATTTAGAAGAAGAAGTGTATATGACTCAGCCCCCGGGTTTCGAAAATTCTCCCAATACAACTAAAGTTTGCAAGCTAAACAAGTCTCTGTATGGCTTGAAACTATCTCCTAGAGCATGGTTCAACTGTTTCCTAAAAGTAGTCAAGGGACTTGGATACACGCAAGGTCAGACTGATCATACTCTATTTATTAAACACTCTGGGAAGGGAAAATTTTCAATGGTAATTGTGTATGTTGATGACATAATTGTCACTGGTAACAACACTGAAGAAAAGAATTCGATCAAAGAAATGTTGGAAAAAGAGTTTGAAGTCAAGAATCTCGGTTCACTCAGGTATTTTCTAGGGATGGAATTTGCTAGAAGCAAGAAGGGTATTTCTATGTCCCAAAGAAAATATACTCTTGTTCTTCTAAAAGAGACAGATATGCTTGGAAGTAAGCCAAGAAAAACTCCAATTGAGCTCAGAGACAAAAATAGGATGTTTGAAGGAAATCCAGTTGATAAAGGAAGGTATCAACAACTAGTAGGAAAGCTGAACTACCTCTCACACACTAGACCAGATATTGCTTACGTAGTAAGTATTGTCAATCAATATATGCATGATCCGTGTCAAGGACATCTCAATGCAATATATAGAATTCTGAGGTATCTTAAGAAAACTCCAAGGAAAGGTTTTTTCTTCCAAAAGACAACGGAAAGGAAAGATGAAGTGTTCATAGATTCAAATTGGGCTGGCTCAGTAGATGATAGAAAGTCTACATCTGGATATTGCACAATGGTATGGAGGAATGTGGTAACATGGTGAAGTAAGAAGCAAATAGTGGTTGCTAGATGCAGTGCAGAAGTAGAATATAGAGCCATGACCCATGGAGTGTGTGAAGCAATATGGATCAAACGCCTATTAGAGGAGTTGAAGATTGAGTATAAAGCCCCTATTTAGCTTTATTGTGATAACCAGTCTATCATTAGTATTGCCCATAACCCTATACATTATGATAGAACTAAACACGTTGAAGTGGATCATTATTTTATCAAGGAGAAGATTGATGGAGGAATTATCAGCATTAAATATGTCCAAACCAATCATCAGCTTGCTGATATTCTCACAAAAGGGTTATCTGAACGGGTATTTTATTTCCTAGTAAACAAGCTTGGACTCATCAATATCTATAGTCCAGCTTGAGGGGGAGTGTTGACAATTATGGAAATCAAAGGGTGTGATTTTCTATTTCCCTCATTTATAGGGATTGTTTAGTATTCTCTAATTAAAGTTGTAATTAGGGTATAATCTATATAATACTAGCCCTAGGTTGTAAATTTGTATCACAAAAATAAAATACAGAAAGAAAGGTGATCTTTTCCTCACCATTTTTACATATACATACACTTAATTCAAGAACACATCAATAATATTGGATATTCATGATTAATGGCATGTATAATTAAATAAACATATGAGTGCAAAATAGTAACTGTTATCCCCAAAAAATGGAGATCGATGACGTGGCAATAGAGGTGACAAGTGGCAGTACATGGTCCGTAAAAGACACATTAAATAGTCAATAAATACATTGACTCCTCAGAGTTGTGATAAAATTTTGACTAGCTTGAGAAGTGTCATGACCGACCAGACATGACCTTGTCCGACTAGTCACAACATTACTGCCTAGGAGTGACATTGCTGCCCAAGAGTGGCATGCTAGACCGGAGTGCCATGTTAGAGGAGAGACATGGCATGCTAGACCAGAGTGCCATGTTAGACCAGCATGCACATGTCCTATCACTTGCATATGTCCAGCATGCATGTGTCCGACCAGCACTTGCATGTCCTACCACTTGCATATGTCCAGCATCCATGTGTCCTACCAGCATGCACATGTTCGACTAGCACTTGCATGTCCTACCACTTGCATATGTCCAACATGCATGTGTCCTACCAGCAAGTGTATGTCCTACCAGCATGCACATGTCCGACCAGCAAGTGTATATCATACTAGCTAAGTGTGTGACTATCCAGTAGAGGTGTGTTCGACCAGCTTGAAGGAGATATGGGTCGACCAGATAGAGGAGGACTAAGTCAAGATTCCCAGAAACAGCTTCAACAAGAACCGGTCTTGGCACACGTGGGAATCTCTCATTCTTCCCACAAATTTGGTGTTCTGTTAAATTTTGAATATTTTTGTAATTTATATATAATAAATATAATGAAATATCCCGATTCTAGGGGATATTAGATGTATGATCCTAAGCCTATAAATATATGGCTTATGGGATCAGAAAGGGGCTTCTTCTTCTTTTTAGACTTTTGGGAAATTTTGGGTCTGAGTTTTCTAGAGAGAGAAAGTGCTTGTATCTTAAAGAATTCTTATATTCTTGCAATCTGTACTGAAGAAACTCAGTTGGCTCAGTTCATCTGATCTTGAGTACAGATCTATAATCACAACTCTAAGTGGATTAGGCTATTACCAACATATTGGGGTTGAACCACTATAAAAATTGTGTGTTATTTACTTTCTTTTCAAACCCGTCTGTGTCGTTTAATTTCTCTTGAAGGTTTCATCATTTTTTACGTTCTCACGTCGTTGGCCAAAAACACGGTCAACAGTAACTTTATTTAATTAACAATAATCATTCATACAGAAATACGCTTTAAGGACACAAATCCCAACATGTTTCACAACCGGTCGTGAATCAGGTGTTGGGAGAATACCATGCTCGAGGAATAAAAATAGCATCCTACCTGAGCAAGGCAAAAGATCTCCTAGCATAATTCAAAAAATTTACCATCCAAGAAGTGCCCCGTGACCAGGATTCCAATGCAGAATCCCTAGCAAAACTAGCATTTGCCAAGGATACAGACACCCTAAACGTAATACTAGTTGAACACCTGACCTAACCAAGTATTAACGGAGCAAACACTACTGCTTGATAATACCCCTACTGGATGACTTCTATAGCCACGTACTTGGAGCATGGAATATTGCCTCAAGACAATAATAAAGCATGACGAATTTCAAGACAAGCTGCTAGATACGTGATTATTGATGGAGAAGTGTACAAAAGAGGGTATTCTTTGCTTTCGCTCTGATATGTTACTAAAACAGAAGCCTAGATGCTAATAATAGAAGTGCACGAAGGATTCTCTGGCAATCACGTAAGGGGGAAGAGTCTAGCCAAGAACTGAGACACGATGAATGAAGATTCCATGGAGTACATCCGAAAATGTAATAAGTGTCAGAAATTTTCCAAAATCCCTTGAGCAGCTCCTAATGAACTTAAACAAATGCAGAGCCCATGGCCCTTCATAGTATGGGGCATTGATTTGATCGGGCAACTCCCAATAGGAAAGGGTGGAGTGAAATTTTTGGTGGTTGCAGTGGAGTACTTTACAAAGGTGATTGAAGAAGAACAAGTGGCTACTATTACATCCAAGAAGGTGCTTGATTTTGTGGTCAAAAACATCATATGTAGATAAGGGCTACAAAAAAAGATTGTCTCAGATAATGGTACTCAGTTTGACAGCGACACATTTAGAGACTTTTGTGTAAGGCATGGTATCACTATGAGATTTTTTGTAGTTTCTCATCCCCAAGCAAATGGACAAGTAAAAGATGCCAACAAAACCTTAAAAGACACAATGAAAAGGCGTCTCGAACAAGCCAAAGGCAATTGGTCCGATATTTTCCCAAAATTATTTTGGTCATATCGAACTTCTGCTCGAACCTCAACATGACATACTCCATTTTCCCTACCTTATGGATATGAAGCAATGATACCAATTGAGTTAACCCCCATCGCATCGAAGGAGTATGTATGACCAAGATCAAAACCACCAATTATTGGCTGAAAACCTCGACATGATCGAGAAACAAAGAGAAAAATCATAGTTGCGAGTGGCTTCTTACCAACAAAAAGTAGCCAAATACTTCAACTCCTGAGTTAAGAATAGAATGTTTGCCCCAAGAGAACTAGTATTGCGACAAGTGTTCCAAAACACTAAGGTTCATGTAGCAGGAGTTTTGGGACCCAATTAGGAAGGACCATATCAGATCGTAGAAGTATTGGAACCAAGAACATACAAACTTCCTCGTCTGAATGGTGAACTAATTTCAAGGTATTGGAATGGAAAACACTTGCAAATATATTATTAATAAACTGCTGGTCGAAGACACGTTTGTCCACTATATCGAACAAAACAGTTCTAGGTTTATCTATATAGCACACTTTGCCCATCTTTTATTTTCTTTGTTCATTTTTTGGTTGTAAGACATGTATTGCCCATTACTTTTGTAAACCAAAAAATTGCTTGGACAATGATTTGTTATTCAGGCACGTTTTGCCCTTAATAAAAGACCAATAAACTAGTTCTATTCAATTCTTTATGTTTTTTCTTCAAAAACATGCATTGCTTGTAGAGTTTCAAAATTTAATAGACACATTATGTCCATTTTATTACGAGGTATAAGCAAGGGAGTGTGCTCGATGCACTCATTTTTTTTTTTTTTATAAATTTTGTTATTAAACAAGTATTATTTAAGATGTGTGATTCTTAAGCAAAATTATATGCATTCTACTATATGATACAATATTCGAGCAGTTGTGCTAGCTCGAGCAAGACTAGTTATTTTGAAAGTGACCAAGGACTAATGTAATGCCATGGATAACCAAGACTGTTACACTGTGTGTTTAAAATAGTGCAAGACTTGCTAATCAAGCCATTTAAAATATTTTGGTCATAAGCGGATAATTTTCATTAAAATAAAAGTTTAGTACATGGGATCCCAAAAACAGGGTTTAAAGAACATATTTACAAGATTTCCAAAAGTTATAAACAATCAAGGCCACTTTAATGGAAAAATACAAATGTTAGGTTTTCGTCCCTATACAATACCTCGACTGTGGCGGCCGAGCAGCTAACAATGTACACCTCGCCCCTAGAGCTCTCAAACCCATGGTTGATCCAACTTACCCTTGTCTTTACCTGCACCACGCAGCACCCGTGATCCAAGGCCCAACAAGAAAACCATATAACAGAGCATAATCAATAATCAGAAATCAGATAATTCACAAGGTCATTAATAAGATACTCAGCAGACCACATTGTTCACATAATCAGTGATATCAATCTGCAAACCAATAATCATTCATCCAGGTAATAAACATGCCATAATCATCAAGTTAATAACAGTAAACATATCATACAATATCCAGGGTCGATGCCCTTAGGCCGCACCCTCTATTTATCCCACTGACTCTGGCTCGCTGAGGCCGAGCTTAGTGAATATATAATTAACCTCAACTACCAGTGGTCGAGCTGCGTCCTTGTGCGCCAATAATAATTCCGGCACTATTAGGACGTTTATCTCTTGTCCCCATGGCATAATACTATCATATGACATTACATACAAATATAGGGAACTCTTAGTCCCAACATAACCACATAACTGGGTGCAGTTTTCTTACCTTTGATTTCGAGCGGAGAAGGTGAACTGATTCCGAGCATGGTCCTTAGCCTTGAGCCTTGACGATAAACCTAGTCACAAAGGACATGGATACCTATCAACTTCCAATTAGAAAGAGAATACCAAGGGAACAAAACTAGCCTTCGGGGCCTCAATTTCTACTAAATCGGGTAGTAGAAATTGTCCCAAGCCCCTAGGCTTAAACCCACGAGCCTTAACAATACTAAGAACTCTTCCAACACCAAACCTTCCAGGCGGGTCGCAACTTGACTCAGCAAGTCGCGACTTACCCCAAGTCAGAGAGCAAGCTCTCTTGCTAAAGGGGAGGTGGGTCGCAACTTGGCTAGGCAAGTTGCGGTGCGTCCCTAAATCAGAGAGCAACATAGGCCAGAAGGGCCCCACGCGTCATGGCGCCCCCTGCCCAGGTTGCGGTGCGCCCCCTTCGACCCAGAAAATTTTGGGTTTTCTCCTCTTTCTCCCAGCCAAGAACACCCAAGTAAGCCCAGAATTTTCCCTTCAATTCAACATTAACCATCTATGAATTTCAAGCTTGAATTCCATAATTCTAATCACCAAAACTTTAACAATTATACAACAGTCATTATCCCAATTCAGTAAGAAATCACACTCTCATTAGCACCCCAAATTCAACTCAAAACTAACTAAGAAAACCATACTTAAACAAACTTAATCTTCAACATAATTTCAGCAAGAAAATTCAAAGGTTCTAACTAGTATCCTTACCTTAAGTGGCCACCAAATTCTTCACAAATTTTCTGAGTATTCCTAGCTTGTTCACCCAAATTCCCTCTGTTTTCAGCTTCAATTCCAGCTTAATTTCCCCTCAACACCACCAAAGCTCACCAGCCCCAAAGACAAGTCTAGGCCCCATTAATCCTTAGCTTCATGCCCCCTCAAGCTCTCACTTCCTTCCTTAACTCAAAATTCAATCACCAACTGAGATAGAGAGAAATCGTTAGAGAGAGAGGAGACTTTCTATTCTTACTTCAATATTCTACTAACTTCTGTAATATACTAACTAAAAATCTGATTATATCCTTTACTAACAAAATGACCATTTTGCCCTCCCAAACAATAATAACCCTTAACTCAATCTAGGGGTTAAATAGTCATTTGTCCTCAATTCCCACTAATTCCTCGAGTGTTCCTAATATTTATTACTTAAATCCCGTCATCCAATTAATCACCAATCATTTACCCAAATGTCTAATAACTCCCAACATGTTCTCTAAATTCCCAAAAATACCCCCAGGCTCCCCCGAGCCGAGTATAAACCCCCGCCGTGACTATTTCGCCAATCCGCTCACTAGGAACGTCTCGAGCCATATGCTACAAATATATCCACATAATAATTTGGTCTCAACAATTTATCACATATAATTATATTTATGCCCTCAACGTGCCAAAATTACAAATATGCCCTCCTGGCACACTAATCAGGGCCCTTAAGCCTTATTAGTAATTTTGGGTCGTTACAACTATCCCTTCCTTATAACAATTTCGTCCTCGAAATTTATTGGAACAAATCAGGTAATAAATCTCATACCTCTTACCATAACTCCAATGTCTAGCTCTTTACCTTTTATCCATTAATAATACTCTTACTAGATTAATAATCTTGCTCCATAAGGTCTCTTCTTACGACTATGATTTCATTAAATCTTCCTTGTACAACAACTCTGCTGAAACCCTAGGGTCTGTTTATCTCATCAATGATCACTTTTCTGTCTTGTAATTGATACCAGTAATACTCATAAGCCATCACCATACTAGGGTAAGGTTAGCTTGTAGGCCCTTGGCCTAAACCTTGATACGTTCTCAAAACTCTTACCGAATCGGGAGCCAAAACTCCCCTTTCTTCCCCAGAATATCATACTCTTTCTTGTTTGTCTCTTATCCTGGAACTTCGTGTTTCAAAGCATACAACTTGTAAACTCTTTTGTCCTTTCAAATAGGCAGATACTTCTGCCCTAATAATTCTAACAGCTTCATTGGTTTTCCCCCTGAACCAATACTATACCAAAACACTCATTGCCTTTCATTTCTTTACTTAGAATTAGTACCTTTTGCTTTCCAACTTACCATATCTTATACCGTGTCACCTTAACTGTAACTGTAACACCCCAATTTGCTAATAAGGTTTAGGATCTTGATTAGCGTGCCTGGAGGGCAATAAGTGAATTAACATGTTAATATATGAATTTAAATGAATATGTGATTAGAATGCATGTTTGGGTGGAATAAATATGCATGTGGGCCCCGTTTGTATGTTAGGGGTAAAATGGTAATTTTAGCTCGCTGAGGGCATAAATGTGATAATTGTATTATATGATTAGTACCACGTGTGAGTGGTGATGTTATTGTGATGCACGTGCCGAGAGGGTCCTAGGGAGCTAATTAGTTTAAAAGTCACAACGGGATTAAATACCCGGCTCGGGAGGAGCTTAGGGGTATTTTGGGAATTTTATACTTTGAGTTTGTGAGCTAATGGTTAGTGGTGATTGAGTAACTTGAGTGACCATTAGTAACCATTAAGTGTAACAGATTTTAGATGAGAAAGATGGTAGATTTTTAGGAAAGGTGAAATGGCAAAAGTGCCCTTGAGGTTTAGTTAGGAAAGAAATTACTTGGATGGGTAAAATAGTCTTTTGGCAGGGGTTTAGATACCTTCAGCTAAGGGAAAAGGTGATTCACGTTTTATACTTAGCCATATTTTGATCTTGATGAAATTGGAAGAAAACCTAGAGGAGAAAAGGGAAAAAACTAAGGGCAAGAAGGAAGGGAAGAAGGACAAATCTCTTGGGATCAAGAAGGGGATTAAAGCTAGGAAACTTAGAGGAGTATTCAGCATATTGAGGTAAGGAAATTCTGTGCATATGTTGTAAAATTCAGTTAGGAATATCATGGAATTGAGAATTGAGTTGTGTGTTTTGCTTGGTGAATTCTTGGGATGAATTGAGGATAGGTTCAGCTTGAGTTTGTGATTGAGCTTGGAATTTGATTTGGAAAGAAGCTCAAGGTTGAATTCTTGATTGAGGTAAGAGTTTTAAAGATGTTTGACTTTTCGTATCTGATGTGGTTTAAGAATTTGGAAGCATGGTTTAAGTTTTTGGCCTACTGGTTTAAGTTTCTGAAGTTTGAAACCAAAGTGTGGATTTTGGGTGTGATTGTGTGTTTGACCTTATTACTGGTATTTATAGGTTGTTAGATGGTTTATTTGAGGTTTCGAATTGATTTTGGGGTTTAGGTATGTATTTGGGTTGGATTGGAAGTGTTTTGGCTCGGGGAAAATGTAGGGGAAAACCCAGAAATCTAGGTTTGCGAAGGGGCGTCGCGGCCCTGTTCTTTGGTGCCGCGGCGCAAGGCTGCATCAGGTAGCAGGGAAGTTTCAGGGTGCTGCAGCCCTCCTTGGTGGGCGCCGCGGCGCTAAGTTATTTTTCTGGGCAGAGAATTTTTCCATTTTAGCGTTTTTGCCCCAGGGGCTCGGGGGATGTTTCCGTTGTATTGTTTTGGGAAATTGGAGGTCCCGAGAGTACGGGATAGGTTCCGGGAAGTGGTTTTGGATTAGTTAGTATTAAAGGGTTTTTTATATGTGTTGTGACTAGGTTTTCGGAGAGGCTCGGGATAGAGGACCGTGCTCGTGACTTTGGTGCATTGTAAAGCTCGGGATACAGGTAAGAAAACTATAGTACCCGTAGAGCAAGGCATGGGCCAATAGTGTTGTTGCAGGGCACGACCCTAGATTGTACTATATGCTAGGACATAGCCCTTGATTGAACTGTTATATGCTTGAATGTTGTTTGAGTTAAGCTATATGTGGTTATAGTTGAATGAACGACAAAGGAGCTGAGAACGGCAAGGAGCCGGGAACGGCGAAGGCCGAGAACGGCAGTGGGGCCGAGAGTGACATTTGGCACGTGGAGTGCATACCACCAGGGTGAGACCCCAATGGATACATGGGATATCCTTACGGTGAGGACCGAGATCCCAGGCTTTGGTAATGCTTCTGGGACGGCATGGCTGTATGTGTTTAGTCTGATGGACTATCTGTTTATCTGTGGATTATCTGATATAATGGTTATATAATATGCATATGTTATGTGCTATTTGAGTTTTCTTGCTGGGCCTCAGCTCACGGGTGCTCTGTGTTGCAGGTAAGGGCAAGGAAAAAGTCAACCAGCCAGGAGTACGAAGAGCGTGGGGCGGCGCGTACATGTTTGGCCTGCCCGACTGCTTTTGTTGGGGCATTTTGAGAAATGGCTATATTAAACTGTGATTTTGATAGTTAGCTATCTGTAAACCTATTTTGAGTTGTAAATATTTTATAAACCTTATTTTGGGATCCCAAATGTTGGACACTTGGAATTTTCAATGAAGTAGGATACTTTCAAAGTTTACAGCCTTAACTTTTTGTTTAATCACTCTTTTGTTCTTAAAACCTCGTCTAGCGAGTTAATTGCACGTTTTAAACTCATTTTGAAATGACTCTAAGGTAGTAGGGCGTTACAACTTGGTATCAGAGCGAGCCAAGGTTTATTGGTTCTGGAGATTGACCGAACATGTACGCTCGCTGCCATTGAAAAGCTCGACTCAGGGTTGATTGGTATGGTTGATTATTATGATTGAATATGTGTTTGAATGCCCTGTTTGCCTGTTTAGCTTAAAAGAGCATGATGAATGAAATAACATATGCATGATGTCAGGGCATGGCCCGTTGTGTGTTATATGCTATCTGTATGTTATCTGGATTGTGGATCTTGGTTGGTTGTTGAGATTGGGAGGTGGAATTGGATTTTGTTATCATGCTTGATGAGCAGTGTCACTGATTGCAGGCATATAGTTGTAATGCCTCGAAAATCATCTAGACTCCGCGGCAGTCGGGCTGAGGATGACAATCAAGGTCAGGACCCTCCACCTGCCCCACAGAACTGGCTACAGATATTAGCCGAAATGGAGGCTAGATTGCAGAGAACAGAGGAAGAACTTCGTCAGATAAGGCAGCAGGCCCCTTCACAGGTCACAGGGTTACCTATCCAGCAGAATGTGGCGCCAGTGCCGGTTCAACCTATGGTTGAGAATAGGTGGAAACTTTGTATGAAAGATTTAGAAAGCAACAACCTTCTACCTTTGAGGGTGGATCAGACCCACTGCGGGCTAAGCAGTGAATGAATATGATTTCTTTAATCTTAGATTTCATGAGGGTTGAAGGAAATGAAAGGGTAGCTTGTGCTAGCTACATGCTTAGGGAGGATGCCCGCGTCTGGTAGGATGTAGTGAGTCAGCGGAGGAATATTACAACTATGACTTGGGAAGAATTTAAGAGTATATTTAATGAGAAATACTATAGTGTAGCAGTTCGAGCTGTGAAGGTTGATGAGTTTATCAACCTGACTCAGAACAGGTTATCAGTTACTGAGTATGCCCTGAGATTTGACAGACTGGCGAAGTTTGCGCCAGACTTAGTGCCGACTGATGCGGCCAGGAGAGATAGATTCATATGGGGGTTGAATGTGATGATCGCCCGTGATGTGAATATTACCTTAAATCCAGAGGTCTTACCTTCACATCCACATGACCTTCTGGTCTGAGGCTTCTGAAGTACCAACGTTCTATCTTTACCACTTGATTATCCACCAAAACATCCCTGCAAAGTAAAGTGTAGGATAGTTAGAGAACTCTACCAAAATGGACACTCTTAACATAACTACAAAGTCTTGAAAATAAAACCCTGCTACTATATGTGATAGTTTCACGTACCTCAATGACAAACTGTTATCAAAAAGCAATAGTCCGAGTTTGAAACAAGCCACGGGTACCTGTTGTTTGAATTTGAAGGCCCCAACCTAGTATTCGTTGCTTCCCATATATGTGGCAACCATATTCTGAAATAACTTGTCTATTTTGCATAGTTCTGCATCTCTCTTACGAATGGTAAGATCAATCTTGAAGTTGTCATCGTCCTCTATTTCATGAATGACATGATCACACGTACCACCATCAATATTAGGTTGAGAAATAATGTTATCCTCGACTATTTCCTTCCCTTTTCCCATGTCCACCCCTTCCCTTTCCTTCTCAACAGGTCCCAGTTCAGTTATTTTGAACAATTGTTTCTGTAATAACATTGCTTTGGTCTCCTTCTTGGAACCTATCGACTTAGTCTGCGAATCAGCAAGTTCAAAAACTGCTTCGACCACATCGTTGTGATCATTAGGGGGTCTAGGTGTAGGTTGACAATCATTCAAATCATGCTCCATTTTCACATCATTGATGTTGTTTTTGTTGTATGAAAAGGGATCTTTTGCATAAGAATCTTCTACTTCATTCATAAAACCAGCACCACACTTGAACAACATTGGGTCACTCCGACTCCAAACCTTCGTCCACCTCATGCCATCATTCAACTGTAGGTTTCCCTCTATAGGGTCATCAATGAACTTCCTTCCATCCCCTCCGTGAGGCTCCTTATTTCTACGGGAGTCGAGAATGGCATGACCAGAAATAGTTGCACTTATTGGACGACTCAAGCTTTTACGTAATCTTTCAAATTCCCTTGACATTTTCCTTTGAATCCCCTCTTCTAATTTAACAATTTGATTCTCCTGATTGATCATTTTCTTCTACAGTGATGCAACCATAGTACATAGCGATGAGATCGTGGCGGGCCACTTCAACTCAACCAACCCATCCTGCAACTTTAACACTGGTATTTGCAAAACCAAATAAAAAGCCAAAAAAAGCATTAATTACTAAAAATGAAAATTCACTCACTATAAAAATTACTAATCCTAGAAAATCCATCATCCACTTAATGTGTTTGACTCAAAACCCCCTTGCTCCTCTACCCAATCAAGTACGACCTTGAAATCATCTTCAGACCAAACATTTAAAGGGTAGAGGCTTCTATCAACATAGCCTTCCTTCCAGGAAATGTGATGACAATAAAACACCTAAAGAGTGCACACAGAAAAACATATTTAATACACTGGTGTATGCTATAACAATTACATCACCTAATTATTAACGAAACCTACCTGCAAGAAGTAGATGCATCCTCCCACAAATTGGGTTGGTTTGACACGAAATTGCCGAAGGCTCTTCCATAGATACTTGTACAACATTGAGGCCTTATACTTATCTAAAGATAATGTCTAATTTTATGGCAAATGAGAGATTTACACTATGTACTAATTCATTAATTCAATGAGGTTGGGATTGATGGTGGAAATCTTTCTTCTACTTGGCAGATTATTGATCCTTTTGGGTCTATATTATGAGCAAGATATGCATGTGATGTTTCCCGAGTTAAAGATATGAAGACTCTCATTTTGCACACCTTTTCCCCCAATATTGTATGTTCTAATACATATTTCTTTTGCTTCATTCAATATTCAAGCCTTCCTTGGTTGCAACTCCTGATTTTGCTTAAATGTGAACTTTTGAGATAACAACGTCGTCGGGGTGGGAAGTTTTGGGAGACTGGGAGCCTTGACCTCCTTGGTGGAGAAGTGGATGTGATGAAGTTACTAAAGAAAGTGGAGAAGTTATTTTCTTTTAAGACTTATTCTTTTCTTGTTTGCAATTGGATAATAAACTTGGTAATTATGTGATATTCACCCTGCTATAGATCTTAGTCGCTTTGAAGGACGTGGAAAACAATCATTAGATACTCTGTATTTTGGACATGAAGAACAAGTTCGCATCATACTGGGACTCTATGAAGACGAGGCGTTCGAAAATGCACAGGATCCATTTGCTTAGCGGAATGGTGGGTGTGTGTTTTCATCTTAATATGATTCTTGTTAAAAGCATCCTAAGAATTCATCATTTGTACTTGTTACAGTTGAATAAGCTAGATGACTTTCTACAGTCGTCGATGGATGATGTATACGATGGTTGACTGATGTTCAGTGTTTTTGGTATAGTTCCCTCTCCACCACTACCCCAGCAGGATAACGACCATGATTGTGGTATTTTCGTCGTGCACTATATAGAGTGCATTGCATTTGGACAATCTCCTTGCACCACCTATGTAAGTGCATTAAGGATTTGTAACAATACAAAGAAAAAATTTATATTAATCAATGCAATACAAGAATATTTGGTTAGTAGTTGACTTGACTCTTATATTTTGTAGAAGGTTGACCATAGTGAAAGATTCTGGTTAGCAGTCAATATTCTTACATCCGAGTCAAACAGGCTGTGTTTGAAGGCCATACGAGATGCAACTGCTTATTACAAGACATGTTTAAGTGAAGGTATTCCAAGCTTAAAAGAAGGTGTTTGTCTCCCCCCCCCCCCCCCCCAAAGACATTCACCTTCCAGTTCCATGCATTCAGCGAAAAAAGGGAAGAGGCCAACACTGGTTTAATCTTCGTAAGAGAAAAAGAAAGCCATGAATTGTTAGGAAAACTTATACAGGATCTTTATTTATTTTCATGTAGATATAATATTAAACAAATTAATACGAGATAAACTAGAACATGTTTCTGTTGGAAAAACTTATACAGGATCTTTATTTATTTTCATGTATATCTAATATTAAACAAATTAATACGAGATAGCCTAAAACATGTTTCTAAAATTGAATTCATAGAGAAACAATGAATCGAATACTTACAGTATACGTAGCGGAATTATAGAGTCCTTCCTTCAGTTTCTCTAACTCTTGTATCCTCTCCGTCGCAGAGTTTTATCAAGAAACTAAACCGATCTTCTATTTTCTTCACAGTCTTCCAATGTATCCTTAGAATCACCTAGACTAGTGTGGGAAATTCTCAACACATGAGATAGATATAGAGAGAATAAGAGAAAATAACAAAGAGGCTTAGAAAATGACTTGTGTTTAGAGAGAATCTAAAACTATCAGAAAACTAGTGATTAAACTTATCTGTCGTCTCAGAAATCTGAACTTGTGACTTCTCTCTAAGCACTCCTTTTATAGACTCAATTATGCCATTTAATTTAATTAAAAAATCAATAAAATAATAACCATTTTAAAGCCCTAGGTCGAAATTATCATGGGCTTTAGGTCCGTGAAATTTCTCACTTGATTATAAGCCCATTGGACTTAAAATCAAGCCATGTATTATTTTCTATTGATTTAATTAATTAAATAATTATTTAAATCCTTTATCTAATTAATTATTTATAATTTGAACATTTGATTTACATTTATTTATTAATTTAGATACCAATTTATCTTAATTAATAAATCTGCCATAATTTCTCTTTTCTTCTCAAAATTACACAACTTTGTGAAACTATCCAAAATTGACTTGGTCAACTTTGATAATTCTAATTGATTATTAAATCAATTAATTGAGACTATCTAGATGATTTTATCCAAGGTACAATGGGGACCATGGGCCTATGAAATCAAGCTCCAATAAGTTATCATAAATCAAACAAATAAATTTACAAACTTATTAATTCGTCGTGACTCCACTATAGACTGAGAATTGCACTCTTGAATTCATAGAATGCTCTATAAAAAATATAGATACGTTGTTAATTATCCATTGTTACAACCATAATTGTCACTCAATCCTCTATAGATGGTCTAAAATGAGATAGGACTAAAATACCGTTTTACCCCTCATTGTATTTTATCCTTAAAACACTTAGTTCCTTGTAAATGATATTTTAGTAAACTAATTTAATTAATGAAATGAGATCTCTATCATTTAACACCTTGAACCAAACTAAAGGGAAACCATCGTTTCACTTCTTCGTCTGAAGATATAGATGTTCATATCTATGATTAACACTCCCACTTAATTATACTATCGAGTTCCCAAGATGTAAGTATGGGCTAGTCCGTAGGGTAAGCTGGTAACGAACAAGTCAAAGAACTCAAATAATACAATCAGTTAGAATACCAACCACTCAGAATTGAGATTGAATTGACCTATGGTCAACTATATGATATGACTAGAATAGATAATAATGGTATGTTTACTTATCTTATCAACTGTCAATATCGGTCCAGTCCGATGTAACAAATGCATCTGATCTTATCTACTTTGCTAATGTTCTAGAAAGAACATAACACTGTAATGTGTAAGTAGATCATATCGTAGATTGGCAAGTCAGTGTAAATCCTGTGTACTGACTAATCTTAGGACTAACTTATTTTGAACATATAATCATATTTATATTACACTGTGATTACGTCACTATAAATAAGATTAGCTATATGCTCGGGATTTAATAAAAGCTTATATTAAACAAATAATCATGAAAATAAAACATGTGAGCAAAGTGATTGACCAAGTCAAAAAACGATTTCTATTCTTTTATTGATAATAAAATGAGATTACAAAGAATTTGGCTTTTAATTAGGGCATAAAACCCCAACAAACTCCCACTTGCACTAATTGAAACTAATGCCTTAATTCTACTAATCCCATTTCCTTGATAGGCTTATCAAATGTAGCTTCTGGTAGTGTCTTTGTAAATGGATCCGCAAGATTGTCTTCAGTTGCAATTTTCATAACCTTCACATCTCCCCTGGCCACATATTCCCGAATAATGTGATACTTTCTTTCTATATGATTACTCCTCTTTTGACTTCGAGGTTCTTTCGAGTTAGCTATCACTCCTGTATTGTCACAAAACAACACAAGCGATTTATCCATTTTTGGAATAACTCCAAGATTCTAATAGAACTTCTTTAGCCAGACTATTTCCTTGGCTGCTTCTGACGTGGTTATGTACTCAGCCTCCATAGTGAAATATGAGATTGCAGACTACTTTACGCTTCTCCATATCACAGCTCCACCCCAAGAGTAAACACCATTCCAGAAGTAGACTTCTTGTCATCGACATCAGTCTGAAAATCTGAATCAGTGTAGCCTATAGGGTTCAAAACACCACCTGTGTAGACTAAGATATAATCCCTAGTCTGCCTTAAATACTTCAGGATATGCTTAACTGCTATCCAATGTTCCAGTCCTGGGTTGGACTGATACCTGCTCACTACTCCCACTACATAGCAGATATCTGGTCTATTACACAACATGGCATACATCAGACTTCCAACAGCAGATGCATAAGGAACTTTTCTCATTGCATCTTCCTCTTCAAGAGTTTGGGGAGACTGCTTCTTTGAAAGATGAATTCCATGGTGGGACGGTAGACGCCCTTTCTTGGAATTTGTCATTGAGAAACGTTCAAGCACTTTATTTATGTAAGCTACTTGAGATAGAGCTAAGAGTCTGTTCTTTCTATCCCTGATGATCTGGATACCTATAACATAATTCGCTTCACCCAAATCCTTCATCTGGAATTGAGCGCTCAGCCAACTCTTCACATCTGATAATTTCTTAACATTGTTTCCAATGAGTAAGATATCATCTACATAAAGAACCAAGAATACCACTATTTAATTTGCCTTCAGTTGGTAAACACAGGGCTCATCAATATTTTGTTCAAATCCATAGGTTTTGATTATTTCATCAAACCTAAGATTCCAGGAATGAGAAGCTTTCTTAAGTCCAGATGGACCTATTCAACTTGCAAACTTTTCCTTCTTGTCCAGCTACTTTAAATTCTTTTAGTTGATCCATATAAATGACTTCATCAAGCTTTCCATTAAGAAAAGATGTCTTGACATCCATTTTCCAGATCTCATAGTCGAGAGCGGCTTCTATGGATAGGAGGATGCGAATGGATTTGAGCATGGCTACCGGACTAAAAGTTTCCTCATAGTCCACGCCTTCTCTTTGGGTATAACCCTTTGGCACTAATCAAGCTTTATAAGTCTCAATATTTCCATCAACACCTCGTTTCTTCTTGTGGATCCACTTGCACCCAATGGCCCTAAAGTCACTAGGTGCTTCCACAAGATCCCAGACAGAATTTGAGTACATGGACTCCATTTCCTGTTTCATGGCTTCGAGCCATAGTCCCTTTTCAGGGCTAGCCATTTCCTGTTTGAAAGACAACAGATCATCATCACTAGTGTAACCAACAACCATATTGGTTTCACCATCCAAACCATAGTGATCTAGGTTCCTATAAACCCTTCCAATACGACAAGGCTCGATGACTATATCTCAGGAACAGTGGTACTTTCTTCATTTAAATCGACTTGCGTTGGTTGGACATGAAGAGTGGGAATTTCATCATCAACTTGCTTTGATGATGATGGAACATTGGTTGGAGTCAATTGTAGATTCCAAGAACTTTACTTAGCTAATTATTTAGTAGTATTATAGTATGTATAGTATTATCTTTGTTACTGTGGGTTTTTGGTTCAGACCGGGAATTATTTGGACACTCATAGTAGTACTTATAGATTTTCTACGTTTAACCTATAGTTTAAGAATATTAAGTATAACCTAAGGTTTGATTATATGACTGATATTAAGGATAATATTTGTTATATTATAAGGTTTAGATATCAACCAATAGGATTTTAAGCACATGTTATGAATGGTAATTAAGGATTAAGTATTTTTGAGGATTAAATTTAATAAGGAGTAAAGTTTGAATCCCCTAAGGTCAGTCAGCAGCTTTGAATACGTTGAGGGCTTAGTCAAGGCTGTTTACTCCATTCAAACTTAGCTAAAAATGTGTAATTTCGTGTTTAATTATTCAGCGTATGCCGATATATCGCAGCTATAGGGGGCGATATATCGCAGCATGTAGATACGGAAAACACGAGACGATGCACGGTCGCCTCGGGCATACTGGCCCAGGTGATATATCGCCTAAAGGGGGCGATATATCGCCTCCTTCAGCATATGTTCAAACGTTTTTTAATTCTTTTCCTTTCAGCCATTCAAACTCCTTCATAAGTCCAGCATCTTTTGAACGAGTCTTCAGCCTCTGCTGAACGATTATTCAAATTATTTTCACCTAAAAAGCCATTATTTTTATTCAAGTAAAATCAAGATACTTTCATTCCCAAACTCTATAAATAGGACCTAGTACCCAGCCATTATTCACCTTTTGCTCTAAGTTCAGAAGCTGCTAGTGTTAAGTGAGTGTGAGAGTGTAAACACCTAGTTTGGGAAAATCATAAGCTTAAACATCATAAGCTTATCAAACACTTTGGGAAGTGAGGTTTTATAGTATTTCGGTTGTGGTGTAGATTGGTCTTTCAAGTCTTTGAGGTAAACCAAAACTCTAGCTCATTGTTTTATGTTATTTTCTTTCTCATAGCCTTCTATTCAGTTCCCTAACCTCATTCTTATTTTGGTTAGGAAAACTATGTTCTTGAGCACATAAGTTTCGGTAAGCATGTTTTTCAAATGGTTTAGTTTTTCCATCCCCTTCATTTCATCTCTTTTCTTCTTTAGACTCACTCTTTCTAATGGTTATTAGGAGTGTTCCAAAAAGTCCCAACTTAGTCCACATATCCCGGTAACTTTGGTAAGGAAAATAGGATAGAATCTATATGTGTATTGCTTATGTGTTATGTTATGAAATATGATATGTCTTTACGTTTATTATGAAATTATGTTTATGACTATGTGTTAGATTTTCCTTGCTGGGCATTAGGCTCATTCCTTTTTGTTTTATGTGCAGGAAAATAGCTTTAAGAGGCGGTAAGATTCGTGGACGCTTAGAGGATGTGTATCGATGGTGAATGGAGTCAAGGGGCCGAGCGTTATTCGATTCGAGGATGTAGTCTCATTTTATCTTTTTATGGTTTTATATGTATTTTCCGCATTTCTTATGTAATTCTTTTCATTTAAATCATGTTTTGTCTTTAAAGACAATGGGATCCCATATCCTTCTTAGTATTTATTTGTAAGTAACTCTTATTTTACAAGTTACTCAATAAAATTATGGTATTTTCGTAAAAATGTAAGTTTATGTATAGTTTCGTTAATGGTCCAAAAAGTCTAGATTAGTGGGTCATTGCATCAATTCTTTAACCATCTCCTCTAAAACTACTTTGCTGCGAGGTTTAAAGTTCTGGACATAGTCATTTTTCAGAAAAGTAGCATTTGTAGAAGTAAACACTTTCTTTTCTGAATGACTATAGAAAAGTCCACCCTGAGTACCTTTAGGATAGCCATCAAACATGCAAACTTCAGTTTGCGGTTCTAGCTTTCCCTCCTTTTTCCTCAGGATGTGAGCGGGACACCCCTAGATTCTATAATGGTGTAAACTAGGTTCACTACCATTCCAACGTTCTAAAGGTGTTTTGGGGATTGATTTAGACGGCACGGCGTTGAGAATGTCATTCGTGATTTTAATTGCATGTCCCCAGAACGAAGTTGGTAGAGTTGACTAACTAAGCATGCATCTTACCATTTCCAATAAAGTTATGTTCTGGCGTTCTGCTACACCATTTTGTTGCGGAGTACCTGGGGCAGTAAGTTGTGATAAAATCCCAAGTTCAGTTAAATGATCTTGGAACTACATATCCAAATATTCTCCACCCCTATCAGATCACAAGATCTTTAATGTTTTACGTAATTGGTTCTGAGCCATTGCTAGGAATTCCTGAAACTTTGAAAACGTTTCTGATTTCCTATGAATTAGGTAAAGACATGAGTATCTAGAGTAATCGTCAATGAAAGTTACGAATTACTCAAAACTACCCCTAGCTTGTACATTCAAAGGTCCACAAACATCTGAATGCACAAGACCAAGTGGTTCTTTGGCCTTATCACCATTTGCAGAGAATGGATGCTTGATCAGTTTGCCTTCTAGACAAGACTCACAGACCGGTAATTCACCTAAGGCGAGTTCCCTCAAAGGTCCTTCCTTTGTAAGTCTATGAATCCTATCATAGCCAATGTGACCTAGTCTCAAGTGCCATAAATACGTCATATTATCGTTATTGGTCTTTTGACGTTTATTGGTCCTAGGTTTAGCTATTTTGAATAAATCATTATTAAGAGGGGTTCGTTAGGTCGCAGAATATAAAGCCCATTTTCCAAACATGCAATACACAATTGTGATCCATTGAAAGAAATATATATATATATATATTAAAACTTGTGACAGTCATAACAAATCGTTCTAATTGCAACATGGAAACTGAAATTAAATTTCTACTAAGGATTTATCATTCTCTAAAACACATGTTTCCAAGATAAATGAACTATAATCATTACCTTTGTTTTTAGCTACTAGAAACTTGGGGCAATCCTGTTTCCAATGCCCCTTCTCTTTGCAGTGAAAACATTTACCTTTACCTTTCTTGTTTTTCTTGTTCTTCCTATTAGGCGTCTGTGCACTTGGTTGTGCACTCACCTTTGCAGCCTTTGCAGGCTTGGGGTTGTTGTTTTGTCCACCTTTCCTCTTGTTTCCAGCATTCGAAGACGAAGCTTGGTTAGCTTCAGCCTTAGCTGGATCAGCAGCAATAGTAGCTGTCTTCTTTTCTCCTCCCTTACTAGGTCCACCCATGATAGACTCAAAAGTCTGAAGCTCATTCATGAGCTGCGTCAGACCATAATTGAGTTTATGAGCTAGACCCACGGTTTCATTCGATCAAAATAAGAAAACAAAATCTTTTATTTTATGAGCTAGACCCACGGTTTCAATAATCATAGATTTAGTCCTAGTAGTCACCGTAGGGGTGAGTCTAGTAGAATTTGACCTATAATTATCTATCTTTCGTAATCTAACCTTGTCAAAATAACTAATGAACACCTTCCGTAGGGGGACAAATCAAAGCGCCTCGAGGCCTCATTAAGCTATTGACTATGTTAAACCAGCGGTGGAGATCGAATAAATTCTTAGAATAAGCTCATTATTAAATTAAAAATAGTATTTTTATAATTTATTTTTTAGAAAATTAATGACTATGGTTTTTCCAAAAAAATTAAATAGATTAAATTTTTAAAACCAAAGTCCTATAATTTCCTATTAATTCTAAAGTGTCACATTGAAACAAATTCAATTAATTTAGAATTAATTTGTTGCTAATCAATGTTTAGGTTTAACTAATATAATGAACCTATACAATTAAGTCCAACTCAGGTAAATGGGCCTTAACAATTGGGCTTGTATGGAGGAGGGCTAGGTCCAGTATGTCGTTCCCACTACAAAGACCCTCTATCTTCCATATAAGGTCCAAAAGACAGGAATTTAAACCTTCGTTTTATTAATTTTTATTTATTGATTAGGCTCACTATAGTCATGCAAAGCAAATGGGCCTTCACAAGTGGAATCATCCACAAGCGAGGAATTTAAACTTTACATTTTCTAATGGGCCCAAATAAAACCTATCATTTTATGAATATTTTATTTGGCAAAATACCACATATATAACAAACATATGGGCCACTATATGCATCTAATCCCAATCACAAAATTGTCGCATATAGTGCAAATAGACATGTAATAATTGGATGGGCCTAATCATGTTACTATATGAGCAATTCTATGAATTTATGCAAAAATACCACAATTATTTTCATTTGCAAAAATACCACAATTAATTATCTAGAATTTTTCAAAAAATTCAAATTAATTAAATTTTTACAAAAAATAGGTCAATTTAAATGAAATTTATCAACAATTCACAATAGTTAATTTAAATTTCATTTATCAACAGTCAATTTGATTTAAGGTTAATTTGAAAAAATATATATTAATTTAATTTAAATAGGATTTATCAAAAATTAACCAAAGTTAATTTAAATCCCATTTATTAAAAAAATATTTTATTAATTGGTTGAAAAAAAATGATATTTTTTAAAATTTAAACAATTTTAAATTTTAAAATCAATATCTAAACTGTTTTTAAAAAAAAAACATCTTGTGTTGTTACAACTATTAGCTAATATTTTAACCATTTAAAAAAATAAAATATAAATAGTTATAACAACCCTAAAATATCTCAAAACAGTTAATCAAATTCAAATATCCATAAAAATATCTAACTAACAATATTCAGATTTAAAATAATTTCAATATTAAAAAAACTATAGAATAAAAAGATATTTGTATTTTCAAATAAAGATTTAATAAAAAAATTCAAGAATTTAAATGAAAATATATTAAATACTTGATATCATAATTCTAATATTTTAATATATTAAAAGATTTAAAATTAAGTTGTTAGTCTATTTTTAAATTTGAATTTGAATCTTTGTAGAAAATATCTAATTATTTAAATCACAACTAACAAAAATATCTTATTAAAAAAAACAATTTTAAATACAAAAACAAATATGATATTTTTGGCTTTGATTATAAATAATTATTTCCACAAATTTATTTTTCTTTAAAATTAAAAAAAAAAATTGATGGGCTAGCGAGCAGCTGTGCGTGCATGCGTGCACGCGATGTGCGCATTTTCAAAAATATATTTTTTTTGAGCAATTTTTCAAACCAAAACCATTTTCTAATTAATTTTTAACATGTTTTACACAAAATAAAGCATATATAAAAATTAATAGCATAGAAAACACAACAAAATAACCTGAAAAATTGCTAAAATTTTCATAAAATCAATATGCTTCATAAAAACATGAAAACCATTCAATTATTCAAACATATCAAATAATCCAATTTTAAACATGTTCATGCATGAAAATAAAAATTATCAAAGGCTCTGAGGCCAGTTGTTGGAAACACTTATACATGATCTTTATTTATTTTTTATATGTAGATCTAATATTAAACAAATTAATATGCGATAACCTAGAACATGTTTCTAAAATTGAATTCAAAGAGAAACAAATACAAGAATACTTACAATATACGCAGGGGAATGAAAGAGTCATTTCTTCAGTTTCTCTAACTCTTGTATCCTTTCTGTCGCAGAGTATTATCAAGAAACTGAACAGTTCTTCTATTTTCTTCACAGTCTTCCAATCTATCCTTAGAATCACCTATACTAGTGTGGGAAATTCTCAATACATGAGATAGATATAGAGAGAAGAAGAGAAAATAGCTAAGAGGCTTAGAAAAGGACTTGTGTTTAGAGAGAATCTAAAACTATCAGAAAACCAGTGATTAAACTTCTCTGTTGTCTAAGAAATCTTAACTTATGACTTCTCTCTAAGCACTCCTTTTATAGACTCTGTACGTCCTGAAATTCAGCACGAGTCTTTTAGACAGCTCGGATACAGCTGTCTAGCCCAGTACTATAATAGATGACCCACAAGTCCACCTTTCCTCTATAAAGACATTGCGATTCCCCAGATAAACAACACGAGCTGATGAGTACAAAGCAATAGGCACGAGCTAGGAACACTTATGAAGCATGGCATCCGAGATGCGAGTTGATGCTACACTCAGCTCGGGGTACATTAATGATCTGCCATGTCCATGGATCGTTATAAATCTGGATACGTTATGTAAACGTGCATGATCAGACATCACATGTCTGTTTATCCCTAAATTCCCGGACACGTAATATAATCGTGCATGATCATACATCAAATTTTCGATTATACCAGACGACCCATGATCAGCTTCACCTAATGATTAGACCATACCTTAATATAAATTGTAATATTCATCATTAGTGCGAGACAGGTCACATGAGGAATTGGTATTCACGTGATGACCCCAACGCATATCCAGGGATTGTTTTTCTATAAATACCAAGACCTTGGATAGGGGTGGGTTTTTTTTTCTCTATAATGCAAATGCTCTTTAAAAATATAGAGAAATATACAGTAATAACATAGACTCGTGGACTAGGGGGATTTTAACCTCCGAACCACGTAAACAGGAACGAGTGTTCTTGATATTTCATTTCTAGCATTTTTAAGTATCATTTTTATTATTACAGTTTATCATTAAGCACTAATCTATCCCAGCTATTTACATAATTCATTGTTGGCAAAAAATCGCGTCAATAGTTTGGTGCTTTCATTGAAAGCTGCAGATTAGTGTTGTTGTGAAAGATTCAGATAAAACTCATCATGGTGGTTACTCGCTCGAGACACAGTAATGAAACGGATTAGCATGGTGGGCAGGAGGCTCACCATACCGCTGTTTCCAACGAATAAAACCCAGAGATTTAGCAACGGTCGGAAAAGCAACCGATGGGCCACGGCGACACTGGAAGTTCAGTGCCTCTACCGTTGAATCTGAACCCAGATTACTTGACTACGGTGGAGTTGGAAAACATACAGTTGAAGAGCCATCTAGCCGAAGCAAACAAGAAAATCAAGGAGGTCTTGGCTAGACTGCCCGCTCTTGCAACCGACGTTAACGTCAGAAAGAGGCATGCCGGGATAGTCAACCCAGGCCAAGTTGGTCAGTTAGAACCTCGACCCCGAGTTCCACGCCTATGATGCAAGATCACCAAGAAATTCCATTTGACAACCCTCCCAGGGATCATCAGCGAATAGCCGGTCAGTCAGAACCTTGACTCCGAGTTCAACACCACCATCAAATTCACCTGGAAGCACCCATGGCAACCCACGTAGAAGGTTAAGGGCAAACTCGCAAACACGGCATGTCCCAACTGACCTCCCTATGCCGCGATCAGATCGACAGACACAGGGAGTCAGAAATGGTGGAGCAGAGCAACCGCGAGCTAATTTGGTCCAACTTGACGGGGCGAGAATTGCCGCACCAATTAGACATCCCCTGTCGCCCATAAGGCATCCAACACCACCTCGTTCTGCTCGAAACGTTCCTACTTATGGGGACGGTAGGAGGAATCCTCCTCTCGCTGCCCCTACTCATGCCCCATGAGCACGCAGAAATATCCTAGATCCTCATCCTCGACTGCAAGCTCCGAGTTTCTCTAATGGAAGTTATTGGATGGAGGGTCGTCAAAGTGGTAGGACTGGCGTAGATTTGAGAAACCAACTGAGTTCAGCTCAGAGCCCTCAAGTTGATCCACAGACTGATCTACAAGGTCACCTGAATTCATAAAGGACAAATCGAGCTTGCGATGTAGTTAGTAGCACTCACCATGAGGGAAGTCCTTCCAAAGTACGTGATAACGGGAATGTCCCACCGAACCAAGCTCGAGCTTGGAGGGACAATAACTCACCAAACGCATACGACTGAATGGGAGTTTTTGAACTGCCCCAGGGAACCAAGGACCAAACCCTCGAGAGGTTAGCCCAAATGGAGGAGTTGATGAAAAGACTCCTATCAGAAAAGGAAAAAGATGAATATGACTCAAGGGATGAGCTCGAGCTTTTCGCCCCCAACATCGCAGCAACAACATACTCGTTGGGTTTCAGGATTCCCCATTTATCAAAATTCGATGGAGATGGACATCCGTCCGACCACTTGGGAATGTTCAATACCCTGATGATGGCCTACAATATCGCACCTGAATTGAGGTGCCTTGTGTTCCCTTCGACTCTGGTCGAACCGGCTAGGAGATGGTTCAAGCAATATAAAAAGCATTCTATCAGCTCGTGGAAGAGCTTCTCTGCTAATTTCAAGAGAGCATTTCAGGCTTCTCAAGCGGCTCGCATCAAGGCAGATTCCCTTGCAAATGTAAAGCAGCAGCCCGGAGAGCCTCTGAAAGCATATTTGAGTAGGTTCGCCAATATTGTTGCACGAGCTAGAGACGTGGACGAAAATTCTAGGCTCATGGAGATGAGGACAGGAATCCTTGTTGAGGGCGACCTATGGAAGGAAATCCAAAGAAAGGGCGTCAACACCATGGATGAGTTCCTGAACAGGGCTCAAAGGTGGATCAACTTGGAAGAGGCACGAGCTTCCGTTGCAGGAACCAGCCAAGTCCCTGCCCAGCCTGTTTGATCGGTAACGGACGTCATAGCTACGGCTCAAATCGTTACCCAGAATAACCAAGGGGGAGGTAGCAAGAGGAAGGGAAGTGGTGAGGGCGGCCAGAATGGTTCAAAGAAAAACAAGCCCGTGGAGAAGTTCAAACCGATCTATGCGACTTATGCCGACCTCACAGATACTAGAGAGTGCATTTTCTTGGAAAATTCTTCCCGCCTTCTGTGGAAAAAGCCAGAGCCTTTAAAAAATCAAAGGGCGAAGAGAGACCCTTCAAAATTTTGCCGATTCCACAATGACATTGGTCACAACACCGATGATTGCAGGCACTTGAAGGATGAGATCGAGACACTCTTCAAGGCCGGACCTTTGGCTCAGTATGCCCGGAATCGAATCACTCCCAGTCAGCTTGCTGGGCAAAACATTCAATCAGCTTCGGAGGCCCCCGTAAATCAGACTGGAGCTCAGGTGAATTAGGATACCCCTCCTCTGATAACAGGGGGAGAGATAACAACCATCTCTAGAGGCCCTCATCTGGTAGGCACGAGCAGAGGTTCCCAAAAGAGGTATATCAATGAGCTGAGGTCTCACAATGGAGTTGAGTTCGTCCCGGAGCAGCGTTTATCTAAGCAACAACGATTGGAGAAACAACCAATCAGTTTTACTGAAGAAGATGCTAGTCATGTCCAATTCCCGCATAACGATCCTCTAGTCATAACTGTCCAGCTCGCCAATCAGAGAGTTAGGAGGACAATAGTGGATAACAGGAGTTCTGTGAACCTACTATTCAGGTCCACACTGGAGAAAATGGGATTTTCTGTGACTGAGTTGAAGGAAACCTCCATGATGCTATATGGGTTTTCCGTCGACGAACCAGTAGCTATCGGAACGATCGAGTTAGTGATAACCTTGGGAGAGGGACCACGAACTGTTTCCAAGCTTCTCGAGTTTGTGGTCGTCAATTGTCCGATCGCGTACAATGCAATCTTGGGTCGACCTACGCTGATGGCATTCGAAGCCATAACATCTATCAGCCACCTTGTGATCAAATTCCCATCCTCTACGGGAATATGTACTGTCCAAGGTGATTAGCTTATTGCCAGGGAATGTTACAGCATTTCCATGAAGGGAAAATCACAACCCAGGCAGCAAACGATGGCCATACAGGACGAAGGTGAGGAATCCCAGGAAGTAAAGGCTACTCCTGGAATTGAAGAACCTTAGAAAGCCAGTGGCAGGGATATTGCCCTGAGTGGTGATATCGATCCATGAGTAGGCAAAGATAGATCTGAGCTCCAAGCCATCCAAGACCTCGAAGAACTAAACATCGATCCCAGAGATGCTTCAAAAGTCGTTAAGCTCGGGAAAAATCTTGGTGAGTAAAGGAAAGCGGAGCTGATAAAATTTTTACAAAAAAATCTAGATGTATTCGCCTGGTCTCATGAAGACATGGTAGGGATAAGTCTGAGTGTGATCATGCAGACCTTGAACTTGGATAAGAGCGTGCCTGCGAAATCCCAGAAACAGAGGCGTCTGGGTATAACCCGAGCTGAGGCCCTGGAAGAAGAAGTAGCTCGGCTATTAAAATATGGGTTTATTCGTGAGGCTAAATACCCGATCTGGGTTGCGAATCCTGTCTTGGTCCCAAAGCCAAATGGAAAATGGCAGACTTGCATCGACTTCTCCAACTTAAACAAAGCATGTCCCAAGGATTACTTCCCATTACCAAGGATTGATCAGTTGGTGGATGCCACTTCGGGGCACAAGCTCATGTTCTTCATGTATGCGTATTTTGGATATAACCAGATCGTGAACCCCGCGGACCAAGAACATACTAGCTTTATGACTTCAACGAATGTTTACTGCTATAAAGTCATGCCCTTCAGTATGAAGAACGTTGGAGCTACCTACCAGTGATTGGTCAACAGAATGTTCGCTGATCAGATCGGGAAAACACATGGAAGTGTATGTTGATGATATGCTAGTCAAGTCTAAAACTGTCGATAACCATGTTCCCAATCTAAAGGAATGTTTTGAGATCTTAAGGAGGTATAGCATGAGATTAAATCCCCAGAAGTGTACTTTCGAAGTGGCATCAGGAAAATTTCTAGGATTCATAGTCAATACTAAAGGGATAGAGGCGAACCCAGACAAAATCAGATCGCTACTTGAAATGCCTTCGCCCAGGTCATGTAAAGATGTCCAGAGTCTGACTAGAAGAGTGGCAGCCCTTAATCGGTTCATTTCCAAGTCCACTGACAAGTGTTTGCCATTCTATAACTTGCTTCGGGGAAATAAAAAGTTTGAATGGACTGAGGAGTGCGAGCAGGCATTTCTCAATCTAAAAACACATTCAGCCAAGCCACCAATATTGTCTAAACCAACGGCGGGGGAGCCCCTTTTTCTTTATTTAGCTATTACGGAAAATGTAGCCAGTGCCGTGCTCGTCCGGGAATAGGACCGAGTTCAAAAACTGGTATATTATATAAGCAAAAGACTTCTCTGAGCTGAATCATGGTATCCCTTAATGGAAAAGATGGCGTTCTGCCTTATTACGGCCTCCAGGAAGCTTAGGTCGTATATCCAATCCCATTCAATCCACATCATGACCGATCAACCTTTAAGGCAGGTACTGTAGAAACCTGAGGCATCGCGGCATCTTTTGAAATGGGCAATTGAACTTAGCCAGTTCGAAATACTGTACATACCACAGACTACGATCAAAAGCGAAGCCCTAGCTGATTTCATGGCTGAATGCACTGGATTCCAGGAGGAGCTTTTGAGAAAGTCGGTACAGGCATTGTGGAGAATCTTCGTGGATGATTCATCTCACGAAAACGGGTCTGGAGCTGGGATCATTTTGATCTCTCCAGAAGGGCACCGGTTCCACTCCGTGCTACGGTTCGGGTTCGAGGCGTCCAACAACGAAGCCGAATACAAATCCTTATTGGCCAGGCTTAGAGTGGCGAAGGAGCAGAAGGCCAGGGTCGTCCAATGTTATAGTGATTTCTAGCTCGTGGTAAACCAAGTGTCTGAGGAATACCAAGTGCGAGGGGCCAAAATGGCGGCTTACCTGGCCAAAGTGAAGAAGGAGCTATCAGAATTTGAATATGGCCTAGTCGAACAGATCCCTCGCGAATAGAACGCCAACGCTGATGCTTTGGTGAGACTCGCTACCTCCAAGGAAGTTGAGACTCTGAGCATAGTACCAATGGAATTCTTAGAAAGCTCGAGCGTGGCAGAAAGCATGATGGAGGTCGAGATGATCGACACCAGACCAACCTGGATGACTCCCATAATAGAGTATCTTACAACAGGGAAGTTGCCTGATGAGCGGAAAGACGCGAGGAGGATACTCTATCAGGCTCCAAGGTATACAATGGTGGATGGGGCGCTGTATCGACGTGGCCATTCCTTGCCTCTTTAACAATGTGTTCTGCCAGAGGAGACCACAACTATTTTGCAGGAGGTGCATGAAGGCTTCTGTGGGGATCATGCCGAGGGGCAAAACTTGGCCTTACAAATATTAAGGCAGGGATATTATTGGCCCACTTTATCAAAGGATTCCATCTCCTATGTCCAAAAATGTGACAAGTGCCAGCGGTTTGCCACAGTCGCCCGAGCTCCACCAGTCGAGCTAAAAATGATCTCATCCCCATGCCCATTCGCGGTATGGGGGATCGATTTAATTGGAGCTTTTCCCATAGGAAAAGGAGGAGTTCGCTATGCGGTGGTGGCCATTGATTATTTTACGAAGTGGGCAGAAGCCGAGCCCCTGGCGATAATCACCTCAAAAAGAGTCCTCGACTTCGTAGTCAAGAGTATTGTTTGCTGATTCTGACTACCCAAAAAGATTGTACCGGATAATGGGACTCAATTTGATAGCATCCTCTTCACCGAGTTCTGTGAAAGGCACGACATAATTAAAAGTTTATCTTCGGCTGCCTACCCACAAGCCAATGGATAGGTCGAGGCCGTGAATAAGACCCTCAAAGCAAGCCTTAAGAAGAGGTTAGATGAGGCCAAGGGAGTCTAGCCCGAGCAGCTCTCGCAGGTACTGTGGGCATACCAGACCTCCCACCGAACTTCTACGGGGCACACCCCTTTCTCCCTAACTTTCAGAAGTGAGGTCGTCGTTCCCGTCGAAACAAAGATAGCCACGCACAGACTCCAAACCTTCAACCAGGAGCGGAATGATGAGTTTCTCAGCGCGTCCCTAGACCTAATTGATGAAAAATGAGAGGTTCGCAGCTACAGCTCGCGCATTACCAGCAAAAAATCACTCGTTATTTTAATTCAAAGGTCAGGAGGCGTGTCTTTGGTTTAGGCGACCTGGTACTCCGAAGGATCTTTTTGGCAAGCAAGGACCCCAAAGACGGTGCTTTGGGTCCGAGCTGTGAAGGGCCCTATCAAATATTGGAGGTCGTACATGAGTGAACCTTCAAATTGGCTCGGCTTAATGGAGAAACAGTCCCATGGACCTGGAATGCTATGCACCTAAAGAAGTATTATCAATGATCATACCACCCGTCTATGTAAGGATTAGTTATAAAAGCCGTTTAATTTAAGAAATAAAAGAATCATTGTGTATTTCTTGTCTTTTCATATAGTTTCGTCTATGTGTTAGTTCGGATGATAGCGGTTGTCCAAAGCAACCAAGAAAGTTCACTTTCTAATTACTTGGGGGGCATATAACCCGAGAAGGATTCAAACTTGGAAGAGAAATTGATTAACTAGTGTTTTTTCTAAAAAACGCGAGGTGTCAATAGATCTACCACGAACTAAGTTTTAAATCATCAAAAACCCTAGATATAACCAGGTCCAAAAATATCCTGGATACAACCAGGTCCAAAACTTGGAAGTTAGTAAAATTGATTAACCAGTGTTTTTTCTAAAAAACGCGAGGTGTTAATAGACTTAATGCGAACTAAGTTTTAATTAAATATCCTGGATACAACCAAGTCCAAAACTTAGAAGTTAGTAAAATTGATTAACTAGTGTTTTTTCTGAAAAATGCAATGTGTCAATAGACCTAACGCGAACTAAGTTTTAATTAAATATACTGGATACAACCAGGTCCAAAACTTGGAAGTTAGTAAAATTGATTAACCAGTGTTTTTTCTAAAGAACACGAGGTGTCAATAAACCTAACGTGAACTAAGTTTTAATTAAAAATCCTGGATATGACCAAGTCCGAAACTTGGAAGTTAGTAAAGTTGATTAACCATTGTTTTTTCTAAAAAACACGAGGTGTCAATAAACCTAACGCGAAATAAGTTTTAATTAAAAATCTTGGATATGACCAGGTCCAAAACTTGGATGTTAGTAAAGTTGATTAACCATTGTTTTTTCTAAAAAAACACGAGGTGTCAATAAACCTAGCACGAACTAAGTTTTAATTAAAAACGCTAGATACAACCAGGCCTGAAACTTAGAAGTTAGAAAAATTGAAGTTCTAATGGCTTCCTAAGAAGCTCGGGATAACAATAAAACCTAACAAGAACTGAGTTTGGAACATTCCAAACCCTGGACATAACCGGGTCCAAGGCTTGATACTTAACAGGTAGGATATAAATCAACATTAATTTTGGTTATAACCAAAATTAAAATATCTATCTCGATCTAAAAATCATTCCCTAAGATTTTGAGTGTACAAGTCATAAAAAAATAATTATCAAGGAGTAGATAAAAAAGCTGATATCGCAATTATAAACAAATTGTCTTGTGGAGAATAACCTCATACCGAGCCAAAACGGCAAATGTTTACAAAAAGAAAAAATATATAAAGTAAACAAAGGAAAAATAAAATTAAGCCCCTCCAGGGTGCTCTGAGGACGTCACTTCCTCGATCTCCTGCTCGCCAGCAGTGGAGGCTTCCCCAATCTCGGACTGCTCTTGTTGAATCCGAGCCTTGAACTTCTCGAGGTAGGGGTCCCACACCTCGGAGGCCAGGAAGGAGAAGTTTCCATCTTGATTGAAGGCCCAGCAGTGGTATAGCATACTCTCCATGGAGGTTAGCGAGGTCGCCTTCTCCTCCTTGACAGCAGTCTCGGCCTCCAACTATTTGGCTTTGGCCTCTGCAAGCTCAGCTTGAATAGCAGCCAAAGCAGCCTTTGCAACCTACTCGCCCCCTTGAGATGCTGCAAGAGCAGCTTTGGCGTCCAGCTCGCCTTGTTGAGCAGTTGTAAGGGAAGTCTGGGTGGCAGTCAAGGCCGTCTAAGCGGCCTGGAGCTAAGCCTGAAGCTCGTCATTCTTGGCTCTGGCTCGAGCTATGCTTCAGTGTCGAGCCAAGACCGCCTGTAAAAAAGTAAAGAAGCAAGTTAGACACGTGCTGGGATAAAATCAAAAGAGTATATTTGACTAAGGAAAGTTGACTTATGGTAAGGTTCATCCCCAGCGAAGACTCCATAACATTCTCCGGGCTCCTCACCTCGATCTCCCTCAGGTCCTTCAGATTAGCCTTGTAAAAATGCTCGACCATATGGTTAGTCATCTCACAAAGAGTCCCCCGAAAGGTATCCGGGATCTTCTCCAAGTCCTGGGCATTGACCAGAATACGTACGGAGGTGGTGGGGACTATAGGCACTGGGGGATCAACTTGTGCCACCTGATCCCAAGCAGAGGAGGGCGAAAATCAAGGAGGAGGTGGAGGTGGGCCTCTTTTCTCCTGAGCAGCAGCGGCTAGAGCTGTCTTCCCCTTAGCCGGGGATTTGGAGGTTGTCCCTACCGCAGGTGGCACCTTCTTAGCTGTAAACCGGGGCTTCTTTACTAGTGGCCCTGAGCTGGACTTTTCCTCTTGGAAAATCGCGCGGATGTCAGGAACCCCTTTTAGTGCCATCTCCTCGCCTGAAAAAAGAGTGAGAAAGAACGTTAATATACAGACAAAGCCATCAGTTTACACAAAATGTATATATAACAAAAAGTCCTACCCTCCGAGCTAGAGGAGGAGTCTATTGCCACGACCTCCGGCCTCGGAACTGCTATGGGAGAGGGAGAGCCTAAGTCTACAATCTCTTGGATTAAGGGAGGTTGAGGCTCAGGTTCTACCTCGGGGCTGGACTCCTCTACATATTGCCTAAGTCCAGAGGCAAGGATACCCTGGCCCAGGGAGGCCCACGACCTAAGGTTTGTTCCATACTCTTCAAAAAAGACCGACCTAAAGGATAGGTGTTATCCACGACTACGGTGCCCCTGGGATGGCCCATGTCGTGACGTAACACTAAGTGATCCACGCACTTGAGCAGGGTTAAATTACGGTTGGGGTCACTAGGGTGACGATGTACGAGCTAGTTTGGGTTAAACCTAACTAGCCTAAGGTCAGCGACAGCCCTATCTAAGTCCCTAAAGGGGTACGGGTTACCTTGGATGGAGGGGCTAGCTGCTGCCCCTGATGAAGCTCGCTCTACATCAGGGTCCCGAGTAGCCTCTAGAGCTCGCCTTTTATGAACGAGGGGCACCTCGTCTTCTTCTTCCTCTTCGCCTTCGCCGGCTTCAGCACCCCCTTCGGGGATAGGCTCTAGCTCGCGGACAACCGGGAGGTTGGCCCCAGTTCTTCTCAAAGCCAGAGTCTGGCCTTCAGTAATTAGCTTACACACAAACATCATGTCATCAGACACAAGCTGGCGGTAGTCCTTCTCTCCAGGCGGGAGCCTCGAGAGAGTATCGTCTTGATCCCCAAGGGTCACATACTTGGCCGTCCTCTCAAAAATGGCTGCACGAAGGTACAATTCAGTTAATATACACGCGAAAAGACTCTAGATACGAAGAGAAAATTTTCACAAGCTAAGAAAGGAAAGAAGACTTACGAGGGCGGTTGAAGTGGCGATGTTCACAGTTGCGAAACCCATTCGACATAAAGAATTGATCTTTATAGTCGTTCGGATGGCTGGGCAGCTCGATGACTGCGAGCGAGTTTGGGAATCGGGTCAAGTAGTGAAACCTGTCACCTCGCCCTCGTTGATCGGGGCTGGCCTTGAGGTAGAAGAAGTAGAGAATGTTCGTGGGGGTGGGGACCTCCCACTCATGCTTCAAGAAAAGGTACTTCAGCCCCGCCAGCAGCCGATACGAGTTTGGGGGGAGCTTAAACGGCACCAACTTCACGTAGTTGAGGAAGTCGGCAAAGTATTGATCGAGGGGAAGGAAGGCCCGTGCCTTTAAGTGCTCATCACTCTAGGCCGCAAAGTCATCTTGAAGTGGTGCGCAGCTCCATTCCCCTTCAAACGGAGGTCAAGCAATTAGGATGCCAGTCTCGACCTCGATGTTGTGGGACAACATAATCTTGTTGACCCTTCCTTGGGTTGTGATCTTGGAGGTTATCCTCTCTGCCTCGAAGAAGGAATCAGGTCCGACCACGACCTCCTCCTCCACCACGGGGCTGAACTGGGGGATAGGGGATTCAGAGGCGATCTATTTTCCCTTATTGGCTCGTTGAGACGATGAGCCAGCTACGTTCTTCTTGGACGCGCCTTTCTTGGGTGCCATTAGCTCGCCTATCGAACAAGAACGATGGAACTCTTAGTAGGCGACCTAGAATTTTTATAAGGGAAAGAAATAAAAAAGAAAGGCTAAGGATTCTAACACACGAGCAGAGGCAATCTCAGCCCGCGGTGTGGTGCCATGCGCACGCGCCTAGGTTTCCCAACAGACCCTTGATGTTTAGGGATCCGTCTGTCAGAAAATCAGGCCACTACCCTCCTTGGGGAGCGGTTTTGAACCCTAAAAATGTTTCATCTTCTATATCCTGAATGGGTATTTCCTAAACTCTGCCATAAATTACCCAGAAATTACCCAGTTTTATGGATACCACAGTTCTAGAGGCATTTTTAAGACCTACTCAGTAAAATCTAAATCAAAGCCTATGTGCCAAAAACATTTGGAAAATAATCTAATATGGACTACGGAGGTGTGCGGATAGGCATGGTATATATATATAAAAAAAAGAGGAAGAAAACCCAGAAACCAGTAAAAGAAAAAATTTCGGCAAAACCAAAAGACTTACAGTATGTTCTTTAGGTGAGAGAAGTAAACTTTCCAGGGGAGAGTTCCTGGAAGACTCCTGAGCGATTGGGTTTTTGAGGTTTTCTTTGCCACAGATGGTTTTTGGTTTCCTCTGAGAAAGAAGAAGGGTTGAAAGTGCAGAAGAGAGAAGATGTGGAAAGATTTCGAATGAAAGGTGGTGAATCCTGGAAATTGCCAGCCCTATTTATACGTAAAAGGCATAAAGCGACGTGGACAGTCCGATCGAACTAGGGCAAGATCCGAGGATGGTGTTTCGATAGACGAAACGATGGCAAAAAGGTGGCTAGGCCATTAATGCAAACCTCAAAACCCGAACAGACGCCAATCGTGGAGTACCATGTGTCCAGTACTCAAGTAATGGACAAACATGGATAATAGCGACAGAAGTTTAAAATTCTCCGCCTTGTAAGTCAGAAAATGACGTCATAGAACACGAGCAGGGACTTGGGGGGCAAATGTACATCCTGAAATTCAGCACGAGTCTTTTAGATATCTCAGATACAGTTGTCTAGCCCAATACTATAATAGATGACCCACAAGTCCACCTTTCCTGTAACGCCCTACCGCCTTAGAGCCATTATTAAGTGAGTTTAAAATGTGCACTTAACTCGCTAATCGAGGTTTTAAGACAAAAGTGTAATTAAACCATAATCAGAGTCATACACTTTGAAAATAAACCATTTACTGAAAATTATAAAGCGTTTAACATTTGGGATCCCAAAATACCGTTTAGAAATATTTACAACTCAAAAATATAACCAGAGTCAGCTAAACGAAAAAATTTAAGTTTAGTACAACCATTTCCCAAAAACACCCCTGGTCATGGCAGCTAGGCAGGCCAAACATGTACGCGCCGCTTCATGCTCTCTGTACTCATGGTTGGTTGACTTTCCCCTTGCCCTTACCTGCACCACAGAGCATCCATGAGTCGAAGCCCAGCAAGAAAACCCTCACAAGCATATAACATATGCATATTACACACTTAACATATAAACAAGCCATCACCAGGCTAAACACATACGGCCAGGCCCTAGGTTCGCGGTCCACATTGTAAGGATATCCCAGGTATCCTTCAGGGTCTCACCCTGGCAACTCGCACTCCGCGTGCTAAACGCTGCTCCCGGCCCCTTGCCGTTCTCGGCCTTGCCGCTCTCGGCCTCCGTCATTCCCGGCCTTCGCCGTTCTTGGCCTTCATCGTTCCTGGTTCTTGCCATTCACTCACATATATGCACACATAGCATATTAAACATATACTTAAACATGAATAAACACAATCAAAGGTCTATGCCCTGCTTCTCGATCATATAGGGTCGTGCCCTGCTACACAAGCTCTACGGGTACAACAGTTTTCTTACCTGTGTCCCGAGCTTTCCAAGCACCGATGTCCCGAGCACAGTCCCCTAGTCCGAGCCTCGCTGAAACCCTAGTCACAACGCACCAACAATATCCATCCATCAATTTCTAATCCATTAAATAACTTTGGGTCATAATTCTAGTCTCCGGGACCTTGAATTCTATCAATCCGGGTGATAAAATCCATCCCGAGCCATAACCTTTGAATTCCCAAGCCTAAAACCTCTTAAAAGCCCAAAAATGCACTAAGCACTGCGACCCTAAGAACTCATCCTGCGGCCCCCAGCTCAACCCGAGGCCCTGCCTCATTTCAGCCTACATGCACCGCGACCCTTTGTGAAGGGCATCGCGGCGCGTCTCCATTTCTAGACGCCCCAGGGTTCAAAGAGGTTGCGGCTCAGTAAGAACAGCGCCGCAGCCCGACCCCTCGAGCCCAGAAAAATCACCATTTTTACCACGAAAACCAATCCAATTAACCCCAAAATCAACCCAACTACTCAAGCTAATCATCTCAGAAGTTATACTATGGATTCAGCAACAAAACCCAACAAGAATTCAAGCTCAAAACCTCATCAAACTCAAAATTGATTCTTCATCCAACTCACATGCAATATTCTAAAATATCAGCTGAAAACCAATATAATTCATCAAGTTAAAGGCATACCTTTGCTTAACTAAATCTCTAAGCTAATCTTCTAAGTTCCAAGCTTCAATCCCCCCAAGCTCCAGCCTTGAATTATGAGTTTCCAAGCTTAATCTCCTCAAAGTTTTCCTTAGTATGGTTTAGAGAAAGACAGAGAGAAAAGAAGAAGTTTGGGTCGGTTTCTCCAAGTTTCTAAGTGTTTCTTGAATTCTGTTTTATTTAACTTAGGTCTTTAAGGTTACCTCAAGGCTCGGGATGCCAAAAACGTCCCCGAGGGTAAAATGGTAAATTTCCCCCATATTCCCTCCTAAACATTCTAACCTTAAATATATCTCCAAATATTTATTTCCATAACCCGATAACCCCATAAAACGTCCAATACCCGAAATACCCCTCGACTCGCCTCGAGTCGGACTTTCGACCCCGTTGTGACTTTCTAGCTCACCGCTCCCTAAGACTGTCTCGAATCGTGCATCTCTAATCACAAATTCACATATTATAATATTAAATCATTTATTGCCCTCCAGGCACACTAATCGAGGCCTTAAGCCTAATTGGCAAATTTGGGACACTACAACTATCCCCTCCTTAAAGAAATTTCGTCCTCGAAATTACCTGAACTACTCAGGATACCGCTCCCACATCTCTTATTCAAGTTCCCACGTCGCCTCCTCGACCTTGCTGTTCCTCCATAGCACTTTCACCAAGGCGATGGTCTTGCTCCGCAAGACTTTGTCCTTCCAGTCAAGAATCTGAACCGGCTTCTCCTTGTACGACAAATCCTGGTCCAGCTCCAAATTCTCATAACTCAGTATATGCATCGAATCAGACACATACTTCTGGAGCATGGATACATGAAAAACATTATGAACCCCTGATAAGGCTAAAGGCATCACCAATTTGTAAGCTACCTCTCCAACCCATTCCAGAATCTCGAAGGGGCCAACAAACCTAGAGCCCAGCTTGCCCTGAACACCAAACCGTTTCACTCCCCTCAAAGGTGAAACCTTAAGGAACACATGGTCACCAACCTGAAATTCTACACTCTTGCGTTTCAGGCCTGAGTAACTTTTCTGGTGACTCTGGGAGGTGAGCATTCGAGCTCTAATCTTTTCAACTGCCTCAATGGTCCTCTGAACCATCTCAGGACCTAAGTACCTCCTCTCACCCATCTCATCCCAATGGATAGGTGATCTACACTTCCTCCCATATAGCATCTCATACGGAGCCACTCCGATAGTCACCTGATAACTGTTGTTGTATGAGAACTCAATCAAAGGGAGATATTTACTCCAAGATCCCCCAAAATGTAGCTCACAGGCTCGCAACATGTCCTCCAATATCTAAATGGTCCTCTCAAACTGTCCATCTGTCTAAGGATGATAAGCGGTACTAAACCGAAACTGTGTGCCCATAGCCTTCTGCACACTTTCCCAAAACTTGGAGGTGAAGGTGGGGTCCCTATCGGATACTATCGACCTTGGATCCCCATGAAGTCGAACAATTTCCTTCACATATAAATCAGCATACTGCTCCATAGTATAAGTCGTCCTGATAGGTAAGAAGTGGGCGGACTTGGTATACCTATCCACAATTACCCACACTGAGTCATGCTGCCCCACGGTCTTCGGCAAACCAACCACGAAGTCCATGGTGATATCTGCCCACTTCCACTCTGGAATCCCCAGAGGATGCAGCAACCTTGCTGGCCTCTGATGTTCAACCTTGACCTGCTGGCAAGTTAAACACTTGGCCACATAATCCACCACATCCTTCTTCATGCCCGACCACCAATACAAAGCTCTCAGATCCTGGTACATATTCATCGTACCTGGATGTAAGGAATAGGGAGTGGTATGCAATTCATCTAAGATCTCCCACCGAATATCAGAATCCATCAGAACACAGATCCGACCCTTGTACTTCAGTAACCCCATCTCCGAGATAGAGAAGTCCTTAGCCGCTCCGACTAAGATGTTCTCCATGTGACCCTTCAACTGGGAATCATTCCCTGTTCCTCCTTGATCCTCTCAACGAGCGTAGACTAAAGAGTGATGCTGGCGAACCGACCAACTACCAACTCTATACCCGCTCATCTCCTCCGCTAGCTTATCGGATATCTGCCTCGAACTGAACAACTATCCTGGGCCTTTCCGACTCAATGCATCAACAACCACACTAGCCTTCCCAGGATGGTATAGGATGTCACAATCATAATCCTTAACCAAATCCAGCCACTGTCTCTGGCGCATGTTCAGATCCTTCTGAATAAAGAAGTACTTCAAACTCTTACGGTTGGTGTATATCTCATACTTCTCACCATATAGATAATGTCTTCAAATCTTAAGTGCGAATACCACTGCTGCCATGTAATGACCCACTAATCTAGACTATTTGGACCATTAACGAAACTATACATAAAACTTACATTTTTACGAAAATACCATAATTTTATTGAGTAACTTGTAAAATAAGAGTTACTTACAAATAAATAGAATACTAAGAAGGATATGGGATTCCATTGTCTTTAAAAACAAAACATGATTTAAAATAAAAGACATTACATAAATGGTGCGGAAAATACATGTAAAAAGACATAAAACAGAAACTACATCCTCGAATCGAATAACGCTCGGCCCCTTGACTCCATTCACCATCGATACACATCCTCTAAGCGTCACGAATCTTACCGCCTCTAAAGCTTATTTTCCTGCACATAAAACAAAAAGGAATGAGCCTAATGCCCAGCAAGGAAAATCTAACACATAGTCATAAACATAACTTCATAAGAAACATAAAGACTTAACATAATACATATAACATACACTTATTATAATGGCCATTATTACTTGGGGTCCCATAGACTAAACAAGCATATGCCCATGGGATTAGTGGGGTCCTACTAGCTAAGTAGGTCATATGCCCATAACCCATTTGGGGTCTTGTTAGTCATATGGGTCATATGCCCAAGCCTACAAACATACATGCATACATATCATAACACATTTAACAACATAAAACATAAGATAACATAAGCATATAACATATTGATTCTAGCCTATTTTCCTTACCAAAGTTACCGGGATATGTGGACTGAGTTGGGACTTTTGGAACACTCCTAATAACCATAATGAACAAGAGTGAGTTGAAAGAAGAAAAGAGATGAAAAGGAAAATGGGAAGACTAAACCATTTGAGAATCATGCTTACCGAAACTTATGTGCTCAAGAACTTAGATTCCCTAACCAAAATGAAGATTAAGGTTAGAGATTGAGTAGAAGACTATGAGAAAGAAAATAACATAATACAGAAATGAACTAGAGTTTTGGTTACCTCAAAGACTTGAAAGACCAATCTACACCTCAACCGAAATACTATAGAACCTCACTTCCCAAAGTGTTTGATAAGCTTATGACGTTTAAGCTTATGATTTTCCCAAACCAGGTGTTTACACTCTCACACTCACTTAACACTAGCAGCTTCTAAACTTAGAGCAAAAAGTGAATAATGGCTGGGTACTAGGTCCTATTTATAGAGTTTGGGAAAGAAAGTATCTTGATTTTACTTGAATAAAAATAATGGCTTTTTAGGTGAAAATCATTTGAATAATCGTTCAGCAGAGGCTGAAGACTCGTTCAAAAGATGCTGGACTTATGGAGGAGTTTGAATGGCTGAAAGGAAAAGAATTCAAAAGTATTTGAATTTATGCTGAGGAGGCGATATATCGCCCCCTATAGGCGATATATCGCCTGGACCATTATTCCCGAGGCGACCGTCCATCGATTCGTGTTTTCCGTATCTACGTGATGCGATATATCGCCCCCTATAGCTGTGATATATCGGCACACGCTGAATATTTAAACACGAAATTACACATTTTTAGCTAAGTTTGAATGGAGTAAACAGCCTTGACTAAGCCCTCAACGTACTCAAAGTTGCTGACTGACCCTATAACATTCAAACTTTACTCCTTATTAAATTTAATCCTCAAAAATACTTAATCCTTAATCACCATTCATAACATGTGCTTAAAATCCTATTGGTTGATATCTAAACCATATAGTATAATAAATATAATCCTTAATATCAGTCACATTAATCAAACCTTAGGTTATACTTAATATTCTTAAACTATAGATTAAACTTAGAAAATCTATAAGTACTACTATGAGTGTCCAAATAATTCCTGGTCTGAACCAAAAATCCACAGTAACAAAGATAATACTATACATACTATAATACTACTAAACAATTAGCTAAGTAAGGTTCTTGGACTCTACATGCCAACTCCAAATCATGCATGGGGTATCTCTTCTCATACTACTTTAACTGTCTTGATGCATAAGCTATCACCTTACCAACTTGCATCAGCACACACCCTAAACCCTGTCTGGAAGCATCACAATAAACCGCAAACTTCTCATTATCTGTCGGCAAACTCAATACTGGCACGATGATCAGTCGCCGCTTTAATTCTTTGAAACTGTTCTCATATCTGTCTGTCCAAACATACTTTGTCTTCTTCTTTGTTAATTCTCTCAATGGCGTAGCTATCCTGGAGAACCCCTCAACAAACCACCGATAATACCCTGCCAATCCCAGAAAACTCCTCACTTCAAGAACACTGCTTGGTCTAGGCCAGTCTCTCACTGCCTCAATCTTACTTGGGTCAACCAGAATCCCCTCCTTACTAATGATATGGCCCAGAAATGTAACTTTCGGTAACCAGAACTTGCACTTGCTAAATTTAGCATATAACCTATGATCCTTCAACCATTGCAATACAAAACTTAGATGCTGCTCATGCTCTGTCTTTGACTGAGAATACACCAAAATTTCATCGATGAACACAATCACAAACTTTTCCAAATAGTCCTTGAAAATCCTATTCATCATGTCCATAAAAGATGCTAGGGCATTGGTTAACCCAAAGGACATAACCAGGAATTCATAGTGTCCATACCTCGTGCGGAAAGCGGTCTTTGGTATGTCGTCTTCTTTAATCCTTAACTGATGGTAACTTGACCGGAGATCAATCTTGGAAAACACTGTCCTTCCCTGTAATTGGTCAAATAAATCGTCGATTCTAGGCAGTGGGTACTTGTTCTTAATGGTCAACTTGTTCAACTCCCTGTAGTCAATACACATCCTAAGGGATCCATCCTTCTTCTTGACAAACAACACTGGAGCACCCCATGGCGAGAAACTCGGTCGGATGAACCCCAAATCTAGTAACTCCTGCTACTGAATCTTCAACTCCTTTAACTCCACCGGAGCCATTCTATAAGGTGTCCTAGATACTGGCTCTGCTCCTGGTACAAACTCTATAACAAAATCAATCCCCCATTGCGGCGGCAACCCAAGCAGATCCGCTGGAAACAAATCTGGAAACTCACATACCAATCTGGTCTCACCCGGTCCAACCGGCACAACCCTAGAGGTATCCATAACATTCGTTAGGAATCCTATGCAACCTTCCTACATCAGGTCCTTAGCCTTCAATATTGAAATCATAGGTACCCGCAGTCCACTAACTGTCCCCACAAATACAAAGGGTACATCCCCTTTTGGTCCAAAAGTCCCATCCTACGCTTGCAGTCAATCGTCGCCCCATACTTCGATAACAAATCCATCCCTAGGATCATATCGAAGTCATCCATCGCAAGCTTAATCAGATCAACAGATAACTCCCTACCATCTATCTCTACTGGTAAAGCTCTTATCCATCTCCTAGAGATAACCAGTTCCCCAGTCGACAATAAAGTTTGAAAACCCTAGCATACAAAACTATAACCCCCTAGATAGCCAAGACCGCTACACTGTGTGTTTATAAAGGTGTGAGGCTTGCTAACCAAGTCGTTTAATCAAAACGTGTCATTAGCTAAAGTGTTCTAAGGCTAAAAGACATTTTGGCCGCAAAAGAAACATTCTATAGGATATAAACAATTTACAGAAGGGAACCCCAAAAGTACAATGTTTAGAAGTTGGTTTACAAAATTCAACAGTTGAGAGTAAACATTAGCCATACTAAGGCAAAATACAAGGTTCTGGTCCTCTCGTCCCTGTAATCTCCTCAACCGTGGCGATTGAGCGGCCTAACATGTACATTCACCCTGCAGAGCTCTCCAATCAAGGTTGATCAATCTTGCCCTTGCCTTTACCTGCACCACGTAGCACCCGTGAGCCAAGGCCCAGCAAGAAAACAACATACACAGCATATACAATATTATCAAACAAGTATTCTAGTAAGCATGTTCTAGTATTCAATCCACAGCATATAAGCATACTTCAAGGTACAAATAACCTCATCTATAATTAGAATATTTAACAATCTCACTAACCACAATCATAGCCAAATATAACAATCAACAAACACAAATACTAGGGCTGACACCTTAGGTCGCGCCCTCTGTTTAACCCACTGACTCCGGCCCGCTTAAACCGAGCTCAGTGCATAATAAGTTATCCTCGGATACCAGTGTCTGAGCCGTGCCAATCGCACAAGTTAACCGTGGCACGCTTAGGCCGTTGATTTACAATTTACATGGCATAATACCATTCTTTCAGTCATATATATCAAGGAGCCCTTAGTCCCGTTCAAATATTCAACAGGGTGTAGTTTTCTTACCTTTGGCTTCTAGATGAATTAGTTACGGGCAATACTCCTTGAGCGCGATCCGATCCCCGAGCCCTAGCTTATCACCTAGTCACAACCATGATGAAGAATACCATTAGCAATCTTAAATGAGATTCTAAACCAAGTTCTAGTCCTCGAAACATTGAACTTCACCAAATATGGTAAAAGACTCAATCCCGAGCACCCTAGGTTAAATTCCCAAGCCTAAAATCTCAAAATCTCTTAAGGGCCCCGGCATAGGCCATCCATGACGCGGCATGGCCCCAAATAGAGCCCACTTAAGGCACTAAAACAGGTAAAGGTCACGGCATTCCTTAGCCCATGCCGTGGCCCGCCCTCCTTCCTCAGCACAACTCAACTTCCAAGGGCTGCGGCTCACCAAGAACCATGCCACGGCCCGACCCTTCGAACCCAGAAAAACCCACCATCTTTAACTCCCAAACCTCATGCAAACTCACTCAAAATCACCCCAAATCCACAAGTCAATTATCCAAAGACTTCCCACAAGATTCCAACAACTCAACCCAGCTGAATCCTAGGCTAAAAACCCATCAAAGACCCATTTCAATTACTGAAACTTCCTAACTTAAAAACACAGAACCCAGCCATGGAAACTCTAAAATTCAACCATCAAACCTTGAATTGAACCTTACCTCAGTTGCAGAATCGTTCCTCCAAGAATCCCCTGACCTATCTTCAAAGTTTCAAGCCTCAAACTCGACCTTAAATATCAAAATCACAACTATTAAAAACTCAGCCATTTTTCTTAAAGTTCCTAACCACAGAACAAAAATCAATGCCTACCTTGGCTCTAATTCAGCCATTTAGTTCCTCAAAGATTCAGCTTAATTCCAGTAATTCCTCCTCAACTTTCAATGTTGTTCTTCCTTAGGAGAGAGAAGATAGAGAAAGAGCTGAGAAAGGGTCGGTTTAATTTCTGTGTCTAGTATTTTCTAAGTCTTTCCAAATATATCCTTAGATTATTAGACCAATCCCAAAGCTCGGGGTGCCGGAAACGTCCCCGAGGGCAAAACGATAAAATCCCCCAATAATCCCGTCTAGACATCCTAACCTCAAATATATCTCCAATTATTTATTTTCATCACCCGATAGTCTAAATCACTACCCGATACCTAAAATACCCCTTGGCTTGTCCAAAGTCAATTATAATGCCCCGTTGTTACTTTTCCCGCTATCTAGCCCTAGGATCGCCTCAAGTCGCCGGCTGCAGATTTATCCACATAATAATGTGGTTCTCACATATATCTCATACATATATATCATATCATCATATAATATCATCAATTATCATATGCACACTATTAATCATATAATTACCCATTTAAATCAATAACATTCATTCTAATCCTAATTATGCCCTCCCGGCACACTAATCAAGGCCCTTAAGTCTTATTAGCGAATTTCGGTCGTTACAAAAACACTAGGTCTACATAGCTGATCTATCACTCTAGCAGACACAAACGAATGAGTAGCTCTCGAATCAATCAATGCAGTATAAGAAAACCCAGCACTAGAAATATGACCTGTCACAACCGAGGGGCTAGCCTCCGCCTCAGTCTAAGTCAAGGTAAACACTCTGGCAAGAGTGAGACTGTCACCCTGCTTCGGCTCCTCTTTCCTGGCTTGTGGGCAGTGCTTCTTCAGATGATTGGCACTCCCATAGACAAAGCAGGCCCTAATCCTGCACTCACCCTGATGTCGTTGTCTGCACCGAGGACACACTGGAAAACTCCTTCAGTTGTCACCTCCGCCCTGACGACCACTAGAAGCACCCTGTGCCCTCCTATCCGAACTAGGAGGAACAAAAGAATCTGGGGCCTTCCTCTTCTTCTCATTGGAGCCACTACCCCAACTGGATCCAATAAAAGGAGGCATCGTTCTCCTGGCATCGCGCCTAACGACACTCTCTCTCCAAATATGGTCCTCGGCCCCCTTAGCTGTAAGGGCCTTGTCTACAATCTGAGCATAGGTAGTAGTCTCTGGGTATAAAGTGATCTTTACATCACAAGCGATCATAACATTTAATCCCTGTACAAACCTATCTCTTCTTTCCGCATCAGTCGGCACCAAATCTGGCGCGAACTTCGCCAACCTGTCAAATTTCAAGTCATACTCTATCATGGTCAACTGGTTCTGAGTCAGGTTGATGAACTCATCAACCTTTGCAGCTCGAACTGCTACACTGCAGTATTTCTCATTGAAGATGTTCCTGAACTCCTCCCAAGTCATAGCTGTCACGTTCCTCCTCTGAACTATCACATCCCACCAGATGCGGGCATCCTCTCTGAACATGTAGCTAGCACAAGCTACCCTTTCATTCCCCTCAACCCTCATAAAATCTAGGATAGAGGAAACCATATTCATCCACTGCTCTGCCCGCAGTGGGTCTGGTCCACCCTCAAAGGTGGGAGGATGCTGCTTTCTAAACCTCTCATATAAAGGTTCCCACCTGTTCTCCACAACCGATTGAACCGGCACTGGTGCCACAACCTGCTGAACTGGCAACCCAGTGACCTGTGGAGGGGTCAGCTGCCTTAACTGTCGAAGCTCTTCCTCTATTCGCTGCAATCTTTCTTCCATTTCGGCAAACATCTGTTGCCAATTCTGTGGGGCAGGTAGAGGGTCCTGACTCTGGTTGTCATCCTCGGCCCTACTGCCGCGGAGTCTCGACGATTGTCGAGGCATCTCAACAAATATGCATGCAATCATCGACGCAGTCATCAGGCATGATAACAACATCCAAAACCACCTCCCAATCACATCAGCCAACCATAAACAATAATCCACATAACATAAAAATAGCATATAACACTCAACGGGCAATGCCCTAGCATCATGCATATGTTAACTCATTCATCATGCTCTATATGAAATAAGCAGGCAAACAGAGCATTCAAGCACATATTCAAGCATATAAGTCAATCATTACCAACCAACCCTGAGTCGAGCTTGTCACTAACAGCGAGCGTACATGTTCGGTCATTCTCCAGAAACCATAACCCTTGGCTCGCTCTGATACCAACTTGTAACTCCCTACCGCCTTAAAGCCATTACTAAGTGAGTTTAAAACATGCACTTAACTCGCTAATCGAGGTTTTAAGACAAAAGTGTAATTAAACCATAATCAGAGTCATAAACTTTGAAAATAAACCATTTACTGAAAATTATAAAGCGTTTAACATTTGGGATCCCAAAATACCATTTAGAAATATTTACAACTCAAAAGTATAACCAGAGTCGGCTAAACGACAAAATTTAAGTTTAGTACAACCATTTCCCAAAAACACCCCTGGCCGTGGCAGCCAGGCAGGCCAAACATGTATGCGCTGCTTCATGTTCTTCGTACTCATGGTTGGTCGACTTTCCCTTGCCCTTACCTGCACCACAGAGCACCCGTGAGCCGAAGCCCAGCAAGAAAACCCTCACAAGCAGATAACATATGCATATTACACTCTTAACATATAAACAAGCCATCACCAGGCTAAATACATATGGCCATGTCGTCCCAGGCGCTTTACCAGGCCCTGGGTTCGTGGTCCACATCATAAGGACATCCCAGGTATCCTTTAGGGTCTCGCCCTGGCAACTCGCACTTCACATGCTAAAAGCTGCTCCTGGCCCCTTGCCGTTCTCGGCCTTCGCAGTTCCCGGCCTTCGTCGTTCTCAGCCCTCGCCGTCCCAGCTCTTGTCGTTCACTCACATATATGCACACATAGCATAATTAAACATATACTTAAACATGAATAAACACAATCAAAGGGCTCCACCCTACAACTCAATCATATAGGGTCGTGCTCTGCTACACAAGCTCTACGGGTATAGCAATTTTCTTACCTGTGTCCCGAGCTTTCGAAGCACCGATGTCCCGAGCACAGTCCCCTAATCCGAGCCTCGCTGAAACCCTAGTCACAACACACCAAAAATATCCATCCATCAAGTTCTAATCCATTAAATAACTTTAGGTCATAATTCTAGTCTTCGGGACCTTGAATTCTATCAATCCGGGTGATAAAATCCATCACGAGACTTAACATTTGAATTCCCAAGCCTAAAACCTCTTAAAAGGCCAAAAATGCACTAAGAGCGGCGGCCCTAAGAACTCATGCCACAGCCCCCAGCTCAACCTGAGGCCCTGCCTCATTTCAGCCTACACGCGCTGCGACCCTTGTTGAAGGGCACCGCGGTGCGCCTCCATTTCCAGATGCCCCAATGTTCAAAGGGGTCGCGGCTCAGCAAGAACAGCGCCACGACCCTACCCCTCGAGCCCAGAAAACTCACCATTTTTACAACGAAAACCAATCCAATTAACCCCAAAATCAACCCAACAACTCAAGCTAATCATTTCAGAAGTTATACTATGGATTCAACAACAAAACCCAACAAGAATTCAAGCTCAAAACCTCATCAAACTCAAAAATGATTCTTCATCTAACTCACATGCAATATTCTAAAATATCAGCTGAAAACCAATATAATTCATCAAGTTAAAGGCTTACCTTTGCTTAACTAAATCTCTAAGCTAATCTTCTAAGTTCCAAGCTTCAATCCCCCCAAGCTCCAGCCTTGAATTCTAAGTTTCCCAGCTTAATCTCCTCAAAGTTTTCCTTAGTATGGTTTAGAGAAAAGAAGAAGTTTGGGTCAATTTCTCCAAGTTTCTAAGTGTTTCTTGAATTCTGTTTTATTTAACTTATGTCTTTAAGGCTCGGGGTGCCAAGAACGTCCCCGAGGGAAAAATGGTAAATTTCCCCCATATTCCCTCCTAAACATTCTAACCTCAAATATATCTCCAAATATTTTTTTTCCATAACCCGATAACCCCATAAAACGTCCAATACCCGAAATACCCCTCGACTCGCCTCGAGTCGGACTTTCAACCCCGTTGTGACTTTCTAGCTCACCGTTCTCTAGGACTGTCTTGGATCGTGCAACACAAATATATCACAAGTATATCATAATATTACAATTATCTCATTTATGCCCTCAACGGGCTAAAATTACAAACATGCCCCTAACAACCAAACAGGGTTGTAATGACCCAACTTATTCTACACTTTGGACCATTAATAACTACTATACATAAACACTAATATGAAGAAAACATACTTAGGAAATAGTCATAACTTTATTAAAAATTGTAAAGCAAAAGTCAAATACATAAAAATTCGGTTAAGATTTGGGATCCCATTGTTTTGAAAATAAAACATAACATAACTTAAATCTTAAATAAATTGGTCGCAAAATCAAGTGCGGAAATACATAGAAATCATAATTTAAAAGACTTGAACAATTTCATCCTCGAATCTTTCACGCAGTCCACCGATTCCATTCTCCCTCAATACACAATCCCAAGCTGCCAAGAATCTTCCCGCCGCTATACTATTTTCCTGCACATATAAAACAAAGGAATGAGCCTAATGCCCTGCAAGGAAAATCTACTACAAGCATTAATCATATACATAAACATAAGTTATAAACATATAACATATTCTATAAACATATATCATAATTCTAACCCATGTACATGGTAACTATTGGGGTTTGCTAACTAAGCAACTATAAGCCTCATACTACAATGAGGTTTGCTAGCTAAGCAACTATAAGCCCCAAAACATAAAATTATTGGGGTTTGCTATTTAAGCAACTATAAGCCCCAAAACATACATAACATATAAAAACATACTATAGCATAATCACATAAGCATATAATACTATCCTATTTTCCTTACCAAATACCAGGATGTGAGAACAAGGGCGGGATTTTGGAACACTCCTAAAAACCATTAATGAGAAGAGTGAGTATTCTAAAAGAAAGAGATGAAAAGGAATGAACTAAACCACAGAGAAGGTACTTACCGACAAGAAACCTCAAGTTCAAAGAACTTAGATGCCTAACCACGAATGAAAACAGCGAGTTAGGAATAAGTAGAGAAAAACTATAAAAACTAATGAAACAATACAGAAAGGAACTAGAAATAGGAATACCTTGAATGCACTATGACCGAACTACACCTCGAAATCGAAATACACACTATGAACCTTACTTCCCAAGTGTTTAATAAGCTTAAGATGATAAAGCTTATAACCCCAACTCAAGTGTTTAACACTCTAAAGTAAACCTAGCAGCTTGAAGGCTCTGAACTCAGCTTGAAGAATGAAAGAAATGGTTGGGTACTAGGTCCTATTTATAAAGTTCATGAATGAAAAAATCTTCATTTAGCTTGAATAAAAATAATGTCTTTTAATTGAAAAACATTTGAATATTCGTTCACCAGAGGCTAAAGACTCAGTCAAAAAGATTCTGGACTTATCAAGAGGTTAAGGATTAAAATGAGCTCGGTTTCAAAATTATTCAAAATTCATGCCCTAGAGCCGATATATCGCCTATGCTAGGCGATATATCGCCTGGGCTGATATTCCCAAGACTCGTCGAAATGGTCTGCGAAGTTACGTGTTTTTCGTATCACCGTGTGGCAATATATCGTCCCCTAGAGCTGTGATATATCGGCATACGCTGAAATATTATACACGTAATTACACTTTTTCAACCTAATTGGAATTGAGTAAACAACTTTAACTGAGTCCTATAATGATTTCAAAGCTGCTGGCAGACTCTGGGATTTTCAAATATTACTCTTAATAAACTATTCCTCAAAAATACTTAAATTCTTAATAATCATGCACATGACAAGTGTCATTATCTTATTGGGTCTATCTAAATCTTATAGTATAATAAATATCATCTTCATAATTAGCTATATTAATCAAACCTTATGTTATAATTAATATTCTTAAAATAATAATAATAGTATTAGAAAAAACTTCTCTCTCGAGTTTCTTGCAGCTCTCGAGCGGGAGCCATGGCTAAAACAAGAGCTAGAGTGCAGGGGAAGCTGAATTCGAACAAGAAAAAGAAGAAGAAAGGCCATAATTCAATATCTGATGTTCAAAAAACAAAATCCATGGATGCTGTCCTTGGAATAGATCCAATTGATTTTTCTGATGCTGAAGAGGAACCTGGCGAAGACTCTACTAAGGTGAAACAACCTCCTGAACTTCGTGACATGTTTCCCGAACCTCTTTCACCCAGATCGTCCCTTCGATCTATCAAACAGCAGGAGGAAATAAGGGAGGACTTTGCTAACTTCCTGGAGGCTACTAATCGTTGCTCCAGAGATATTTCTCAAGGTAACTCCACTAATCCCCCTGTTTTAAGATCTGGAAATGTGGTGCGAAGTCTTGAAAAATCATTTTCGAGCTCTGGTTCGAAGAACAAGGTTAAGATCACTATGGATGATATACAAGATGAAGTTTCTTTTTGGAAGTCTTCTATTGTGTGTTATGTGTTGGGGGCAAATCCTCCTCTCTCAATACTGGAAGGATTTGCACGAAGAATGTGGAAAGACAAGATTGACAGGGTAGGGATGCTGTCTTATGGTGTATTCTTGATCCGATTTGACTCCATTGAAGATCGAGATGAGGTGCTTAAAGGTGGATATGTTTTCTTTAACAAAAGACCGGTTGTTATGAAAGCATGGGACCCTGCGATCAATTTTAAAAAGGAGGATATCAGGGTGGTTCCAATTTGGGTTCATCTAGATGATCTCGACCTGAAATATTGGGGTGAGAAATCCTTGTTCAAGATCATTGGACAGGTAGGGAATCCTATAATGGTTGATGCTGTTACCAAGCTTAGGGATAAACTCAGTTTTCCTAGAGTTTTAATTGAGGTATCTTTGAAACAAGAATTCCCGGACCTTATATACTTTGAAGATGAGTATGGCTTTAACACCTCTGTTTTGATCACATACGAATGGAAGCTCATTGTGTGTGATCATTGCTTTGGAATGGGTCATTCTATGGCTGATTGCAGGAAAAAAGGTGGAAGGAAACAAGACTGGGTAATTAAAGATGATGGGAAGAAGAAGGATGTAGTTGTGTCTAACAAAGAAACTAAGGTCGATTCTGATGGATTTCAACCAGTAGCTAAGGGTTGGAAACCAAAAGAAAAGGCCCTGGCAGTGGCTGCAGCAACGAACAACTCATTTCAGGTCTTAACAGACCTATCAAACACAGCAAATGAAGAAGGAGAGCAGGCTGAGAATCACCAAAAACAGAGTTTAGATGGGGAAATAACAGGAGGGGGGAGAACCCCTCTTGTCAATGGATAAAATAATGAGTTGGAACGTCCGAGGGATCAATAGCCAACAAAAGCAAAGCACAGTCAAGCAATTGATTGTTAATCAAAAAATTGGGCTAGTTGGTCTTCTCGAGACGAGAGTTAAGGCCCGGAATCTTGGGGCCTTATATGTTCGAATGTTTTCGGGGTGGTGTTTTACCTCTAATAGTGTGTGGCATGATGGAGGAAGAATTATAGTAAGCTGGAATCCTCTAAGCTTTACTGTGAATATTTTGAAATGCTCAAGTCAGTTGATTCACCTCTTTGTTGAAACTGTGGATAACAAGGCAAGTTTCTTTGTTACTTTTATCTATGGATTCAATGATGAGGAAGGTAGGAGAGGCCTTTGGAGAGATCTTCAGGAGCTTTCTGTCACGGATTCTTGGCTTGTCCTTGGCAATTTCAATGACATTCTCAGTAAAGAAGAGAGAATTGGCAATCGGGTAAGATTCAAATCCTCTTTGGATTTTATCAATTGTGTTGGAACTTGTCAACTTGAAGATGTTAAGTATAGTGGAAACTTTTTCACTTGGAGCAATAAGCAACAAGGTGAAGAGAGGATATACTCAAAGATAGATAGAGTATTGGCAAATCAGAAATGGTTGGATTTGTTTCCTAATGCTGAAGTAATTTTTCAGAATGAAGGACTTTTTGATCACATACCTGCCATTCTTACTGTGTATGATGTGGTTTTGAGTGGGAAGAAACCTTTTAGATATTATAGGATGTGGTCTTCTCATCCTAAAAACTCTGAAATGGTTACCAAAACATGGCAGCAGCAGGTTAAAGGGACTAAAATGTATCAGGTTGTGACTAAGCTTAAGAGCCTCAAGCCGATTTTTAAAGATATTAATCAGCAGGGTTTTTCAGACTTGCACTCTGCTGCAATTAAAGCTAGAGAACACCTGAATATTTGTCAAGATGCATTGCACCGAGATCCTATGAACCAGGAAATGCAGCAACAGGAGCTGGAAGCAAGGAATTCCTATGCTAAAGTTCATAATGCATACCATTCTTTTCTCCAACAAAAGGCTAAATTGAGTTGGGTAAAAGATGGTGATGAAAATTCAGCATTATTCCATAGTAGCATTCGTGAAAGAAGGGCCCAAAACAGAGTGTTGTCTATCACTAATGCCAATGGAATTCGGGTAGATGATCCACAACAGATTACTGATGCTTTCTTGGAGTTTTACAAGAGTTTACTGGGCTGTAAATTAGAAAGAAGGAAGTCTATCCTGGCTGCTGTTATTAATCAAAGGCCAGTGGTTTCGAGTCATCAAGTAGATATGTTTTTGCTGATTTTTCATTTGAAGAAGTTAAGAAAGCCATCTTTGACATTCCTGGTCTTAAAGCCCCTGGTCCGGATGGCTATAGCAGCTATTTCTTTCAAGAAAATTGGGATCTTGTAGGTAATGATGTTTTTGAAGCTCTAACTTCTTTCCTTCATACAGGGAAAATTTTAAATGAAATCAACTCAACTGTTTTGACACTTATTCCTAAAAGTAAGTGCCCAAATGCAGTTAGTGATTATCGTCCTATAGCATGTTGCAATGTCCTTTATAAAGCTGCTACAAAGCTAATCTGTTCGAGGCTCAAAGTTATTCTTCCAAACTTGGTGGCTCAAAACCAAGGAGGGTTTGTTAAAGGGAGATTCATTGGTCATAACATCATGATATGTCAGGATCTTATTCAACATTATGGGAGGAAGTCAATCAAGGCTAATTGTATGATCAAACTTGATCTACAAAAAGCATATGACACTATCGAGTGGGACTTCATTGAAGAAATGCTTTATGCATTCCAGTTTCCAGATAAGTTCATTAAGCTGATTATGAACTGTGTTCGAACTCCAAGATTCTCACTAATGTTCAATGGCTCGTTGCATGGTTTCTTTGAGGCAAAGAGAGGTTTGAGACAAGGTGATCCAATGTCTCCTCTTCTCTTTGTCTTAGGAATGGAATATCTTTCCATAATCATGCAAAAAATTGGACAGAAACAGGACTTCAAATTCCATGAGAGGTGTGGAGAATTGTAGCTAAATCACCTTAGCTTTGCAGATGATGTCCTTCTTTTTTGTAATGGGGACTTCAAGAGCATCTATTACATGTTGCAGGGCCTTAAGCTATTTTCGCATACATCGGGTTTGATGCCTAATCCTACAAAATCTGCATTTTATTGCAGCAATATGCATGACAGAGATGTTTAGAGGGTTCTAGATGCCTCGGGTTTTAAGAGGAATAAGGTACCATTCAAGTATTTGGGTGTTCCTTTATGTGCTAAATGAATTTCAGCAAAGGAGTACAGCATTCTTGTTGAGAAAATGGTTGCTCGAGTCAGGACGTGGAGCTCTCAAAACTTATCATTTGCTGGCCAAGTAGTTCTAATCAACTCAGTGCTGATGTCTATCCATTCTTACTGGTGTCAAGTGATGGTGCTGCCCAAGAAAATTGTAAGTGAAATAGAAGCTATATGCCGAGCCTTTTTGTGGAAAGGCCATCACAGTTTAACAGGCCCTGCTGCAGTAGCTTGGGCTGCTCTGTGACAGTCCAAAACCTCGGGTGGAATTGGCTTTAAAAGTATTTCAGATTGGAATGTTGCAGCCATGTTTAAGTACGTTTGGGCCATATCTACTAAGGAGGACAATTTGTGGGTTAAATGGGTACATAGTGTGTATGTAAAAGATGAAGAATGGTGGAACTATAGTGCCTCGATTCAAGGGAGTTGGTATTGGAGGAAACTTGTGACAATTAAGGATAAGGTGAAGAGTTTAGTTTATACAACTCAGTTCACACTTGCTAGATTTAAAATTTCTCAAGGGTACCAGCTTTTGTGTCCTATAACAGATAGAGTATACTGGAGCAAGGTTGTTTGGAGCAGACTTAACATCCCCAAACACAGTTTTATGCTGTTGATGGTTGTCCTAAAGAGGCTTAAGACTAAGGACCGAATGCATAGATTCAATATAACAGATAACGCAGCTTGTATTCTCTGCAGCAGGAGTGAAGAATCGGTGGACCACCTGTTTTTTGAATGTCCTTTCTCTTTTGATTGTTTGAAACAGGTTAAAGAGTGGCTGAATTGGGGTGTGTGTTCAACATCATTGCCAAGAATAATTCGGTGGATTGGAAAGTCCAAGCTTAGCAAGTTTAAGAAGAGTTTGTTCTCGGCTGCCATTGCCACTCTTGTGTATCAACTTTGGCGCACCAGAAATTGCAATCTGTGGCTGTCTTCTTTGGACAATACTGATGTGGTAGTTTTCAAAACTAAGGATGCAATTAAAAAAAGAGTTACTTGTATGTAGCCTAGGCTTGTAACTAAAAGAGATATAGAGTGGTTTAATACTTTGTAAAGAAAGTTTTTGTATAGTTTTTCAGGTCTTCCTTTTGGAGGATGCTTCTAGTTTGTACAAATTGATTTTGGAGTAATGAAACTATCTGCTGATTCATCAAAAAAAAATTCTTAAACTATAGGTTAAACTTATAAAATCTACATGTGTTGCTACAAGTGTCCAACTAAGTCCCGGCTTGAACCAACTAGCTAAGTAAAGTTCTTGGGCCCACATGCATATTTAATTCGCCTAAACATGCATCTCTAATCATAAACTCATACAAATTCACATATTATAATATTAAATCATTTATTTCCCTCCAGGCACACTAATCGAGGCCTTAAGCCTAATTAGCAAATTTGGGATGCTACATTTCCTCTATAAAGACATTGCGAATCCCCAGGTAAACAACACGAGCTGATGAGTACAAAGCAATAGGCACGAGCTAGGAACACTTATGAAGCATGGCATCCAAGATGCAAGCTGATGCTACCCTCGGCTCGGGGTACGCTAATGATCTGCCATGTCCATGGATCTTTATAAATCTGGATACGTTATGTAAACGTGCATGATTAGACATCACATGTCTGATTATGCCAGACAACCCATGATCAGCTTCACCTAATAATTAGACCATACCTTAATATAAATTGTAATATTCATCATTAGTGCGAGACAGATCACATGAGGAATTGGTATTCACGTGATGACCCCAACGCATACCCCTCAGGGTAAGCTGGTAACGAACAAGTCAAAGAACTCAAATAATACAATCAGTTAGAATACTAACCACTCAGAATTGAGATTGAATTGACCTATGGTCAACTATATGATATGACTAAAATAGATAATAATTGTATGGTTACTTATCTTATCAACTGTCAATATCAGTCCAGTCCGATGTAACAAATACATCTGATCTTATCTACTTTGCTAATGTTCTGGAAAGAACATAACACTGTAATGTGTAACTAGATCATATCGTAGATTGGCAAGTCAGTGTAAATCCTGTGCACTGACTAATCTTAGGACTAACTTATTTTGAACATATAATCATATTTATAGTCCACTATGATTACGTCACTATAAATAAGATTAGCTATATGCTCAGGATTTAATAGAAGTTTATATTAAACATATAATCATGAAAATAAAACATGTGAGCAAAGTTATTTTCTCCATGGTCCCCTCTTTTCAATGGGAGTAGGTTATATTTTATAGTTCATTTGGGTGTACACCGAACGAAATTTGGAACGAGAAAGGCGTACAACTAGTTTTCTATCAACTATTCTAATTAGACATAGTGTAAGTCAGTGCCTTCCCAAGTACCAATTTCTTTTTATACTTTTACTTTCCCTAAGATTACATTTTACTTTCGTCCGGAGAATAGTTACCTTTTACAACACAAAAAAATACGTTCATGTTCCATAAAATTACCTGGCACAAAATCAAAAATATGTGTAGTTGTACATTAATGCCACCCTCGATATATGATCATTCATCTTGCAAGTTCACATCCACACACCCTTCGCCTCAATTACGAAATCAATTATTTTTCCATTGTTCCCCCCTTTTCCATGCGAGTGGCTTACTTTTTTTTAGTTTTTTGTGTCTGACAACGAACTAAATCTTCAAGTAGAGGACGTCACGTAGTTTTCCATAAAATATTTCGATTTGACATACCATAAGTCTGATGCTCCCCGGGTACCAAATGCTTTAAACTTTTAATTTCCGTAAGACAACATTTTACTTCGCTTCGGGGAAAGGTTACATGTTACAACAAAAAATATGTTCCAATTCCATTAAATTACATGACACAAAACCAAAAATATGTGTAGGTGGATATTAATGCTACCCTTGATCTTGATATATGATCATTCCTTTTCAGTTTGGTAGGATTCTGAGCTACATGTTTTAGTACAAATCATGTGGGACCCACGTAAGCACCCTACCTCTTAAATTGCATCACTAGCGTTGACTCAGTCAAATAAGGGGTACATGTGTACAATCCACGCCGAAGATATTAGGGACTGTACTTGGACGAAAGAACCATGAGAATATTTTAAACAAAGATTCTCAAATCATTTAGTGCAATCTTTTGTTCACCTACCACAAATACCAAATTCATTTAACAAAAGAGGGTAGAAGACGGGTATATTTGTTGAAATCAATTTTCTATGACCACCCAGGGAGTTAGCCTCCAACTGGCAAACAATATTTATATATGTACCACATACATGTCTCCAAGTGGCCCTCCCATGCATGCCAAACAATGATTCTTATGAGGGGTACAAGATACTTTCTACCACTATAAAAGTCTAAGGATTTGGAAAACAATCAGTGCATGCACTATTCAACCATTGCTTTTGTCTCTTCCACTAATTGAAACACATACATCCACTAGGACATGTCTTCTGAAAATAACCCCATGGCTTCCTCAACGAAGGATTCAAAGAAGGAGGATGAGAAGTTACACATCCAGGTTGAGTCCTACAGTCCTAAAGTTGTCCCAGAAAGCTGGGATACTACCATCGACAATTATGTACAGACTCTAGGGAACTCAGTACATGTTCAAGTTACTGAACCAGCACCTAGGATCAAGTTGATGTTAAATTAGATTATACAGGATCTTTATTTATTTTCATGTATATCTAATATTAAACAAATTAATACGAGATAGCCTAAAACATGTTTCTAAAATTGAATTCAAAGAGAAACAAAGAATAGAATACTTACAGTATACGCAGTGGAATGAAAGAGTCCTTCCTTCAGTTTCTCTAACTCTTGTATCCTCTCTGTCGCAGAGTATTATCAAGAAACTGAATCGATCTTCTATTTTCTTCATATAGTGTGGGCAATTCTCAACACATGAGATAGATACAGAGAAGAAGAAGAGAAAATAATCTAAGAGGCTTAGAAAATGACTTGTGTTTAGAGAGAATCTAAAACTGTCAAAAAATTGGTGATTAAACTTATGTTTTGACTTCTCTCTAAGCACTCCTTTTATAGACTCAATTAGGCCATTTAATTTAATTAAAAAATCAATAAAATAATAGCCATTTTGAAGCCCTAGGTCGAAATTATCATGGGCTTTAGGCCCGTGAAATTTCCCATGTGATTATAAGCCTATTGGAGTTAAAATCAAGGCCTGTATTATTTTCTATTAATTTAATTAATTAAATAATTATTTAAATCCTTTACCAAATTAATTATTTATAATTTTAACCTTCATTTAAACTTATTATTAATTTAGATACCAATTTATCTTAATTAATAAATCTGCCATAATTTCTCTTTTCTTCTCAAAATTACCAACTCTGTGAAACTATCTAAAATTGACCTGGTCAACTTTGATAATTCTAATTGATAATTAAATCAATTAATTGAGACTATCTAGATGATTTTATCCAAGGTACAATGGGGCCCATGGGCCTATGAAATCAAGCTCCAATAAGTTATCATAAATCTAACAAATAAATTTATTAACTTATTAATTCCTCGTGACTCCACTATAGACTCGGAATTGCACTCTTGAATTCATAGAACGCTTTATAACAAATATAGATACACTATTAATTATCCATTGTTACAACCATAATTTTCACTCAATCCTCTATAGGCGGACTACAATGAGATAGGACTAAAATACCGTTTTACCCCTCATTGTATTTTATCCTTAAAACACTTAGTTCCTTGTAAATGATATTTCAGTAAACTAATTTAATTACTGAAATGAGATCTCTATCATTTAACACCTTGAACCAAACTAAAAGGAAACCATCGTTTCACTTCTTCATCAGAAGCTATAGATGTTCATATCTATGATCAACACTCCCACTCAATTATACTACCAAGTTCCCAAGATGTAAGTATGGGCTAGTCCGTAGGGTAAGCTGGTAACGAACAAGTCAAAGAACTCAAATAATACAATCAGTTAGAATACTAACCACTCAGAATTGAGATTGAATTGACCTATGGTCAACTATATGATATGACTAGAATAGATAATAACGGTATGTTTACTTATCTTATCAACTGTCAATATCGATCCTGTCCGATGTAACAAATACATCTAATCTTATCTACTTTGCTAATGTTCTGGAAAGAACATAACACTGTAATGTGTAAGTAGATATTATTGTAGATTGGCAAGTCAATGTAAATCATATGCACTGACTAATCTTAGGACTAACTTATTTTGAACATATAATCATATATATATTCCACTGTGATTACGTCACTATAAATAAGATTAGTTATATGCTCGGGATTTAATAGAATTTTATATTAAACAAATAATCATGAAAATAAAACATGTGAGCAAAGTGATTGACCAAGTCAAAAAATGATTTCTATTCTTTTATTGATAATAAAATGAGATTACAAAGAATTTGGGTTTTAATTACGGCATAAAACCCCAATAGTTGACAACCATTGCTCCTTATGAATTTGGTTGTAACCCTGTCGAAGCAAAACCTGGGAAAGTAAAACCAGTAGATGTTCAATATTTCATAGCAGAGCAAATACGCAAATTCGATGAAGCAATGGAGTAGGCAGAGTGGGTGCGTAAGGAAATTGAGAAGATTGGAATAAAATGTTGCACTGTTAATGGAATGCAGGATGTAGTTGACACTATGGTTCTGTGTTTCCAAGAGTTGGAGGACATAGTGGACCATGAACTTAATGCATGAGTCATCTAATTAAGCTATTACTAATATTAATCATGTACGTGGTTCAATTAGTAAGTTCTTTTCATGCAATTTAAAACTATGGGTATTACCTTTTGTGGTTGTCAGAAGATGGAAATTTTCATTTTATTTATACTATATACACGTCTGTGTGTGTATAATTCTATGGCTGGATCTTATATTTTCAAAATGATGATGCAATGGCAACCGTAATTTATTATGTTAACAAAATGACTTATCATTAAGCAATTAAGTATGTAGACGTGACCACCTTTTTAATCTTAAATTTCAAGTCTTAGTATATATATATATGTTACCACCTTAGTGAAAATGTAATCTTAATATCCTGTGCCAGTAACTAAAAATACAACTCCATGCAAAAATACAATAGACACAGTGTTTTGATCAAAGAAATGCTACAACTCAATCACACAAAATACAAGTAAATACAAAGATGTATGAGAAGAAGATCACAAAGTCAAAATAATATTAACAAGACGAAAAAAAATTAAAAATTTTAATTGCAAGGACTAAAGAATTAAAAAATTTAGTTGCAAGGTTTTGGAATTAAAATGAATTTTTGGGATTTACTTGGGATGTTAAGACGATTAGAATTGGAAATTTTTTTAAAATTCTCCTACGCTTCCAGCACTCCAGGCTGGGGCTTAGGACATGCTTTGTTGCGGTCGCTGGCTATTGACTCTGAGGCTGCAGCCTGGGAAGCTTGTCATCACAACCACAAGGCTGTTTTCGCCACCCAATTTTTTGATTTGCAAAAACATCTAAAACTTTTCCCCACATGCTTTTGTAATCTCGATAGACCCAGGGAGTTCAAAACTTGTCTTAAACAGCCATATTACATAATGACTCTATGAAATTGAAACATGAATGTGTACCTCTCAATCTACACATTATTAGGTCATATTGGGGGATTACAACTTTGTATCTGATTTCGTTACTCCAAAATATGTTGCGTCAAAGAGATACACATATGTCCAATTTGGTAACTCTCAATATTATGTTACAAGGTGTGACAAATCACATTTTATCACATTATTTAATATGACATTATATTATATCAAATGATATAACACTAAATAAAAAAAATAGATGGCCACTTATAAGTGATTATTAACTAAGAAAATATAAGGAATATATAAGCAAAAGTTACCTATGTTTCAAGTTGGATAGTTGAAGTAGTTATTATTTGGATTTAGGTTGCTCTTTCGTCACTAAAGGCATGGTTTCTTAATTAGTATGCCACTACCATATTCATTTTTCAAATTTTTTATTATGATTAATGACAATAGATCCTATGTGTAAGAATATGGTATGTAAATTCAATGTTGTAATAAGAAAGCCAAAAATTACCTCTCACAAAACTAAAAATACGTTGCACTTACATTAAATTACCTGGCCCAAAACCAAAAATACATGTAGCTGGACATTAATGGTACCCTTCATTTAAATAAACAAAAAAAAAAAACTATGTCGAAGTCAAATAAACTATTTAGAAATTTTGAAATGCCCATATTTCACCATGTTCCTATCACTTTTATAATTGTCATTAGGTTAAATGCATGATGTTATGCAGTTCATAACAAAGTGAAGTAAAAGCTAGAGTGGTCGAGTTGAGAAAAATTCTTTCTTACATTTTTGTACTTGACATATGACAAATATCTTTCTTCCACCTAAGGTACAGTAACTAAATCCCACAAAACCTATTCAAATCATTATGAATTGCCCACCTAACCTTTCACTCATGCATGTAACACCCATATCATATCCTAAGTGTAATATTTTGGCAGTACTAGTAAATATTTTTTCCACAATTTTTGGAAATAGTGGTATCATAGGTTTTTATTAGTTTCTTCTGACATGAAGTAAATCCCCATGACCTCGATAATATTACACCCACCCACTCCATGACTTTCCCTCACCTTGAAAGGTTAGTGAGTGGTACGGTTTTCCAGTGGAAAGTGGGTGGCCTCACCATGATTTTCCAGGCCATCATTTCAAGTTTTACCCGTACTTCCTCCTAAATTGGTGAAGGACATGACAACTACAATTATTCCCTAACTTGCTTTGAAAGTATTAGATTTAAAAAATTAAACTAGTGTGAATTTAAAAAATTATATTGTCATGACTTAAACAGACTAAATTAAAAGGCAATATAGTTCTATTCCTCATGAATAACACGTCGAACACAAATTTAACACTCCAACATAGCAGTAATATAACGTTTAATCTATCCAACAATTAATATAACATTATTTGAAGACGGGGTAACATGGAGGACCCTCATCCTCTACCACCTGGTTTCCAGCAATCACCCACAATATGACACTACAAGAAAAAATGCTTTTAATAAAACCGAAAATGTGTTATCAAAACATACCATAACACTTTTTGATGTGTTAAGACCGACTATGTTATCGTAGGTCAGGGTACTTTACAGAACACTTTATCATTGTTATACAGATGTGTTATTATACTGTCAACGATAACACAATTTCTGTGTTATTTTAATAAATAGATAAGTGTTTAATTATGTTATTTATAATCGATTATATAACACATTTCAATACTTATAAATTTGTGTTATACTACACTTTAGTATAACACTTTTTTTGTGTTATACTACACTTTAGTATAACACATTTTTTGTGTTATACTATAGTTTAGTATAACACATTTTTTGTGTTATACTACACTTTAGTATAACACATTATTTGTGTTATACTACACTTTAGTATAACACATGTGTTATATTAGCTTAGAGAAACATAATCTTTTTTTACTTACACAAAACTAGGAAAACAAATATGAAAGTTGAAGCCAAATAAGGTAACATAAATAGATTTTTATTAATTACTCAAATGTAATTACAATATTTAGTCTACTAGTCTAGGCTTAAGAAATCATATTACAACACAGAGACAATATCAGTCTTCTTTGTGAAATTCTTTTTTATGCCAAACAATCCTTTGAGCTGCTAAAGGGCAATTGTAATGGCAGCTCCTCCCATGAACCCAACAATGGCAGCATGGGATAGAAACTCAATCAAGAACCCCAATCTGAAAAAGGATCCAACCATTTTAGAGAAATATATAAAACATATAGAGTGTAGTTTTATTTTTTTAATTGTCTTAAACCATAAGCATTGTTGTATAAAACTTATTCTTAACTCCATAAAGTTTCAAACTAAAATGAGCAACTCAACTATGAATCCAATCTCATAATCAAGTAAGAACTTAAAGAAATTATTTTTTCAACATATTAGATTAAGTGTGGACATATGCAACAAGAAATTGATCATATAGATATGAAGACAGGATAAGATAACATGAAAATAAAACTGGCAAGGAACATCCAATAACAAATTAATATTGAATCCTGCATAATAATACACCGGACACCCAATAAGACAGCAACATTAAGGTTCATGAAATTGGTTATTGGACTAGAGAAATTATCAAATAAAAGATTCTAGGGGAACTGCAATCAAAAAGGAAACAAACAAATGTCCTCAACAGGCTGAAGAAAAAACCAGGATGTATTATATTTTAATATAATGTTTGATTGATTAAATAAGTGTTACAAAATTGATTATTTAATCTAGTGGGGGAATGTTATATTATTTCATATAATATAATATTAGATTAAATAATGTGACAAAATGTGATTTGTCACACCTTGTAACATATTATTGAGAGTCACAAAATTGGACGCATGTGTGTGTCCAAATGTGACATATTTTGGAGTTACAAAATCAGTTACAAATTTGTAACTCCCAAATATTACCCAATAATGTGTAGATTTGATATTACACATTTTGATTTGAATTTCTTAAAGCCATATGTGAAATATGGCTGTTAGAGATGTGATTTTAACTCCCATAATGTGTATGGAAGTTACAAAATCAAGTGGGAATGAATTTGGAACGTTTTGGCAAAGTTGGAAAATTGGTTGCTGAAAAAACGTCTTAGGCCGCGGCCTGATTTTTTCAGGCCACGGCCCAAGAGGCAAAAATAGGCAAAAACACACCGTGGGCCGCGGCTTGTGTTTTTCAGGCCGCGCCCTGAGCGGCTGACAGCATTTTCCAACTTCGGTTTTTATCCAATTTTGAACGTTTCCAACAGCCAAGTAACTCCCAAATCTCTATTTTAATTCCATAAAACATCCAATTAATCATTGGTAACAGACATGGGGGTTGGTGGAATTTGAATTTCAAAGGGTGTCTCAAAACTCTATAAATAGGAGCCTAATGCTCACTTGTAAGACACACCATTTTTCATCCACAAAGCACTTGGCTGAAAAATACACCTTGAGGCTTGATTATTCCAGAGAGCTATTTCCTAGAGAGATCCCTTAGTGCTTAGAGAATAGGGGGAAATAAGCTTTTGGACAAAGGTCTTGAACCTTGTTCAAGTTGGTGATCCCCACTACTTTACACTTTGGTTGTGTGAGAGTTTGTTTGTGTTTTCATTCTTTTGTTCCTCTTGTTCTTCTTATTTACTTGTATTATTATAGTATTGAGTTTGAAATCTTCTTCCTCCACATCCTTTTTATTTACTTGTATTTTGAGCAATTGAGTTGTAATACTTATTTAATCAATATTATCTTGTCCATTGTATTTTTGCATAGAATTGTATTTGGTTTTTCCATAATTCCATTGAGCAATAATATACTCTACACTTTGGTTGTGTGGGAGTTTGTTTGTGTTTTCATTCTTTTGTTCCTCTTGTTCTTCTTATTTACTTGTATTATTATAGTATTGAGTTTGTAATCTTCTTCCTCCACATCCTTTTTATTTACTTGTATTTTGAGCAATTGAGTTGTAATACTTATTTAATCAATATTATCTTGTCCATTGTATTTTTGCATAGAGTTGTATTTGGTTTTTCCATAATTCCATTGAGCAATAATATATATTCTCTAACAGGATGAACAAAAACATTCATGTGATCTTTAAAAAAGAAACAATCACAATAATAACACAATAGAAGCAAAGCACCGAATACTACCCAAATCCAGTCAAAATAACTCTACAATCACAAATATCACAAGATTGAAGAGAAAGCATCCTTCTTGCATATTTACCAAAATGGTATCAATGTAAGCAATGCACAACTAAATTAACAAAATAAGTACAAATTTCAGATGGCATAAAGTGAAGAATATAATAAATATCAATAAACAAAGGACAGTTGAAAAAGAAAGAAAAAAAAGCATAACAATAGAGGTCATTACACAATTATACAATTTTTTTATTTTACTTTTCAAGTCAGCATACAAATTGATACAGAGAAGAATACAAAATCTTCTCATAAGAAACGTGCTGGTGGAAAGAGCCATATATAAGTTTATACCCAAAAGTATAAAAAAAAAATGCAATATGTATTAGCTTACCATTTCAATCTCTTTGCCAAGATGTTAACACCCATGGCCATTATAGGAGCACTATTAGGATTAGGAGATAATTTCCTGACCAAAGTGCAGATGATCTCAACAACCCTGGGCAAATGATAAGAGACGAGCATTAACGTGGCAAGAAACAAACATAACACAGTACACAGGAAAAGAACAGTATTTACCACACTCGACTCTCCAATTGCCCACTCACAGCAATTTCTTGAGCATGAAATGAGCTGCCAATGCCCATTAAAGCAAAACACACAGCCTAGCAGGTATTGCTGTAGAAGCTTTTAGTTAATTAGTATTGTCAAAACATCATAAATCTAGATTAGTTTTAGCTAGATATCCTAGTTGCACAAGATTCTAAGTGTTCATAATAACAAGGTTACTGTAAAAAATTAAATAGCATGTCATCTTCCTATAATATAGCATGAATAATTTAGCAGTAATCAATATCTCTGTAGTCTCTAGAAAGCTAGATTTTCAGTTAATATGATATATAGAATATTTTAATATTCAAAAAAAAAAATTGGCAGTAAGAATAGCCAATTAAAAATATATAGCTTCCCTAGAGTATTTTAGTGGCAAACTTAAATGTAGTCAAAGCTCAAAGGCCTCCAAACATAAGGAATATCACCACAAATAGAATATAGATTAATATGAGGAAAGCATCAAAGGATTTAAACAAAAATTGGGTCACGGCTTGATTATCACAATTTCCAAGTCCGAGAGCTAAAACTAAGAAACAAGCAAAACACAAGCCCAAAACTGGAGGTCAGCCAAAGCTGATTAAAAAAAAGCTATAATAATAACTCAATTTACTCATATGTCTGCATTTTTGCATTTTTGCAAAAGAGAAGTTCAAAGTCAGCAAAATTACTAGTGGTATCAATCTGCATTTTTGCCAAACTTTACAATATTATTCACTAATCAACTGAAGTCAAACAAGGACATACCTTCAAGTCACTGAATGTATTGAACAAGATGCACATGGCGGTGACTCAAGGAACAACTCAAAGACAGCTTTTGTTACAAAGAAAAAATACTTATAAAAATAGAAGACAAGGCATCATCAAGAGAGGACCATGCAATAAAGTTTATACAGCATGCTTTCAGATCAAAAAAATACAAAGAAGAAGAAAACTTTTGAACTATCCCTAAGTAAGAATCCCACAAGAACCAAACATAACAGAGCATATCAATCTCATTTCATTTTTTCTTGATCGGTGGACCAATATATTTTTATATGTTATGTATGTTTCAATAAAATGATTAATGCTTTTCTTTGATCAGTACACTCTTTACTAGAACTAATTATTGATGATAGTGGTTAGTCTAAGCAAAACCTAAAGATCTCAAACTTTGAGCAACTATGCCTGAACTCAAAAGAAAAAGTAAATAATAACACTAATCAATATACTTATAAGAATGTGAAATAGAATCTCACCTATAATGGTAGAACCTTTAAGGTTGCCCACACTCTAAAATTGCAACACCGTTTCTTTTAGTAATTTAATCCAGCCCTGAAACCACATCAATTTGTCATAAAACAATGATAAATAAACTGAGAACTTTTGATATTGAAAAAGACAAATAAAATTTTACAGCTTTACAAGACTTACTGATCATTTCATGACAATCTGCTTTAATACTTATCTATATATATACACATGTAAGACGTGAATTATACTATGGAAAAAATAAAGATAAAGGTAATATTTAATTTGCTTTGAACACTCAGACAAGTATTTTTAAGCCAACACAACAGAGAGTAGAAATATTCATTGGAAAGAGAAAGGGAATATACATGAGCATATGTGCTAATATAATATATTAGCATGTGTGACATGGGAATATGTAGGCCAAGACTTTTTGTGATGAGAACATACAACAAACATACCATCATGTTATCAAGCATTTATATTTAGACACATGATATATAACACACCTCACATCTCATCTCCTATACACATAAATGATTGTCTTATCTCCTCTGTTAATAATAAAGAGTCCAATATGACACAATTAGCAATCTGTTTTTAATGCTTGTGTTTAGAGCATATATTAGCAAAACAAAAACAAGTATAATGTTTGCAATTTCAATAACTACAGTAATACAATTATAACAAAAAAAAACCCTAAATCCATGCCATTGTGTTCGAAGTTGCAGTCCTCTGCTTACATATATACAAAGAATATACATAACCCTATAAAAGACACTACAACCAATTCAACAAACCCAAATTTGAGACTAAGTGGCATGGCAAAGAAGATGCAGAAAGGTCATGTAAAATCCTGCTATAGAACCAGTGAAGTTCTCTTATCTTCTGAAATTAGAGCTCAATATAAGGCAAGCATCTATAATCAAATATTAAAACTAAACACAATAAATGAGGGAAAATATGGTCTAATATATGACAAGCACTTTCAACTTGCAAGCATCTTAAATCTAGTTAAAGAAAATTAAAAAATTAATTGTCCTTAAAGAAAACTATGGTCTACAATACTCACTGTTCTACCAAGAATAAATGCAGCTGTAGCACCAATTGTTGCACCAATAGAATCAGCAACGAACCCCAAAGGCAACCCAAATAGATAACCTCCACCAAGCTGTAAGAGAAAATAAATAGCACAAATAAAGCATTGAGAATTTTTTTAAAAAAAAATACTAACAGATACACTTTCACACTTAAACCAAATAAGTTGACTAGACAAACTTTATTCATTCAGAGTTCTATTTTTTTACAGGGGGGAGGATCACTGAACAGACAATTACATACTTTATTAAACAAACTATAAAGGTCCAAAATAATGTATGTGGATGCCAAAAATCCACCAAATAAGAAATCTCTAGTCCCTGATTAGAACAGAGGGATAAAGGCCACTTAATCATGCAATTGGACTCGAGCCTGTAGGCCCTTTTTGAATACAGGAGATTGTCTCATGAGAAATGTGGATGCTCGAAATTCAACAGTTATAAAAAGGCCAAAAGCGCGTGATAGGCTCCCATAAACGCCTCGTGGGTACGCCCGATATGCTACGGGCATATCGCACCAACTGTTTTAGGGACCCATCTCGCGCCCATACACGACACGGCCTCGCGTGCCCCCGCACCACGGCCTCGCGCGCCACCAAGGCCCCACACCACAGCCTCGCACAGCCATGCTCGCACACCAGGCAACCTCGCGCCCCAGCAGGCCCTCAGCCTCGTGCAGCCACGCCTACACACCAGACGGCCTCGCACAACCACGCCAGCACACCAGGCGGCCTCGCGCCCCAACAGGCCCTCGGCCTCGCGCAGCCATGCCCGTACACCAGGCGGCCTCGCGCCCCAGCAAGCCCTCGACCTCGCGCTACCACGCCCGCACACCAGGCGGCCTCGCGCCCCAACAGGCCCTCGGCCTCGCACAGCCATGCCCGCACACCAGGTGGCCTCGCGCCCTAGCAGGCCCTCGGCCTCGTGCAGCCACGCCCGCACACCAGGTGGGCTCACGCCCCAGCAGGCCCTCGGCCTCGTGCAGCCAGGCCTGCACACCAGATGGCCTCGCGCCCCAGCAGGCCCTCGGCCTCGCGCGACCACGCTCGCAGCATCAGGTGGCCATGCGAATGGGGGCACGCGTCAAAGGAGCCTCACCTCCAAGGGCCTCGCCCCCAAGGGCCTCGCATACCTAGTGGCCTCGTGTGCCTCGCCTTGCGCATCGGCCACGTCAAAGGCCTCAAGAGCCATAGCCTCCACTAAACACCCTTCAGTCATATACCAGGGGCCTCGTAGTGTGGGGGCTGCAAAGTGATGGTTTCACAAGATGAGACCCTCATCCCATTTGTAGGTGTCTTGCTTCATCGCACACGCAGCAGGCCCCGTTGAAGAGGCCTTACCTCTCTTCCTGAGGTAAGTGCCACCAACGGGGCACCACTCTCCCTATGAGTCACATGAGATGAAGAGCAATAGGAGAGACCCAATAACTATTAGGTATAGAGCCAATAGTGGAATAGATGACTGAGTATATCGTTCATGTCAACACACTAGCTTCCCTACACTTAGTAGGACGTGGAATAGCCTTGAGCAGATACATGCCTTGGAGAGGCGAGAATAACCATCGGGTACATAGTACCCGTACGTGTACGGGTGCATGACGTACAACCATGAGGAGGACAGAAGCATGACCCTGACACCTGTATCACACAGGTAGTGGAGGTACGGATTTGTACAGAGAGTGGAGGCACTACATGCATGCCTCTGACTATGTACCAGGCTGACACTATGATCTTCTGCTCCACCACTCTTCCCATACCACTACCACCTGTGCTATTACCCTAACAGTGTACTTATGTACAATTTTTCCCCAAGGGACCACCATGTATAAGGGACCATTAGAGCCCAACTATAAAAGGAGCTTGACCCCTCAAAATGAGGGGTTGGAAAATTCATTGTAAGCAGAGGCTATTGAGAAATATACCAAGGCTTGCTCCATCATTTATCTATGTTTACTTTTCCTTAAAGTTTATTCTCAGTTCTTATATAAACATCACCTGACTTACCTTTGAGTTTTCTGATCTAATTTCGTTGACGAGATTTCACCGTCAACAATGTCATTGTTTTAGCTCTGCAATAAGAATTAGTGACTTTAACTTACTGTAAATATTGACTTGTTCTACTTCACAATACCAAAATCCATGGAGTCACATCACTAATACCAATTCTCCTAGTTAACTAGAATGAACTATAGAGATATTAAAACCGAGCACAAGTCTATATTATTAAACCACAAGTAAAGAACAAACAAATAAATAAAGAAGGCAAAAAAAATTATAATAATAAGTAAAAGAAACATACATGATTCTAGCACATTTTACTTGTAAACATTCAAAAAGAAGAAGACATTGTCAGGCAAATATCATAATTCAATAAAATGGCATGAAACCACCATTGCGATAGAAATAATGGCCACCCAAAGAATAGTCATGAAACAAACATTAAACACATTGATTGGAAATTCCAAATCAATCATAATTCAGCAAGAAATCTTACAAAACCAAAGAAGAAACTATGAAACAGTCATTAATCAACAAAACTAGAAAAAAAAAAATAGTTGTAATAAATGACAAATCACCAAGCTCTGCAATAAGAATTAGTGACTTTAACTTGCTGTAAAGTGGCCAAAATGCATAATGTGTACCAGTAGGCTTGCAAGTTTTGAAAGTATGTATGCATATGTATAGATAATTTTTATAAGATATGAAAGTTCCTGAAGTAAATTGACAGGGAAATTTACACATAATCACACCAAGCCAACACACTTTTATCTTAACTATTTTAACAGACTTCAAATGTAACATTAAAAAAAAAAACAAGTGCATCAAATGAGGTCTGGACTTAACAGAGCAGCAATGTGTACTACTAGGAAGGATGAAGCAATGTGTTAAAGAAAATACAAGTCATTCAGGAATTTAATCAAAAAAATTCTATGCACACATTATCACATCAAGAGAATCAGAAAAAACTTCATAGATTATTATGCAAACAAGAGAGAAGGCATTAGTTGGTCTTGCCCAAACAACAAGATCAGTGTGAGTCTGAAAACCTAATTAATCCAACTACAATAGGATAATTTAATCTCATTGAGAAACTTGAGAAAAAAAATTATAACTTTGTCTCAAATTAGTTTTTATCCAATCCAAAACTACTTGCCAAACATGACCAAAATGAATAAAAATGAACAGTTACAATCTAAGGACTTTCAAAGGTCCTTGTGCAGCTAAGTAAGAATATTTATGATCACAATTATCTTCTTCTACATATCCATGGAATTTGAGATGGCCCAAATCAGCAATGCATATAAACATACATGTAACATTCATCTAATGAGGGAGAACGATATAATTTCTAATATAAACAAGAAAAAAAAAATCACAAAGAAAAGCAAAACAGAAAATTGAACGAAATGATACAACCTAGGCAGTTGCAAAAATGCTCCTTCTAAAAAGTAGTGAAAGTCAAAAACAAAAACAGAAACACCTTCCCATAAACATCTTAGATTACAGCCGCAAATACCAATCACAAAGAAGAGTGGAGGATGAGAAGAATGCCTTAAACTCCTTATTATTGAAGATTCATATAGGTATAGATTCAATATTATTAGTATCAGCACCAAAATCAACAGTGTAAACAGAGAGAAAAAAGGGAGAAAAACAGAGCTTTTAATCAGAGCTTTTAAGTTGAACTTTTGCAATATCTTAGGGCAATACAAGCTATATATGGCAGAATAAACCTTACACAACTCAAATGCAACACAACAACTAATTGGGTATCATAGTCACAAAAATACATAAATTTTCAACAAAATAACTCTACAATAGTCAATACAATACTTCAAAATTTAGCAGTGGTTCGACAAAGTGATATAAATTGCAAGTTAGAGAGTTACCAAACTTATGCAGATCAACTTTTTAAAATCTCCACAAAGTGAATGACTTCCAATCTGTTAGAAACCCTATAATCACATTCATAAAAGAAAACCATTTTCATTTTCAGATTTTCTTACCCAAGTTCCAACTACAAAATAATGCCAACAAACAAAACAAAGTAAAAAAATCAAAACAAAAGTCACAGAATCATAACTTTACTAGTTCTACTATACATATATATATACATATTTATATATATGATTTTGAATTGTAAACTGCTAATATACAGAAAAAATGAAGGTCTCTCTGACCTCCATATTATCAGAACTCCACGGACAAGAAAACATGAGATTTATATATATAGTTAATTAACCTGTGAGAAAGAGGGAGAACGGTGAGGTGGGAAGCCAGGGACTACCATGAACCAATCAACAACAACAACCAATAAGAAAAATAAAATCTAAGAGGAAACATACCAGATCTTGCTTCCACCATGCGTCGAGGTGATGAAGACACACACAGTGTCGTCGTCCTCCTCCTGGGCAGATTGTATAAGTGGCGAGCAAGCTTAATCGTTCTCCTTCTGGGCAGATCGGTCGAGAAACAAAGAGGGAGAGGGGGTAAACGAAGAGAGAGAGAGGGGGTAAACGGGGAACGAAGAGAGAGAAGAGAGAGAGAGAGGGTAAACGGGGAACGAAGAGAGAGAAGAGAGAGAGAGAGGGGGTAAACGGGGAACGAAAGAAATGGGGACCGACTGTGAAATGGGGAAATGGTTTTTTACTTTTTTTTTTGTCAATTGGACCGTGTGAAAATTTTTGGGGGGCTGGGGAAAATTAGGCGCCAATTAAGTCCCGCCTATATACATATATACTTATATATATATATTATAATACTTTTTGAAAAGTGTTAAATTTTTGTGTTATGGAAATGGGTTTTTGTTGTAGTGTGATTAACTTTCTCCTCTAGATATTCTTGGTACCTACTCATTAACTCTGTCTTCAAATGTCTAATTGCTTCCCAAAGTCTTTCATAATTCTCCTTGGACTCGTCCAATGAGTTCCAAGCATCCTCTTTCATTCCCTCTATTGTCTTTGTCTTTTGTACAACCTTCGCCTCCAACTGCACAATTGTCCTTCATTGACTTGTTCATTTCCTCCAAAAGACGCTTGTCAACATTAACAGAGAAAATCTCGCACTCCTTCTCCTCCAAGCTCCTCTTCAGATCGTTAATGTAGTCGATAGGTTGTGGGGGTGGCTTGTAATTTTAAACTGAGGGAATTCATCCCAGTCGGTGTGATCTAATTTCGCTTTGGGCAGGTTGTGGAGGAACTCAAGATTGCATGAATTGAGTGAAGATTGAGAATCCATACCCCTCGCGAAAGCAATAAAAATCAGATATCAATAGTATGTAAGAGGAAAAGAAAACTTATAACCACTAATAAAGGTACAGTATAATGTATATTCAACCACCTCCTACACCTAAAAGAAATCTATGAAAATATATTGCTCAAAAAGATGGAAGTAATATCACGTGGGGCCACCAAGTACATGAGAGAAACAGTGTCCAATCTTCCACACGCAACATCCAGGTCAAACATTCCAATTTATATATACTTATCTTCCTAATGGACTAATATAAGGGTTATATGCCAAAAGTTAATAGTTGGTTTAAGGCAATAACAATGGTAATAATCAAACCCAGTTGAATATAAACCATCACGGGTCCCATTTTTTAATTTAATAATCCATTCTTCATCTCATCAAATCATTTGGTAAAATGTCTTTTTCTCAAACTTTAAATTTATGACCTATTCTTGTGTCTGGAGTATATAAAAATAGATTATTTTTCACCAAAAGTCAAATGTCAATTGTTTCCCCAATGAGTTTGGCATTACCCGAAATATGCTTTTCCTATAATAGGGTACACGTAATTAATTCAACTTTACAACGTTCCTATTAGGTGTCCAAATATAACTTGTGACTTGTGCCACATTACTACTGATTTCATGATATTACACTCATACATGCCTTTCTAATTGATAAAAAAAAAATATAAATGATGTTCCTCTAACTTATTTTTAAATGACATTGCATTAACAAATTTAGCATGTCCAAAAGTAACCCCCATCCACGTACCCCATCATCTTCACCTACTTGTCTTATTTAAATACCTATATTCATGTTTCAGAATTCATCACATATGCAAAATCTGAAGTGAACATAATGAGGAGCTACAATGAAGCCTACACATTCGAAAAAAACCTGCAGTTTTTCGTTGTCAAAACTTTGACGAGCTAAATGTTGACCAAATGCACTACATGAACCACATTGCACAAGAAAACCTTAGGATTTCCACCGAGCAGAGTGATATACAGAACCAGTTATGTGTCGAGCTCCTTCATAACACCACACTCAACTCCAACATGCAGTCCGTGAAAGGGACGTTGGAAGATATGAAGGCGAAGTTTTCGACATTGGAATCATCAGTTAGAAGGGACCTCAAAGCTATGGCATGTGCCATCGAGGAACTCCGCAATAGCTATATCACCATGTACACGTTGTTTGCTCAAGCTCCAAAGCCACCAACTTAGTAGTATATCGTGTACTTGTACAAGATGTGTTTCTAATAATTTATGTATATCAGTAAGTGTGTAATGAGTTAGAGGTTGTGTGCTTATTACCAAACCTTGATCATGGCTATGTTCTTTTATGGGTGGCGACTCCATCTATTTAACATCTTCTTTATAGACTACATGCCACTTTTTTCATGTTATATTATGTGTATCGTCTCTCTCTCTCTCTCTCTCTCTCTCTCTCTCTTCTTTCTTTCTCTACGTATATATTTATATATAAGTGTATATCTATGTATCGTGTGCCATGGAGGTCTAGGTTGTATTAGCTGACACTTTTTTTTTTATGAATATATATTATCCTACAGTTTTAGTGTAATAATTCACCTCTATCTTAATTTGTGTTCTTGCCTAACCATTTTTTAAACTTGTTCAATTTACCATAATGTGACCCCTTAGAATATCTGATTATAGTTGTTATGTCCATTCTCCTTAATTGACTTGTTCAAAATATATAGAAAATTAAATCTGAGATCAACGATGCATATAAAAAACTTAAGTAACCTCCTAATGGTAGAAAGACGAATAAAATTCTCACATCACTTTAAGTTACATAAAATGACAGCTCCTCCATAAGAAACAGGAATACTATTAACCCAATTGATAAAATGAACCTTCTACAAATTAACCACTGTAAAACTATGTGATGTTATTAATGGCGAATGCTCATTAAAGAAGGACGTGATAGAAAAAAATAGCACAATTAATGCTATCAAATCTTCCCACAACAAACCTGAACCTAACAATAAATGAGGAAAAAGCCACTTTCTTTGTACACATATATATATAGGTGTTAGTCAAATGTGGTTTCATCATAACCAATGACAAAATCAGGAGAAGGAGCTTTGCTCCCCAGGTTTCAATTATAAGTTAGCAGGAGCCATTAATTTAATAAAGGTCAATTCTGAAATAAGAGTTTCACAATTAAAGGAACAATGTAATTAAATACATCTCATGCAAATATGAAAAATTACTACTTATTGTTTGTACCATTTGTTTATGAATGGTCATCTTATTTTTTCTTAATTTTACCTAAAACACAAAGCTTTTGGTACCTTCTTCTAGGATATCCACTTTGAATATGCTTTTTCACTTGGACTTTGTGTGGTATTGGTGAGAAAGTTTCATAGATCCTATGTGTCTAGGAGCATATGCTTCATCTACAGGTGAGACAAACCCAAGTGTACACCACTTGGGTTCTACCACATACTTGCAGCACAACAGATCCAAAATTTCTTAAGTAGGGTGTTCATTGTTAACTTAAGTAAAGCGATCTTAGTTTGTAGGGGTGATCGCCATTTATGTGATTATTCTTTCATTTTTATGCTTAGTCTTTCATTTATTTTACAATGTTTGACATTATATTAGGTGTGATCCCTCATTTTTTGGTGGGAAATTTATCACCGTACTTGTCTATCTCTTTCTCTACATATATATATATATATATGTATGTGAAGGTCCCTCATTGGTATCCGCCTCTCTAACCCCCTGATCGAAAACTTCACCATCTCAAAACCATTTTTTCTTTGATCATAACATTACCCTTACCATGTCATCTTCCAAGTTATGTGTCAAGACAATTTCCAGTACCATTCCCGGTGGACTTTCCCCTAACTCCATCATCACCAACTAACAACAATGAAAAGACAACCATCCCCATTCCTTCCTCAGTAACTAGTTTCGCAACAGCCTCCCGTAGTGATAATGGGAAAAAAACTCCAAAAACTAAGCCTAGGTTTCGCGACAAGTGCAAAAATTGTATGAAGAAATATGTGAAGATTGAGAAGCTTATGGCTTTCAAGCAAGTTGTTGGTAAGAAAGCAGTAACTTTAAGGCTGAATTCAATGGATATTAAGTCTTTTATTTTTTACCAGTGCCAAATTATGGATCATGTAGGGACTATGGTGAAACGACATGAGACAATTAGCAGTGAGTTTTGTGTTGAAGCTACGGAGGAAGGACCGACCAAGGAGATCATATTTCTTAACTGATTTTAGTTTACGATTCTCGTGTCATGGTTTTCATTTTGTTTCTTGTATAAACTAGATGATCCTATGTTGATGTACGACTATTAGTGGTATTGTTGTTTACTTTAAGCACTAAGAACCAGTAGGTACTAAAGTTACCTTAAACTATAAGTTAAGGGCAATGGATGTACCTACTATTGGTATTTTGGAAGACATGGTGTGTAGCAGGAGATATATCTCCCTCAACCATCTATCGTGTAGCTGGACATTATGTATTGATGTGATTTTTATCCTTAATTAATCATGTTTATGTTGATTGTGTTGGTATTACGTGCCTTGAGTGATTTTTTCAAATAAAATGGGATGCCTGCAAAAACATGATAAACCCGTTACAACTAGCTAAACAGATATATATAAAAAAGGTATAACTGAAATGCTTGCCAAATCAAATATTTTATAGTAAGGGTAGTCATATGCTTGAAAAGGTTAAGTTGAAAAAGGGTGGATGTGTGGGCAGTTACCTTATAATCTGTTAATACTTGAGAAGAATGAAGAGTTGTTCACAATCCATCCCTGTACCAATATGAGACATACACGCAAGAAGTACCAACCTCACTTTCAGTAGCTTATTAACCACTGGATACATGATCCAAATCTAAATTCCAAACCCATTGGCCAAAGAAAATGAAGTGCTGGAAAAAAAATCATCTTTTTATGGGTTGTAACTTGAAATGGCATATATATGGAAGCAGTGTTATTATATATGGTATAGTTCAAATTTTGTTTCTTTATTATCCTACCAAAAAAAAATTGAAATTTTTGTGGAGGGAAAAATACCCCATTTCAAGGTTGGTACTTCAAGTTTGTTAGATATATCTTCATGCCCTTCTCATTGGTAAATTGGGGCTAACATAAACAATACCCTCACTATTTGTACGTAGTTTTTACTTTAGTTATCCCTAATTAATTATGTTTTCTAATGTTTCTTTTACCATACCATAAATAGTTATTCAACATAAATATGTGCCCTATTTTAAATGCATGTGAACATTTACTAATGAAACTGAAGTGTCAAGGGTGATAAACATAGACATTCAATTGTATTTCCACTCAATATAAGATTTATTTAGGTTTTTCAGTGAAGCCTTATTATGTAGTTGGTGTTTCTTTTCATTTCTAACAACTATTTTTTTCGTGTTAGGGAAACGAAAAACTAATTACTGAAACAATATGGCGAATGACATGTCAGAAGCACTTGCGCAAGTAAATGATTCTAACAAGCTCCCACAACAATTAACAAAGGAAGACATTACAAACAAATACCAACCCGCAGTTGGCCACTTGGAAGATCTTTACTACAAATACTCTCATTCGATGGGGTTTAGTGTTAGAAAAGAAAATGTTTGTCAGGACAATGAAAATAAAGAGTGGCAAAGAAAATGAGTTTGCTCTAATTAAGGGCTCAGGCGAGAAAAGTGGACAAACCTAATGGATCGCATGAAAAAACCCAGGGCTCTCACCCGCAAAGGGTGCCTAGCACTACTACACATGAAGTTTGACAAGTCAGAAAACAGTTGGGTGGTCAAAGACTTTAACCCAGCGCATAATCATGACCTTGCTTTGAAGAAAGACATGCAATTCTTGAGGTCTAACAGTGATGTCCTAGATTGTATGGGCACCCAAGTAATGTCAATGAGACAGTCGGGCATACGAACTTGCCACATATTGAATAACCTTGCTGTAGAAAAGGGAGGACATGATTATGTTCCATTCCTGAAAAAGAACCTATACAATTGGATTGGACGACAAAGAGAGTTAGAAGAGGAGGACGAAATGGATGCTGAGGGTTCCCAGGGATACTTGGAATGTCTTGGGTTATGTGACCCCAATTTTTTTAAAACACACACAATCGACACGGAGTATAGGCTTGCTGACTTTTTCTGGGCCGATGGAATATCGAGAGATGACTATGGACATTTTGGGGAGATCATCACATTTGACATAACATACAAGAAGAATGCGTACAACAAACCTCTTCTCCTGTTTGTCGGCGTGAATCACTACTTCAGAATTGTTGTATTCACAATTGCATTGCTTTACAATGAGAAGGAGGACACATAAATTTGGTTGAATTCCTTCAATGTATGAACAACAAGGTCCCACAGGTTGTTGTCACTAACGGAGGCCATAGAGAAAGTCACGCCTCATGCTGTCCATCATTTGTGTATGTGGCACCTTCAGAAAAATGTCACCATTAATGTCCCTCACCCAGTTTTCAAGACAAGGTTTAATGAGCCCCTATGTCAATATTGTATGGAGGAAGAGTTTGACGAGACTTGGAGTGGCTTGGTTTTAGAATTTCAGCTACAAGATAGCCAATGGACAGCCCCAACATACAACAATAGAAGGAGTTGGGCAGAATGCTTCCTGCGGGGTAATTTCTTTGCGGGCCTCAGAACCACCCAAAGGTCAGAGTCGATGAATTCCTGCCTGTCACACTTCTTGACAAGCAAACTTAAACTTTTAGACCTTTTTGGGCAAGTTGATAAATCCATACGGAGCATACGCCACACGTAACGCGAAGATGACTTCATTAGCAATAATACATCGCCTCAATTCCCTTCCAACATTCTCCAACAGTATTACCAGCAAGTTGCTTTAGTTTTGACGAGAAACATGTATGATAAGGTCACACAACAAATTGACAATGCTCTTGCATACTCAATTGATTCGACAAGTGTGTAATTTGGGTCCAGGGTTTTTTCCCTAACTTGTTTCCGTAGAGGACTAGTAAGAATTTCAATTCGCTACCTAATTGATCATGATCACTTTGAATGTAGCTGCATGTTGTTCTAGTCAAACAGAATCTCATGTCGACATATGTTTGCAGTAATGAAGCACTTAAACCTACCTTGCATCTCGGAACCTCTATTAAAGGCACGGTGGAGGAAAGACGCAAAATGGAGAAGTGAATTGAGTAGTGCTCCCCATGCTAGGGTTCCCTGTGATGTGTTATTATATACCCGTTGGGAAGCGTTGACATCACGCTTAAATGCAATGGGGTACTATACCACACAACGTGACGATACATATGAAGAAGCATTAAACGAAATATCCCGTTTGGAGGAAAAATTTAAAACAATGTGTGGTCAGCCTAATGATGAGTCTGAATTGAGTCACGTTGTACATGGGGACCACCGATCGCAACAACCACACAAAGTAATTGGGGATCCGGCAATTGTGAGAACGAAGGGGAGGGAACCAAACAAAACAAAATTGAAATACAAGGGTGTGGACAATGTGACCCCAAGGAAGAATAGGTGTCATAACTGCAACTAATTAGGCCATAATAGGGAGACTTGCAAAGTTATTCCAAGAATGGACAATTAAGCCATGGAGACAGAAAATCTAAGATCTTCCAATTGTCCAATCTACGATACTCCAAACGTGGACCACATCAATCAAAGTCAAAGGAGTGAATTAAGAGGAGATAATGGCACAAGCGAGAAATGGCATAGTGACCAATGGACAACCATGTCGAAGCATATTCTTAATCCTTCTAAAGATTGTTACATCCCATAGTCATGGGAAAAGTATTAAGCTAAGGATTTACGTAGGGTTTAGAATTAGTTTGAAAAAAATTACATGAATTATGTGTAATGCTTTTTATGTCTCATTTTTTATCAGTTGTGATCTTATGGACGTCATGGTCATTTAATAAGTTTGACCATGTGTTATGCTCTTACTAAGTTTTGTAAGGGTGATTTATGGATGGATCGTTAAAGGGATGCTTTGTTGACACATAAATTTAAGAAAATTTGTGGAAAGGATATTGGAATAATTCAATAATAACAAAATTGAGGCTTAATTAATTTAAATTGACGTTGTTTAGCATTAATATATATGATGATCCATGGTATATTTTGTTCGTGTGGCCACATTACTACTATCATTTGAGGTTAAATTCTTTGGTATATTATTGGGCCCCACTTGTCCAAACGTTAGGTTAGTGAAATTTTCCCTTACCATAGAGTAAGTTATTCATGATCTTGCCCAGCCTATATCATCATTAGGAAGGTGAGGGTCGGTGGAGATTGAGTGAAACAAGCCATTGCTTGTATTGACATTTGATGTATAGTACGTTCACTATTACTCATTATGCAAAAGGTGTGATTGGATTGGAGACATGAATTGATTAGATCTATGATTTGACAAACAAGTGTGTTGCTCAATGTAGAATAGTGGAAACAAATATGGAAACTTACATTTTCTAATTAATAGGACATGACATATATTTAAAAATTTGGAAAAGTTAATTGCTACTTTTGGAGAAATAATAGAACCATAAAATTAATCTTCATTTAAATAAAGTCGTCATTAATCCATGAGTCATTACAAAAAAGTTTAAACCCTTAACAAACTAAAAAAAAAAAGACAAACAAATTGCACCTGTAATGCCTTGGTTACCCAGAACAGTTACGGTGATCGGTGAACCGGAAATTTAACTCACTACCCAATTCCTTTGGTTAAAAACGTGCATCTAAATGTTATTAACAGGCTAAGGTGGAAAACCAATAAAAAGGAAATGATATATTTTATTAAATACTTAAAACTGTTCATGGGCCCATAAAAAAAACATTTACAAGCTATTTACAACTCAAAAAGGTCATTACTGTTCAAATTTACAAACCCGCCAACCTAAGCGGCAAAAATAGGGTAAACCCCCTAGTTCCTCTGAGAACTCCTTGGCCGTGGCGGTCAAGCGGCCGCATATGTACACATCACCACCTAAGCTCTCCACTCAAGGCTGGGTGAGCTTTTCTTTTCCTTTACCTACACCACATAGCACCCATGAGCCAAGGCCCAGCAAGAAAACACAATATAGCATGATATAATATCAACAATGATCATAATAATCATTCAGGACTTTCAGTCCAAAACAGAGGAGTAACAGTCGCAAAAGTCACTAAGGTGGGTACAACTCCCTTTAGCCATGTGACGATAGGGTCACCGGGGCTTAACAGATAAGTGAACCTTTCACTAGCTTAAACAGGATAGGTGCATGATGACTAGTCACCAACATAACCTTCCTCCTAACTCTAGAGTCATAACTATGGAACATTGTTCCCTAGCCATGTGACAAGCAGTCACCTAGGCCTTTGGCCCTGGTCCTGAGTAACTAGTCTTAGACTAGCCCAGCGCTTATAAGTTCCATCGACCTTAGGGTCAGTCCAGCGTTAATGCCTTAGAGTCATTCAACAGTGATATCGATTAGATCTAATCTTCATCTGGCCCTGCGTTCAGGACGCTTATATCCCTGACTAGTCAGTACCATATACAAGTAAACAATATTTGCTAGCATTTAATATGCAATCAATGTCCACATTTATCAACCAACATGCCTCAACAACAATCATGCATGTCACATATACAAGGTGAATTTTATTTACCTCTGATTCGAGCGAGAATGGATAAAAGAACGACCCTTGAGAATGATCTGACTTTTAGTCCTTTAGCAGTCACCTAGTCATAACCAAATATGGGACACCATTAATAAAATGATTAACAAAGGTTCCCAAACCAAACTCTAGCCTCCGGGACATCAATCCCCACTAATCCGGGTAGTAGGAACCATCCTGAGGCCTAAAACCAAGTTCCTAAGGCCAAAACACTTAAACGGGCTCAACCCTGCTCAAGGGCTGCGACCCTAACACCTTGGGCCGCGGCCCCCAGCCACTCCAGGAGCAAGGGTCGCGGTGCCCTACACCTAGGGCCACGGTGCCCAGCAAAGGCAAAATCACTCCACCTGCTTCTTCGAGCTAGGGCCGCGGTGCCCAAGAACAGGGCGCGACCCCCAACCCAGAGCCATCCCCAAACACGTTCTCCTTCATCCTAAAGCCTCCAAAATCATACCTAAACACTTCCAAATCATCAAATAAAATTTCCCAAGCTTCCCAATTGTCCAAAACCATCAAATCCCAAGGCTCAATCGAACCAAAAACTCAACGATTCACAAAAGCCAATTCTAAGCTTAGAAACTCTAAAAACTCAAAACTTAAAACTTAGATTACCTTCGATTAGGTTGTTTCTCGTAAAATCCTTCAGTCAAGAAGCTTGTAATCTTTCCTAGGATCGCTATGCCTCGATCCTCGCTTGATTCCAACTCCTAGAACTCGAGATATCTTCTAAAATGCTTCGAACGGTAAAACGAACTAATGAAAAAGAACGAGAGGTTTTCTAACGTACGTTCTATTTGACAAGCTACTTCAAGCTTAAGTAACCTCAAATAAAACCTAGTGCTCGGGGTCTCGAAAACACCCCCGGGGACATTATAGTCAAAACTCCCTGAATTTCCTCCTGATCTCAATAACTCCCAATTAATCATCAGATAACATTCTCATTATCCAATATCCCAATAAAATACCCTCGTTATGACAAAACCGCTAACTCATAATATAAGATTTTCTCATGCCGAATAGCTCGAATATATCTCCATAATATTGGGATGTCATTCACAAATCACAATATGCACCCAAATATACAAATATGCCCTCAACGGGCCAAATTACCATAATATCATAATATTCAAATGTGGACCCACATGCATGCATATTGTATCATATTATAATATAATTCACATAAACATGCGCATAATCATTTAATGGCATAATTAAACAGTTATGGCCCTCCCGGCCTACTAATCCAACCATTAAATTGCATTAGGGATTTCGGGGCATTACAGTTGTAACGCCCTGGATAGCCAAGACCGCTACACTGTGTGTTTGTAAGATGTAGGACTTGCTAATCAAGTCATTTAATTAAAACGTGTCACTAATCATAAGTGTGCTAGGGTTAAAAATAAGTTTTGGCCTCAAAAGATACATTTTATAAAATTAAACAGTTTCACATATGGGATCCCGAAAAGAAAATAGTGTTTAAAAGTTGGTTTACAAAATCTCAAAAGTTAAAGACAGTCATCAGCCATACTAAGGCAAAGTAAGCATTTTCGGTCCTCTCGTCCCTGCCTTCCCTCTCAACCGTGGCGGCTGAGTAGCTGGTCATGTACATTCAACTCGCAGAGCTCTCTAAATCAGGGCTGATCGAGCTTGCCCTTGCCTTTACCTGCACCACGCAGCACCCGTGAGCCAAGGCCTAGCAATAAAACACCATACACATCATATACAGTATTAGCAAACAAGTAACCTTTTAAGCATGTTCAATCATTCAATATTCATATCAACTCTATAGCATGTAATCATAATCCAAGATACAAGTAAACACCATTAATAATCAGATTACTCAATAGTCACAATAATCATCTTTAATAGCCAAAATACACAATAATCAGGGCCGACGACTTAGGCCGCACCCTCTGTTTAACCCACTGACTCCGGCCCGCTTAAACTGAGCTCAGTGCATAATAAGCTGTCCTCGGCTACCAGTGGTCGACCCGCGCCCTATGCGCTAGTTTAACCTTTGCACGCTTAGGCCATTGGTTTACTATTTACATGGCATAATACCATTCTTTCAAATATACATATTAGGGAGCCCTTAGTGCCGTTTCAAATATACAACCGGGTGTAGTTTTCTTACCTTTAACTTCTTCGTTTATTAATTACAAGCAACGTCCCTCGAGCACGATCCTTTCCCGAGCCCTAGCTTTAGCACCTAATCACAACCAAGGTATTGGGTTCCATTAATATCCAAATATAGGTTTTCAGGTGCAAAACTAACTTCTGGGAAATTAAATCCCACCAAGCACGGTGGTGAAATTGATCCTGAGCACACCAGGCTCGACTCTCGTGCATAAAAACCCTAAACGTTCAAGTATGCATCTAAGGGCTACGGCCCTTGAAGCCTAGCCGCGGCCCTGCCCTAAAACAGAACCTAAAGCCTCCCTGGAAGAAGACACGCGCCGCGACCCTTGCTTTGGGAGCCGCGGCGCTCACCCCTGGCCGAACCTCCTTGGCTCCTTTGCATCCTAGGGCCGCAGCACTCTAGAACAGAGTCGCGGTCCTTCCCTTCGTGCCCAGAAATTCCACAATTTTCAACACCTAAACCTTACCCAAAATCATCCCAAAGCTTCCTAATTCAAAACAAATTAATCCCAACACTTTTAGAATGACTTAAACAACATAATTCAATTGAAAACTCAACCTAAAACTCATGGAAATCTCATCTTCAATTTCTCAAACTCAAGAACATCAAATACTAAAACCAGCCATGCAAAACTCGAATTTAAACCTCTAATTCAAAAATTGAAGCTTACCTCTTCTGCTGAACCATTTCTCCAAGAAAAATCCAAGTTAATTCCCAAGCTTTCCACCTTAATTCTACCCTTAAACATCAAAATCATAACTATCTCACTACTCAGCCAAAACTCAGAATTTCTAACCACAAAGAAAGGAATTCAATGCTTACCTTAGTACCAATTAAATTTCCTGGATGATTCTTGAGCTAAGCCTCTAAATCCCTCCTTCAATCCACTGAATTCCAGCTGAATTCCTCTAAAATTTTCAGTGTTTTGTGCTTTTCTTTGAGAAAGAGAGAGAGAGAAAGAGAGAAAAGAGCTGAGAAAGAAAGTGTCGGTCTAATTTTTGTTCTACTATTTTCCTTTAACTTTAGCCTAGCCTTATCCCGTTAAGTCAATCCCGAGGCGTGGAGTGCCGGAAACGTCCCCGAGGCCAAAACGGTAAAATTCCCCAATATTCCCACCTAGACTTCCTAACCTCAAATATATCTCCATTTATTTATTTTCATAACCCGATAGTCTAAATAACTACCCAATACCTAAAATACCCCTGACTTATGCAAAGTCAACTGTTAAGCCCTGTTGTGACCTAAGACTGCCTCGAGTTGCACGTTGCAGGTTTGCCCACATAATAATGTGGTCCTCACAATTATAACATTTAATCTCAATTTAACATTCATATAATCAAACAAGCATTCTTAACATATAATCATGTATTTAATCAATTAATCCACACATGGACCAAATATGCCCTCCCGGCACACTAATCAGGGCCCTTAAGCCATATTAGTGAATTTGGGTCGTTACAACAGCACCACTCAGCTATAAGGTCAATTAAGAACCACCACGCCATCGCACTACAAGACTTTGGATCTTCATGTTCTTCCACGTCCAAGTGGGACAAAATCACCAACTATATTGTTAATTTTCTCCTTGAAGTAGTCGTCGTATCTACCCACTAATTCTATCTTAAGTTCCTCTAGTGCTTTCGACACTCTTTCATAGGCTGCCATGAACGTGACATCCCTAAGTTCCTCTAATTTCTTAGTCTTCTGTTCAAGCTCAATTTCCAGCTGGATTATCCTGGCTTTCATGAAGTCATTATGTTTCTCTAGCATACGACAATCCAAATTTCTAAAGTAAATTTCTTCATCCTTCCTCTCTAATTTGAACTTGAGATCGTTTATATAGTCTATAGGTTCGCCGGGGGGCGTCTACCTGATGGTGGCCCCTATCGGGAAATACCTCAATATTGCATGAGTTAAATGAGGAATCTGAATCCATGACGTATGGGTGGAAGGAAAAATTATGGGGTGGAAGGGATGAAGGAATAAATGGCTGCCAAAGTAGTTGGTAGTGATTTGTGTGATGAAGAAGTTTTTCTTACTCATTCAAAATGGAGAGTTGTTGTATTGTGTTTATATTTGAGTAGGGCCCCCCAGTAGACATGACATTTTTCTTGATGACATTCCAAAGATCAATTTGACAGTGAATGCTTAGACATACCGTAAAGATGCCTTATCTTTTGCACAAGGTACAATTCCTTGTCTAGGGAACGAAATCATGCCAGCTGGTGTGAGAAAATGAATAACTTGAGAATGCTATTTGAATGGGGGATTGGTTTAAAAAAACAACTAGGCAACAATGAACCACAATAGAAAAGAAAAACAAAATTAGTCAGCATTAAGGTATATGTGTACTTGTCAAACAAACTTAAAAAGAAAATCTATATGTGTAAAGTGTCATGTCATCAATAATGGAAGCACTTCAAACAATTATAAAATTTCATTTATTAGGCAACACAATTATTTTATGTTCCATGACCAAATATATTCTCTCCATATTTTGTACCATCGGTGCAACGTCCTAAATTTGCTAATAAGACTTAGTTCCTTGATTACTGTGTCAGGAGAGCATAATTGGATGTTGATGTGTTAGTATGATTTAATTGTGATTATAAATGTGAATTTTATGAGTTATATTATTATATGACTACTTATGCATGTTTAAGTGCATTAACTATGCTTAAATGGTCGTTTATGTTAAAAAAGGGTATTTTTGTAATTTTGACCCACTGAGGGTATATCTGTAATTATATGTGCTTTGTGAGTGGGATCACATTATTATGTGGATATCTTTGAGGTGTGTGGCACGAGGCGATCCTAGGGACAAATTTGGCAGAAAGTCACATCAGGGATTAATACCTGGCTTGGGTTGAGCTTAGGGGTATATTAGTAATTTGGTGAATTACCCGGGGTATTGGAGTATGAGTTATAATTGTGGGAAAATGTAGCGTCTCAGAATTTTACTTAGCTAGATAGTAGTAGCTTGTGCTATAGTATTTTTAGTTTTCGTGGTTATTGGTGCAAGCCGCGATTTAGTTGGAAACTCATAAAGATAGTTATGGATTTTATAAGTTTAGCCTATAGTTTAGAAATATCGATTTTAACATAAGGTTTGACTAATATAGCTGGTCCTAGAAATGATATTTATTATAACTAAAGGATTAGATAGAATTGTTGATGCCATTTTTCGTCAAATTAGAAAAGAAGAGCAATTAAACGAAAAAAATACCAAAGGAAACAATATGAATAGACACAGTTTTTTATGTGGTTCAGCAGTTAAAATCTGCCTAGTCCACGAGTCTGTGTTATTAGCTCTTTGGAATTCTCTTAAAGCTTTCTGGAAGCAATTATACAGAGTTTTTCCAGTCTCAGTTTCTTCGTCTCTACAAATGAATCGTCCCACTTTATTTATAGAGTGGTTTTCTAAATATCTTCCCACAAAATTTGGGTTGATATAATACAAATCAATTAAAATAAATTTCATTAAATGCATTAGTTACTACGTACGCGGTAATATCCCATGACATTTGGGATTCACTAACAGATTACATCAGATCCCTTAAACATAGGGATTTTACAACAATAAACATGTTCACACATAGCTTACGAGCTTAGGCATTTGACCCACACGCCTTCGAGACCGTTCACCCATCGCAAGCTCATCACCTTGGTTCGCCTCTGTTGTCGACAAATAATGTTGACGAGACTATCCTCTTCGAGCTCACAATACTCAAGCTCAAATCGTCTTGTCTGAGGGCAGAAATGAATTAAGAAATTTATACAAGTGTTGAACCATTTCCATTGTGAGTTTCGAGCCTAACTTATAACCTCGGAACACCTCTGAGCTCACCTATCCCAACGTTATCACATTTATTGCTCAAGGAGACCGTTTCTGACTTGTTGATCACATGACGACTATGCTTATTTCAAGCTAACACCTTACGACCCTGAGTTTTGAGGTCAAGATTTCCATTCTCGAAATCGGGGTGTAACATTTTGCCCCCTCAAAAGTAACAGTTCGAATCCTATGAGAAGGAAACTTTTGAACTGCTACCTTCGAAATTCGAGCCACCTACTACACTCGAGTGTGGAAACACGTCAGCCAAGGATTGCGCGGTCAGAGTACTTGAGTACCTTTTACATCTGCCCACGTCTTTTCATATCTTCTTTTTTACCGCCAACATTTTATTCGTACCCCATCCGTTAGATCGAAATCTGAATCAAGCCAAAGGCCCAGATCAGTTCGACCCTTGATATCCTCTGAGGTTTATAAATATACCCACTTTGTCTTCTTCCTTTTTACTTTTACGTTCCAGTTTTCAGAGAAAGAAAAACCTAGAGTCGAATAACTTTCTTTTCCTATTTGCATGTTCTCTAAATCAAAGAAATAAAACAACCTTGGCATTTTTGACTCCGTGAGATCTTTCTTGCAACCACTCCTACAGTAGTCAATTTCACTATATCCGTAAGCTTCAGTGTGTAAGTTTCTTGTTCTTGACTCTTATGTTTTCATGACTTCATGCATTTCTATATTTTCCATTCCCGTATGAATGTATGTTGTAGTTGGTAGTATTTTAGCAATGTTGTTTAGCACAAACTTTTGATTCAAAGTCTTTGACAACATAGTTCTGAAACCCAGATGTAGTGTAAAAAATGCAAACATTGGTTTTTTTTTTTAGGTTATGGGTAGTGTATCATGTAAGCCAAGAAATGGGGTTCTGAATTAGGGTTTTTAATTGCACCAATCCCAAATTTATCACAGTTTTGGGTAACCGCCAACTTTACCCCTGAAAATCCAGGATTCTCAAAATGAATCCATACTTTCCCACTCTCGCGTTAAGTACACGCTCGAAGCCAGAACTTTACAATAGTTCGAGGTTCCACTTCGAATTAGATTTTTCCTTTCGAGACCCTCAGTCTCAATTGAGCTTACCCAGTGATCTCGAGCTTTCGAGCCTGAATCACTAAAATTGTATTCTGATTTCTTGTATGCCTGGCCCTCGCCCTTTTCTTTCTTTTTCGTTCAATTGATTAAGCTCGGGATAATAACACATCCATTTCTCCAGCCAACTATCAGCGTCCAACACCCTCAGATTCCATAGTGGAGCATAAGAAGGTCCTACTCCAAGTGCCATATGGTCGACGCTCCCTATCTTATCTTCTTCACAAAGAAAAGCTCCAAGCCTGCGGCCTCTTGGAGCAAGATCAGTCGACAGATGATGTTGCCTATCGCAAGTACTTGAAGTGGGAGCACGTGCCTCTTCCCACTGAAAAACTTCTTTCGAGACAGAGGTCTTCGAGCTCACGAGCTCGTCCCTCTGTGGCTAACCGTCACAACGAGGCCTCGAGCTCAGTAAATGAAGCTCAAGACGAGGCCTCGAGCTCAAGTGGTGGAGGTAAAATAATACTTAGCTCGGCCATGTGGTCTCCTTCTATGCTTAAGCACAAGCCCGACACTCTGATCCTATTCCCGGATTCCAGAGATAACTTTCATGTTTTGTCCAGGGTAGATCATAGGGTACATAGATTCAATAGTTGGTTAGGCAGATTCCAAACTATGTATAGTATAAACGAAGTTTGGGATGGGGTCATTGTTCAATATGGGACCAATGACTATAGAGACCTTTTGAGGTTGTCACCTACGTATAGGGAAGGGACTCCCCCAGCCTCCGCTGAAGATAGGGGGATTACTTGGTCGCCAAGCACAAGCTTAGGGGAAGGTTCCAGTTAGGTTTCTTTTGACTTTAGCCTTGTTTCTTTTTGTAGTTTAAGCTTGTTCACAAATGTGTAAATTATGCATGTGCAAGCGACATGGAGTCTGGTCTTGATAACGTGCTCAGCCGCCACTCGAGAGCTAAGCAGAGAAAGCGTCCGAGGGCATTGCAAAGAGGGGGGCACCCTTCTAAAATCCTAAAGACATCCGAGGCAACACCTCCTGCCTCGGGCACATATGGCCCGAGCCTACCTGCTGATCCAAACCCTAAGGTCAGAGTATACACTGAGGTCTTGCTCCCCCCGCCTCCTCCTGCCCTTCAAACTTCTCAATAGACTACTCCAGCTGCAAAGAAGCTGGTTCCCACTCGGGAACACTTGTTGTCAATTTTGACCCATTCCCTTGAGTATGTGATCGACAATGCTGCGGGGAAACATGGAGCCAGTCTGGGCTCGGATGTACTATCCCGAGTTGGCCAAAGTTTCAGCAACCTTGGTGCCCCTTAATGGTAATTCCTCACCTCTTTCCAAGACAACAACACCCTTAATGACATGGGCAGCGAGCTCCTCACCCCGGTAATTCTTTGTACTTGTCATGTTGCCCGTTCAGATTTACTCTTTATGTGTTCTAACCCATTTTTGTTTGTGTACAAGCCTTTGCTGCGTTTTCTCAGCTTAACTACAAACTAAACAACAAAGTCCACTCAAACTTATCCTATGCTCAGGAGGCAAAGACCCTCCAGATAAAGCTCGCAGACGAGCTTAAGGCCACGAAGTCTAAGCTCGAGTCAAAGCTAGAGGCGAAGGATTCTGAAATCAGGAAGAGGGACTCTAGAATCAAGGAGCTTGAAGAGCTGAATGCCAAGCTCAAGGAGGAGAAGAAGGCCACCTTCGATATAATCGAGGGTGAGAAGGCTCGCCTTCTTGAGGAGTTTAAGCAAAAGATAGATCATGCTGTTGATATGTCCATGTACCGTATCTGGACCAACAATGCTGATCTCGATATTAGCTTTCTAGACACTCTCGAAGATGAGTTCCTTGAGAGGTGGCAGGCTCGGCTAGACTAGGAGGACGCCAAGGAGGAGGCCGAAAAGACAGTGGAGAAGCCTGATGCTGCTAAGGAGGATGCACTTGCTTTATAAAAGCGAGGTCATGGGTTACGTCCCATTAAGTTTTATGGAATACCTTTTTTATTTTAAGCCCTTGGGGAAAAGACAATTTATAGCTCATTTTAGGGCTCTTTTATGTTTGTTCAAACAATAATTTCAATCTCTTATATATATGATTTTCTTGCTCGAAAACCTTTATACATTTGATTTTACATTCAGCTTTTACTTTAATATGTTTGCTTTACATTTTTGGGTCGAAATATTTCAATCATCTTATATTAAAGGTTCACTTTTATGTTTGTTTATTCGTACAAACACACTTGTTGGATTTAAGTTCGAGTTTCAATGCATTCATGCACAGTTTATCCAATATATCAATGTCTAACCTTGTTATTTGTCAAGGTCAGACCTTACTTTCACCATGCACTCAAAAGTACTTATGTGGCATGTAAGATTAGTAGTTTAGTTATATCTTGCCTTTCTAGTCACTTTGCCTCATTCTCGAGTAGCTCCCCAAGGTTGTGAGGTCAAAACTATCTTTTGCAAAATATTACAGCCTCGGACTCGACATAACTCGAAGTAGGTTTATTTACATTCCAACTTCCCATCGATTAGTTTTAGCTGGTTTGTTCCAAACTTATTTAGCTCATGTTTTGTTTGTAATCCATACACTTATAATTTTTATGCTCTGGTTACATCCAGACCATCTTAGCTCGCGCATTTAGTTTTATCCAGACAATTATCTGGTTACATCCAGACCATCTTCGCTCGTGCATCTAGTTATATCCAGACACTTATACTTTTTATGATCTGGTTACATCCAGACCATCTTACCTCGCGTACACACTTATAACTCCTATGTCGGGTTAATAATCCAGACATTTTTATTAGTTTGCGTGTATACTTAAAAAAAATTTATGTCGGGTTAATGATCCAAACATTTTATTTTACGTTATTTATTATTCCAAACTTATGGTATGATTGTATACCACTTATGCCCCCTTAATATCCTATGAGCGTGACCATAGGTTATTAAATTAAGCGAGTTTGCAAAAAATACAACAATTCATAAAGAAAATAACTCTAGAAAAAAAATCAACATTTTTATTAACAAATGTTTGAAATATAAAAAAGCTTGGTTACAACGAAAACATATTTCCTACATTATTGATAATAAGGTCGTAGATGTTCACCATTCCAAGCTCGCGGCACCACCTCTCTGTTTAGCCTCGCCAATTTATATACCCCCAGCCAAATGATAGACTCGATCTGGTAAGGTCCTTCCAAGTTAGGTTTGAGTACTCCAGTAGACAGGTCTCATGTAGCCAGAAACACACGTCGTAGGACTAGGTCCCCCAATCCGAACTTCCTATCTTGAACCTTCTTGTTGAAATATCTGGTAGCTCATTGCTAGTATGCAGCATTTTTCAACCATCTCGTCTTTCTTCAATGAGGTCTAGACTTTCTTCGAGCTGAGATTGGTTCGAGGCTTGATCGTACGCATGGCTCCGTATTGTAGGTATTTTGACTTCAATCGGCAACATGGCTTTGCAACCATATGCTAGGGAGAAAGGAGTATACCTTGTTGAAGTTCGAGTTGTGGTTCGATAAGCCCACAAAACCTGAGGCAACTCCTCAGGCCACCTTCCCTTAGCCTCTTCTAACCTTTTCTTTAAGGAGCCTTTTAGGGTTTTGTTGACTACTTCGACCTGGCCATTTGATTGGGGATGGGCAACGGAGGAAAAGCTTTTTATAATCCCATTTTTCTCACAAAAATGGGTAAACATGTCACTGTCAAACTGGGTACCATTGTCTGACACTATCTTTCTGGGCATCCCATATCAGCAAACGATATTCTTTACAACAAAGTCTAAAACTTTTTGACGTAATTGTAGCTAGGGGTTCAGCCTCGGTCCATTTTGTGAAATAATCGACCGCGACCACAGCATACTTTACTCCACCTTTGCCTGTTGGTAGTGAGCCTATTAGGTCGATTCCCCACGCCGCAAATGACCAAGGGGGGTCAACATGGTAAGCTCGGTAGGTGGAGCTTGTGGAATTGAAGCAAATCGCTGGCACTTATCACATCTTTTGACATATTCAAATGTGTCTGCCTTGACTGTGGGCCAGAAATACCCCTGCCTTATTACCTTTTTGGATAAACTATGCCCCCCGATGTGATCTCCATAAAATCCTTCACGAATTTCTTCCAGAATTTTCTTTGCCTCGGGTGGAGTTACACATCGGAGTAATGGCATAGAATACCCTCTTCGATACAAGCTTCCTTCCACAATAGTGTACCTCGGGATCTAATACATCAGTTTCCGTGCCTCGTTTCGTTCTGCTAGGAGAATTCTGGTTTCGAGGTAATCGACTATTGGGGTCATCCAAGTAGGTTGAGAGTCGATCATGCACATGTAATGACCCAACTATTTCTAAGACCTTGGACCATTAAAACTACTAGACATAGCTACTACTTTGAAGTGAACATACATAAGAAATATTCATAACTTTATGAAAAAAACTCCAAAGTAAATATTCGAAATACATAAATGTGCGATATGGGATTCCATTGTTTTAAAATAAAACATAAATTTAATTTAAAAGAAGTTGTTTACAAAACTAAATGTTGAAAATACATAAAAATATAATTTAAAGAGACTAAAAATAACGTCGTCCTCGAATCGACACGCAGCCCATCCATTCCATTCATCCTCAACACACAAGTCAAGCCACCAATAATCCTTCCGCCTCCGTATCTAACTTCCTGCATCACACTAAAAATAAAGGAGTGAGCCTAATGCCCATCAAGGAAAATCTACCAATCAAACATATAACATAAAACATAAACATAAGACTATATCAAAACATAAACATAAGACTATATCAAAACATATGACTATAAAACATCTATTACAACTCTGACCCATGTACATGATAAGCATTAGGGTTTGCTAGCTAAGCAACTATGAGCCTCAAAATACATTGAGGTTTGCTAGCTAAGCAACTATGAGCCCTATATAACATAAAAACATTTGGGGTTTGCTAGCTAACAACAATGAGCCTCAAAATACATTAAGGTTTGCTAGCTAAGCAACAATGAGCCCCTAAGCAACATAAAAACATTTGGGGTTTGCTAGCTAAGCAACAATGAGCCCCTAAGCAACATAGAAACATTTGGGGTTTGCTAGCTAAGCAACAATGAGCCTCAAAATACATTGAGGTTTGCTAGCTAACAACAATGAGCCCCTAAGCAACATAAAACATAATCATATATCATAACATATCATAACATAACATATTATAACATAAACATATCATAACATATAAGCATATAAAAACTATCATATTTTCCTTACCAACACCGGGATAATTGAGAACAAGGACGAGACTTGGAACACTCCTAAAACTAAGATAAAAACATATGAGTATCTATAGAAAAAAAGATGAAAGAAAACTAAACCATCAAAGAGGGAAACTTACCGAGAACCTTAATGTTTAAGAACTTAAACACCTAACCACGAAACCATAAACAGAAGTTAGGATCTGAAAGAGACTTAAGGAAAACTAACGAATCACAAAGAATAGAACTTATGAATAATATTACCTTGGATGAACTAGAATCGATCTAAATTTCAATATCGAAAGCACACTTTATCTCACTACCCAAGTGTTTATAAATCTTAAGATGATAAAGCTTTTATTCCCCAAAACCCAAGTGTATCACTCTATAGAAATCCTAGCAGCTTGAAGGCTCTGAACACAGCTTGAAGAATGAAGAAAATGGCTGAGCACTAGGTCATATTTATAGAGTTTGAGGAGTGAAACTATTCTATAAAAAAAAATACTTAAATCCTTAAATAAACATGATTATGAGAAGTGTCATGCTCTTAGTGGTTCTAGAAGATTCTAGAGTTTCTAGAACTTTCTATTATAATTAAATCCTTAAATAAACATGATTATGACAAGTATCATGCTCTTAGTGGTTCTGGAATGTTCTAGAGTTTCTAGAAATTTCTTTTATAAAAAAAAATACTTAATTTCATTCTAAATATAATCCAAATTTAAATTTAAATAAAATAGAATGCTAACTTCTAACTTCCTAAATCTCGTAACTCTAAACTCATCTGTAGTAAAATCAACATAACTGGAGCTGTATAACTCCAATTTAGACCATCTTTATACCGTTAGAAAGATAATTCAGTTATCTACAACTTTCTAAAAATATTATTATTCGAAATTCATAACATAACTAGGTAAAAAATAGGTCGGAAGTTACAGTACCCTAAAGTTACGAAAAATCTATTTAATTATATAAATAACAACCTAATCCACAAATATCTTAACTAACCATAATTGTCCCATTTCCAAGGGAAAGGGGGGCTCTGACTTGAGGGGTGCACTGTGACCCTCAAGGGTAGGTCACGGTCCGCTTGGGCTATCGATGGGTTTTTAGTGATGGGAATTTATTCCTAATGGCTCGGGATCGATTATACTACTCGGTTTAGTAGAATTCGAGGTCCCGCAGGCTAGGACTCATTCTGGAAGCCTTTATTTGCTCATTATTGACGGAATTCTTTATTATGGTTGTGACTAGGCTATCGCTAGGGGCTCAGAATCGGGATCGTGCTCGAGGGTCGTTCTTATTTTACGCTATACTCGGACCTGAGGTAAGAAAACTGCACCTAATACGTGATATATGTGATTAGGGCTTGGCCCGACTGTTAATAATAGTTATGAATAGAGCTTGGGCCCCTGAGAATGATTATGTTTAAGTTATCATTTCGCTTGTTTATTAAACATACTTGAATATTATGCACCTGATTAAGTGCTACATGATTGTTTGCTTGGTTTGCGTAGCTAGGGCATGGCCCCGTTAAGGAGCATGGTTATTACTATGTTTTCGATTACTTGATGATGTTATGTGATTAATATGTATGCATGCTTGTATTGTTGAAGTATGCCTATCCATATCTGTTTTGGTATCTATATTCGAGTACATGGTTCGGGGCTTGACTTATTAGTCAAGGATGGAAATAGCACGCTGCGCGCTAGTCAAAAGGCTTAGGCCCAAATCAGCAACATGCTAATACGTTGGCTGACCCAATGGTCGTTGGAAAACAAGGCATTTAGCTAACTCTATGGCTAGTTACCCAGAGCTAAGGGCGAGGGCCCCAGGTGACTCTATGGTCACTTAGCTAGGGCAAAAGGCCCCGGGGTTGACTCTATGGTCAACTAGTTAGGGCAGCAGCCCCAGAATAGTCCAATGACAAATTATTTGTGATTATATGTATGCATAAGTAGGTTATTACTGCTGGTCATGCTAGATAAGTATTTGGAAATCTGTACTTTCTGTTCATGCACATGTTTAAGTTTTTTTGCTGAGCCTCGGCTCACGGGTGCTTCGTGGTGTAGGTAAGGGAAAAGGAAAGCTTCACCAGCCATGAGTTGGAGATCTTTGGTGGCAGCGTTTACATATGCGGTTGCTCGTCCACCACGGCCGAGGATATCTCAGAGGAACTAGGGTTGTAGCCCTGATTTTTCTGCTTAGATCGGTCGATTGTAACTTTCACGTATATACACCCTTTTAAACATTTGTTTGTAATATTTTGGGATGCCATGTATGTATGAAACTTTTTAAATAAAAGTCAATAGTTCCTTTGACCAAAAAGTTTAACCCTAACCCTTGACGTTAACCTTAGTTACACATTTATAACCAAATGACTTGATTAGCAAGTCTGACACAATTTAAAGTACACAGTGTAGCGGTCCTGGATTAGGAGGGCGTTACATGAAAATCATAAACACACATGATCAATGGAAGAAATTGGAATATAACAGTGTTTTGATTCTCTTGATTCAGTCTGAAAAATTATTCTCGGCCAACAAAGAAAAATTATATGTGTGTATAAATTTTTACGTCCATAATATGTTCACTTCAGTTTCTAATATAATTTAAAATTCCAATATTACCCAAATGTCCATAGTTGCACTAATTTTTTTCAATTAGAAGGTTAATTAAATATCGTAATACATGTGGTAACTTACAAGTCTTTCATTTGGATTGTTGATGTACAAGCAAAACCATGGAATCAGTTTTTGTTACATCGACGTTGTTGTTTTCATATGAAACATTTAAGAAAAGTTACGTTGGCTCATTTACATGGTTAAGGGGACAATTAGTTCATTCTTATAAATAAAAAGGGAAATTAAAATTCAGCAACCCTCCCATCAAAGAACTTGCATACGACCTCAGACTTTTTTCATCCAACTACAAATTATATGTGTCAAAGCCAACTTCTCATACTATGTTATTGAAGTAGAAAAGGTACACACAAAATTATTTTTCTCCTACTCTTCTTCTTCCTCCAAAACGGAGAAGAAATCAGACGTTGGGTAATTTGGCCACATTCATAAAAGTTTATCGAAAATGTACATATCCAAATTGTTGTGTATTAAGAAAGCATGTAAAGAGAAAAATTTATATGCGTTTATTGGTGACTTCATCACTCACCTATCTCTAAAGAAGAACCCTGTGAATGAGAGTTATTATGATTATGCATGTCATTGCTTGATTAAGCATGTTTGAATACTTTGTATATGGATAATTGTTAAATGATGGATGCTTGTTTTCATTATCTGACTAAAAAGGCTTGACTTATAAATCAAGGGCGGCAATAGCACACTGAGCGCTGGTTGAAAGCATTGCCTTATAAGTCAAGGGCGGTAATAGCGTGCTGAGCGCTGGTCGAAATGGTTAGGCCTAATCAGGAGCGTGATTTATGCTTGACCGACCCTATGGTTGCTAGAAAATTAAAACGCCAGGTACACTGGGCCAACTCTAAGGCTGGTTATATAGCGGATAGGGCAGTGGGCCCCAGGGTGACTCTATAGTCCCATATCCTAGGGAAATGAGCCCCAGTATGAATTATTAGTCATTTATTTAGGGAAGCGGTCCCAGGGTGACTCTATGGTCACGTATTTAGGGCAACGAGCCCCGGTGTGACACTGTAGTCACTTATCTGAATAGAATGCATGCATGAGTAGGTTTATTACTACTAGGTATGCTTATATTGATTTTGTGATATGTTATTAATTGCTTATGAGCATGTTTAAGTTTTCTTGTTGAGGCTTGGCTCACAGGTGCTATGTGGTGCAGGTAAGGGAAAAGGGAAGTTGGATCAGTCATGAGTTGGAAAGCTTCTATGGAGACGTGGACATATGCGGCTGCTTGACCACCGCGGCCAGGGTTTCTCATAGGAACTAGGGTCAAGCCCTATCTTGCTCCTTAGGTCGGCTAGTTGTAACTTTTCAATTGTAATTAGCCTTTTAAACGTTATTTTGGGATCCCATGTATGAACGTAAACATTTTAATGAAATAGTTATCCCTTTTGACCAAAATTTTTAATCATGAACCTTTAATCACGTTTAGTTACACATTTATGGCCAAGAGACTCGTTTTGAGAGTGTAACACTATTTAAAATAGATAGTGTAATGGTCTTTGCTATCCAGGGTGTTACACAAACCCTATTGACCGAGGTCCCCACCTTTTGTTAATGTACAATGATCATTACAAAACAAAAAAGCAATGGATTGGAAATATCCCAATTTTCTTAACAATATAAAACAAAACAAAAAATAACTCCTCCAAAATGTGTTAGCCAAGATTGAAATTCATAATATTCCGTCAGAGCCTTGCGTCTCTTACTATCTCACCACCTTTGGCATAGTACTCATAATCAACCTATGCTACAAGGCTTATGGGACTAATGACTTTCTATGTGCCATGAGCATGGTCATTAAATTTCAATATAGCATTTCTAAATCTAACTTCATTAAAACTTGTAATACATAGACACTAATCTTTAATAAGACTCACAAGTGAAATAATCATAACTTCATTAAAACTTGTAATACAAATGTTAAACTACATAAAATTTAAAGTAGGATATGGGATCCCATTGTTTTTAAAATAAAAACATAACATAACTTTAAATAAATGGATTACAAAATAAAGTGTGGAAAATACATATAAAGCATAATTTTTAAAAGACTAAGAAGCGACTTCATCCTCGAATCGAACGCTTGCCTCAATACATAACCCCCAAGCTGCCAAGAACCTTTCCGCCGCCATAGCTAATTTCCTGCACATATAAACATAAAGGAATGAGCCTAATGCCCAGCAAGGAAAATCTAACACGTAAATCATATACATAAAATTGATATTGCAACATATACTAAAACATATCATAAACATGTGTCACATATACTATAATGGCCATTACTACTTGGGGCTCGTAAACTAAACAAGTCATATGCCCATTAGATTTGTGGGGCTTGCTAGCTAAGCAAGTCATATGCCCATAAATTTATTGGGGCTTGTTAGTTATACAAGTCATATGCCCAAGTCTACAAACATACATAATATAACATATAACATATAACATAACATATAAAATCCTATCTTATTTTCCTTACCAAATATACCGGGATATGAGAACAAGATTGGGATGTTGGAACACTCCTAAAAACCATCAAAGAAAGGTGAGTATACTAAAGAAAAAGGGATGAAAAGAATGGACGAACTATACCATCGAGAATATACTTACCAAAAATCTTACGTTCAAGATCTTAGATTTCCTAACCAAGAATAAAGAATATAGTTAGGATTTTGAGTAGAAAACTATAAGAATAACACAGAAATGAACTAGAATAATGAATACCTCGAATGCTTCTATAATCGAACTACACCTCAAACCGAAAAATACTATGATCCTTATTTCCCGAGTGTCTATTAATCTTATAAAGTTAAAGCTTATATTCCCAACCCAAGTGTTTAAGCACTCAAAAATAACCTAGCAGCTTGCAGACTCTGAACTTAGCTTGATGAATGATCAAATGGATGGGTACTAAGTCCTATTTATAGAGTTCAAGAATGAAAAGATCTTCATTTAACTTGAATAAAATAATGGCTTTTTAAGTGAAAAATATTTGAATTATCGTTCAGTAGAGGCTGAAGACTCGGTCAGAAAGATGTTGGACTTATCAAGAGGTTAAAGATTAAAATGAGCTCGGTTTTAAAAACATTCAAAAATCCTTCAAATGAGCCAATATATCGCCCCTAGTAGGCGATATATCGCCTGGGCTAATATGCCCGAGGCTCGTCGAGGAGGCCGTGCGAAGTTACGTGTTTTTCGTATCCCCGTATGGCGATATATCGCCCCCTATAGCTGCGATATATCAGCATACGCTAAAATTTTAAACACGTAATTACACTTTTCAGCCTAATTTTAATTGAGTAAACAGCCTTGACTAACTCCTTTAACGATTTCAAAGCTGCTGACAGACCCTAGGATATTCAAATATTACTCTTAATAAACTTATTCCTCAAAAATAGTTAATTATCATTAACATACACAAGACAAGTGTTACTATCTTATTGGGTCTATCTAAACCTTATAATATAATAAATATCACCATCAATATCAGTCATATTAATCAAACCTTAGGTTAAAATTAATATTCTTAAACTATAGGTTAAACTTAGAAAATCTACAAGTGTTACTACGAGTGTCCAACTAAATCCCGGTCAGAACCAAAATCCACAGTCATAAAAATACTACAACTATTACTATTGCTACTACTATCTAACTAGCTAAGTAAAGTTCTTGGACTCTACAATTCTCCCCTACTAAAAATAATTTTTTCCTTGAAATTTACTTACCAAATAACTCTGGATACCGGCCTTGCATGTCCTCCTCCAACTCCCACGTTGCCTCTCGTTCAGAATTATTACTCCATAGGACTTTGACTATAGGAATGCTCTTGGACCGTAACTGCTTCACCCCCTTATCCAGGATGCTAACCGGTCGTTCCTCGTAACTCAAGTCTTTCTGGAGTGTTATCGTATCGTACTTAAGGACGTGAGATGGGTCTGACACATACTTGCGTAGCATCGAGATGTGGAACACGTTGTGACTATCTGCTAGTGTTGGCGGTAGGGCTAGTCTATACGCAACTGCTCCCAGTTTGTCCAATATCTCAAACGGACCTATAAATCGGGGACTAAGCTTGCCTTACTTTCCAAACCGCTTTACACCTTTCATAGGAGATACCTTCAAGAAGACTTGATCTCTGACTTTGAATTCCACATCGCGTTGCTTGGCATCCGCATAGCTTTTCTGACGGCTTTGAGCAGCAAGCATACGCTGTCTAATAAGCACTACTGCTTCTTGAGCTTGTTGAATAGCTTCGGGACCTAGAAGCTGCCTTTCTCCTACCTCGTCCCAGTGCAATGGTGATCGGCACCTCCTTCCATAAAGAAACTCATAAGGTGCCATCCCGATCATTGACTGGTAGCTATTGTTGTAGGAGAACTCTATCAGCGGCAAGTACTTATTCCATGATCCTCCAAAATCAAGTACACATGCGCGTAGCATATCTTCTAAAATCTGAATCGTATGCTCGGACTGCCCGTCTGTCTGAGGATGAAAAGTTGTACTAAGACTTAACTTAGTACCCATAGCTTGCTATAAAATTCCCCAAAATCTCGATGTAAACATCGATCCTCTATCTGACACTATTGTCTTGGGGATTCCATGCAACCGTACTATCTTTTGGACATAGATGTTTGCATATTGGTCTGTCGTGTATGAAGTCTTAACAGGCAGGAAATGAGCCGACTTGGTTAGTCTATCTATTACTATCCAAGCAGAATCATGCTGCTTATTCATCCTTGGCAAACCTGTCACGAAGTCCATAGCTATATCGTCCCACTTCCATTCGGGTACGCTAAGCGGTTGCAATAAACCCGCAGGCCGCTGATGCTCTGCTTTCACTTGTTAGCATACAAGACACTTAGACACAAACTCTGCTATGTCCTTCTTCATCCCTGGCCACCAATAGATTACCTTGATGTCATGAGTCATCTTGGCAGACCCTGGGTGAACTGAGTACGGGGTATTGTGCGCTTCTTCTAGAATCGTCCTCTTAATCCTCTGATCATTTGGCATGCATACCCAATCCTTATATCTCAATAATCCTTGACTAGATATTGAGAAATTTGTAGCCTTGCCTTCTCTGACTGCATCCATATGTGCTGCTAGTGTGTCGTCAAGTCCCTGACCAATCCATATATCTTCTAGCAGATTCGAATGGATAGGAAAGTTAGCCAGTTTGCCGACAACTACTTCTATTCCGGCACTGATCAGCTCCTGCTGTAGCGGCTTTTCTATTCCGGCTAAAGCTGCTAAACTTCCATAACTTTTCCTACTAAGCACATTGGCAACTACGTTTGCCTTTCCTAGGTGGTATAAAATCTCGCAGTCGTAATCCTTTACTAACTCTAACCACATGCGCTGTCTCATGTTGAGCTCCTTCTGAGTAAAGAAGTACTTTAAACTTTTGTGGTCTGTATAAATCTCGCACCGTTCTCCGTAAAGATAATAGCGCCAGATTTTCAATGCAAAGACCACCACTGCCAACTCCATATTGTGAGTTGGATAGCACTGCTCGTATTCCTTCAACGGTCGTGAGGCGTAGGCTATCACCTTGTCATTCTGCATCAGTATGCAACCCAATCCTTGCTTCGATGCATCGCAGTAGACTACGAACTTATCGTTGGGTGTGAGTACACAAAGTACTGATGCTGAGCAAAGCTTATCCTTAAGCAACTGGAAGCTTTCTTCACATCTATCATTCCAGTTGAATCTTTGCGATTTCCGGGTTAGATTGGTGAGCGAAGTGGCTATCTTAGAAAAGCCCTCTACGAACCTCCTATAATAACCTGCTAACCCCAGAAAGCTTCTTACTTCAGATGCGTTCTTTGGTCTTGGCCAATCCTTTACAACCTCTTCCTTTGATGGGTCTACTGCAACTCCGTCTTTTGATATAATGTGCCCGAGGAACGCCACTTGCGAAAGCCAAAACTCGCATTTCTTAAACTTGGCGTAGGGTTGATGCTCCTTCAGTCATGACAAAATCAACCTCAAATGTTCCTCGTGCTCTACTTCATCCTTAGAGTATACTAAGATATCGTCGATGAACACTACAACGAATTTATCTAAGTAGTCCTTGAAGACCATAGTCATCAAGTCCATAAATGCGGCTGGTGTGTTAGTAAGACCAAAGGACATAACCAAGAACTCGTAATGTCCATAACGAGTTCTAAAGGCTGTCTTAGAAATATCTTCTCCCTTTACCTTGAGCTGATGATACCCGGACTGTAAATCAATCTTTGAGAATACAGTCGCGCCTCGGAGTTTATCAAACAAGTCGTCAATCCGGGGTAGCGGGTACTTATTCTTAATCGTTACCTTGTTCAGCTCGCGATAGTCTATACACATCCACATGCTTCTGTTCTTTTTCTTCACGAATAGCACCGGAGCTCCCCATGGCGAATGGCTTGGCCTAATAAAACCCAAATCTAGGATTTCTTGTAGCTACATCTTTAACTCCTTGAGTTTCATAGGTGCAATCCGATACGGAGCCTTGGAAATAGGCTCGGTGCCCGGTACTAATTCTATCGTGAAGTCAATTTCCTGAGTCGGCGGCAATCCTGGCAAGTCATTGGGAAATACATCTGGGAATTCTCTTACAATACGGACGTCTCCAACCTTGAGTGGTGTTTCCTTTACCACATTTGTGATGCTAGCTAAGAACGCTTGACATCCTTTTCCATCATTCTTTGAGCTTTGAGAGATGATACTAACGGTGTGCGTAATCCTGAAGCTTGTCCCATGAAGCATAGTTTCTGGCCGTCAGGAGTCTCGAACATCACCATCTTGCGTTTGCAATTGATGGTTGTGCCATGTCGTGCTAGCCAGTCCATGCCTAGTATCACGTCAAAGTCCTTGATCACCAGTTCTATCAGGTCTCCTTCTAGTTCTACGTCCTCAATCTTGATCAGTACGCCTCGTACTATCTGTGATGACAGAACTACTTTGCCCGAAGGCAACTCGGTTACAAACCTAGTTCTAAATCTTTCACAAGGTTTGTCTAGTTTTTCTATCATTCCTAACAAGATATACGAATGAGTGGCTCCCGAATAAAATAATACATAGCATATATTATTGAGGATAGAAACCTGACCTATTACCACCTTATTGCTAGCATCAGCCTCTCCTTGGGTTAAGGCAAAAACCCTAGCAGGAACCATCTTGTCGTCCTTCTTCCCTTCTGGCTTGCGCTGAGGACAATCTCTTTTCCGGTGTCCTTCCTGACCACAGTTAAAACATTCCTTGGTGTTTGCGTGGCATTCTCCAGGATGTTTCTATTGACACTTAGCACATGGCAGGTATTCCACATAACCCGGCCTATTTCCCCCATTATTTTTCTGTGTCCTCTTATCGCTGTCAGATTGGTTATTATCCAGATGTCTTCTTTTCTGACCGTTACCGTTGTTGCCGGACTGATTGTTTCCATTATGGTTGTTGTTTCGACTGGTTTGAGGTTGACCCTGCTGTCTAGGCTCAGGCTTAGTAGCTTCCTCTTTACTTACATTAGCCTGCAACCTCTCTACTTCTATTGTCGTTTCTAGAACGTCGACATATGTAATATTTCCTGGGTTTGCTAGCTTAACCCCCAGCTCGATCTTTGGTCGAAGTCCTCTGACGAACTTGGACACCCTCAAATAGTCGGTTGGAACCATTTCCGGTGCGAACTTAGCTGATCGGTCGAACTGCCGAGCATACTCTGCCACTGCTAAACTACCTTGCTTCAAGTTGGCAAACTCCTCAACTCTCGAAGCAAGTACAGCCGAATTATAATACTTCTTGTGGAACAACTCCACAAATCGAGTCCATGTCATGCTGGCAACATCATGCGATTACAGGACTAAGTCCCACCATATCCTGGCATCCTTCTTGAGCAACGATGAGATGCAGGATATACGATCCGCATTACTAAGATTCGTGTGCGTCAGAATTGGCTCCACATTCCTTAGCCACTCTTCTGCCTCAAAGGGGTCTATATTCCCTTCGAATTTTGGAGCGTACTGCTTGCGGAACCTCTCATAAACTGGCTCCATGTGTTGTACTGGATACGGCGCGTAATTCGCCACTGGCCATCCCCCATATGAACCAACTTGTTGGGGTGCTGAGGCCATTTGTTGTGGCTGCGACTGCGGTGGAGGTTGAGGCTGAGTTTGGGGCAGAGCCTGTTGTCGTTCTTGCTGCAATAGCTCCTCGACTTGTTGTCGCAGTCTGACGATCTCCGCAGTGTTGTCAGCTGGCGGTGCCGGCGCGTTGCGGCTGGCAGTAGCACTTACTCCCCTTCTGCGAACTGGAGGGGCTTCATTGTTCACTGGAGCAGCGTTGGAGGCATTTTCGTTGGTGCGTGCAGATCTTCGAAGAGACATCGTAGCAGAGTTCTAACAGTTGAAAGAGACATGTTAGAACTTTACCTAATAGGCTCTAAGGCAAAAGCTTATTCTAAACATACATAACTCAGACCTATTGATTATGACTTCTTATGAAAATTATATAAGTCTTCTTTATTATTAGAGTGGAAAAACAAGCCATCTTTATTATTTCTAAGTCTATTTCTAATCATCCTATAGGACTTAATTCTCAGGCTCAAAACTCATCTTTGTTCCAAAGTTAACCATATTGAGGGAGGGTTGGGATCAGTAAAATCGTTCCCACTACTATGGCCCCCTAACTCTCAATATAGAAACTTGGTTCATTGATTTGTATTCACCCTCACCGAACTTAGTCATTATTTATTTTATTTATTATTTATTATGATTGAGAAATAAAAATCAAACTCATACATGAAAACAAAATAACATGATATTAATTTGGAAAAGAGTTTTCACTAAAACAAACAATAAATAAAACAAACAATGAAACTAACTATTCTAAAAATCAAGATCTTCTACATCTGATCCTTCATCTAGCATATCATCATCTAACTCTTCATAGTCTTCATTATCACGTGCCTCAAAATATCCTCGAGGAAGGTTCGTAAAAATCCTATGCTTTTGCTCATTTGTAAACTGAAATTATGATTTTGAAGTGAACCTAATTAAGAGAAAGTAATATCGCATTGCTACTGGCAGTTCATCTTCATCATCCATTGTTTCCCATATTTCCTCTAAGGCTGCAATTACGGGATGAAAATCTCTAAATAGTCTAATCACTAAAATGTATTGTTCCGTTGCTCTCATCATGATCTGCTTAGATTCTTGAAGGTGACCTATTTCTCTGTGGAACAAAAGCAATCTCTGTGTAATTCTCTCTAGTGTTCCTACGGTGTTTCTCGGTTCTCTTATTCTCTTTAAAGCCTTAATGGCTTGGATATCCTCATAGGTTAATGCTCCATTCATACTTAACTGAAAACATAAATGCTAAAATCGTTAGTTATACATATAAGCATAATAACTATAACTTAAATACTTACTTGGCGGTCACATTCGGAGCTTTGAGTGTGTGTAACGAGAAGAACTTCATGCGAATGAACCGTTGCTCTGATACCAACTGTAATGACCCAACTACTCTAGACTTTGGACCATTAATGACTACTATACATAGACATTAATCTTTAATAAGACTCACAAGTGAAATAATCATAACTTCATTAAAACTTGTAAGACAAATGTTAAACTACATAAAATTTAAAGTATGATATGGGATCCCATTGTTTTTAAAATAAAAACATAACATAACTTTAAATAAATGGGTTAAAAAATAAAGTGTGGAAAATACATATAAAGCATAATTTTTAAAAGACTAAGAAGCGACTTCATCCTCGAATCGAACGCTCAATCCACCGATTCCATCCTACCTCAATACACAACCCCCAAGCTGCCAAGAACCTTTCCGCCGCCATATCTAATTTCCTGCACATATAAACATAAAGGAATGAGCCTAATGCCCAGCAAGGAAAATCTAACACGTAAATCATATACATAAAATTGATATCGCAACATATACTAAAACATATCATAAACATATGTCACATATACTATAATGGCCATTACTACTTGGGGCTCATAAACTAAACAAGTCATATGCCCATTAGATTTGTGGGGCTTGCTAGCTAAGCAAGTCATATGCCCATAAATTTATTGGGGCTTGTTAGTTATACAAGTCATATGCCCAAGTCTACAAACATACATAATATAACATATAACATATAACATAACACATAAATCATAAGATAACATATAAAATCCTACCCTATTTTCTTTACCAAATATACCGAGATATGAGAACAAGATTGGGACGTTGGAACACTCCTAAAAACCATCAAAGAAAGGTGAGTATACTAAAGAAAAAGGGATGAAAAGAATGGACGAACTATACCATCGAGAATATACTTACCAAAAATCTTACGTTCAAGATCTTAGATTTCCTAACCAAGAATAAAGAATAGAGTTAGGATTTTGAGTAGAAAACTATAAGAATAGCACAGAAATGAACTAGAATAATGAATACCTCGAATGCTTCTATAACCGAACTACACCTTGAACCAAAAAATACTATGATCCTTACTTCCCGAGTGTCTATGAAGCTTATAAAGTTAAAGCTCATATTCCCAACCCAAGTGTTTAAGCACTCAAAAATAACCTAGCAGCTTGCAGACTCTGAACTTAGCTTGATGAATGAACAAATGGCTGGGTACTAGGTCCTATTTATAGAGTTCAAGAATGAAAAGATCTTCATTTAACTTGAATAAAATAATGGCTTTTTAAGTGAAAAATATTTGAATTATCGTTCAGCAGAGGCTGAAGACTCGGTCAAAAAGATGCTGGACTTATCAAGAGGTTAAAGATTAAAATGAGCTCGGTTTTAAAAACATTCAAAAATCCTTCAAATGAGCCAATATATCGCCCCTAGTAGGCGATATATCACCTGGGCTAATATGCCCGAGGCTCGTCGAGGTGGCCATGCGAAGTTATGTGTTTTTCGTATCCACGTATGGCGATATATCGCCCCCTATAGCTGCGATATATCGGCATACGCTGAAATTTTAAACACGTAATTACACTTTTCAACCTAATTTTAATTGAGTAAACAGCCTTGACTAAGTCCTTTAACGATTTCAAAGCTGCTGACAGACCCTAGGATATTCAAATATTACTCTTAATAAACTTATTCCTCAAAAATACTTAATTATCATTAAACATGCACAAGACAAGTGTTACTATCTTATTGGGTCTATCTAAACCTTATAATATAATAAATATCACCATCAATATTAGTCATATTAATCAAACCTTAGGTTAAAATTAATATTCTTAAACTATAGGTTAAACTTAGAAAATCTACAAGTGTTACTACGAGTGTCCAACTAAATCCCGGTCTGAACCAAAATCCACAGTCATAAAAATACTACAACTATTACTATTGCTACTACTATCTAACTAGCTAAGTAGAGTTCTTGGACTCTATAGCAATCGAACAACAACATTCCACCAGTGAGCCACCCCGGAAGCGAGGTGATAAGTTTATGGACCAATAGTTCCTCTTCTTTTTGTTAATGTGATTGCATTGCTAAAGATAATATGTTTTTAACATTAGGTTAGGAATGGTTACAACTTTTGAGACACTGACTTTTATATTGTGTTTATGCCATAAAGAAGGACGACCACGCAAAAATCATGTGCCTGGCATTGATGGAACTTCCAATGAGGTACTGCTGGCAGCAAGAAAATCATATTTACAACTGGTCCCCTTCACCTCTTCGAAGTCCGACATCTCTGACCCTGGTATTTACATGAGGAGGATTAGATTCCAAAATTTGGCTTTGAGCATGTTATTCAATATCCGAACTGACGTTGACGAAATAAAGGACGGAGGGTGTTGCCATTGTTGCCATGGGGAACAAAATAACAATCCACCTCGTCATTCCAGCCCTAACTTGTAAGCCACGAATACTGAAGGTTCTATATTGTATTAAAAGTATTCTAGTGTTTAATTAAGCTCTTTATTATGTTACAATTTTAAAGTAAAAACCAATCAATGAGGTAGGTAGTTATTGTTGTTTAATTTTGCATTTACACAGTGGTTGAGTTATGTATTCTTTTAGTGGAAATGATTCCTTCACCTCTTCTAAACCCATGTATGAATTAGTATGTATTATATGGTGATGATGACTTTCGTTACAGAGCTTGTTTTCCATAAGTCTGGAGCATTTTATTAAGGAAGAGAAAAATTACTAACAATATGACTCCCATGCCTATAAATGATACAAAGCTATGTCTAATATATATGGAAATATAATATTCAGTTTACTATAAATGCTCCTTAATTGACTGAAACATATCCAAGTGGACTATGTGGAAAATGGCATACTATTTAACACAAGGTTGTACAAGAAATAATTTGTTAATTACACTCGTGATGAATTTACTGTCATCGGGTGATAGGTTTACCACTAAAGATCTTCCTCTTCGATTTCGATCCTCTTGTATTAATAAGAACCACAAAAAGAAACAAACAAACTTGTATAAAAGGTAAATATGTCCAACAGGTAACGACTTCTAGTGAATCAACCCAAAATATGATACAATCCCAAACCTAATTTAATTAGGAATACATTCAGTGAAAATTGTAATTGATATATAACCTAATCGTTTTAGTTTAATAAAAACATGTTTTAGAAAAATAGACACCCATAAAATAAGTTTATGTTACGTGGAACTTTCATTTTGTTCTCCAACCATTAAGAAAAATTACATAGTCTAATCGTCTTGTTTACGTGGATAATTGTACAGTTTGTTCTCATAATTGGCCTTTAACCTAAAAAAAACAACTATAACTACTACATTAAACCAAGCTTGACATATAACCTGTTTATTATTATCACTACTCTATGTACATTGAAATGAGATTCATTTTCTCACTCACATACGTGGTTCAGTACCAATCATGTGGGACCTCATGAGTACCCTACCTCTTAAATTACATCACTAGTGTTGACTATGTCAGTGAAGGGGTACATGTATACAATCTAAGCCAAAGATATTAGGGAATGTAGTTATGAGAAATAACCATGAGAATATTCTAAGCAAAGATCCTCAAATCATTTAGTCCAATATTTTGTTCACCTAACACAGATACTAAATTCATTTAAGAAGAGAGGGTACAACACTGGGCATATTGGTTGGAATCACTTTTGTCTAACCACCTACAGAGTTAGCCTCCAACTGACAAATAGTCCATCATACTATAAGAACTACATACATGACTCCACGTGCCCCTCCCATGCATGGCCGAAGATCTTTCTTCTAAGGAGGGGCACTGGACACTTTCTACCGCTATAAGAGTCAGAGGATTCGGAAAACAATCGAGCAAGCACTATTTAGCCAAATCATTTTGGCTCTTCCACTAATAGAAATAGATACATCAATAAGACATATCTTCTTAAAAGAACCAAATGGCTTGCTCGAAGGAGGATGAAGAGTTACACATCCAGTGGATCCAAAAACAATTTAAAAAGAACCATAACTTTAGCAAACCAACCATATGAGTTGTATCATAGGCCCAAAGCAAATGGTCTTACTGTTTGTGCAGCCTAAGGTCTGAACTCACCCCTTTTTCACTCAAATAAAATTAATATGCATGTGCCAGTACACCAAACAAGAAAAATGAATGACACATCAAGAAAGTATAACAAACAGTGAAGCAATAAATGTACATGAATATGGCCTCACTGATTATGTTGTACTATATCAAATATAAAATCATCTCAATGCCCCATGTTGTCCATCTGGTTGTTAGGATGAAGGTCATTCACATTCATACCAACTTATGTAGTGGTGGTGGATGATCTCCACTATAGTCTCACAATTTGCAAAGCAATACCCCGTCCACTAGGGTGAAAGCTGGTAAAAATTTGAGCTAATGCAGCGGCAAAGCCAAGGACCCCGTGCTGAAGTAATAGAAGGTTTTTTTCTACTAAGGTAACTAACTAGTTTAAACGGTATTATGTAATGATTCATAGTACGGGTACTCTTCTAAAAATGGTCGTTCAACTAATAGAATTCCACTATAAGTAATTCATTCAAACACATTTGAATTTAAGTTGACTTTGAAAAGTGATTTAGTACTCCAAAACTTGATCTATATTCAAATAAATTAATCATCTCACTCAATTTTTTTTATTATATATAATTTGGGCCTTATTTTGGTAGCCCGGATATAAGTGGCCTACGTCATTTCCTCAAGGGGGTCATAATTTTTTTATTGAATGAAACTACAAGATTCATTGTTTCCGAAGTTGGAAAAAAAAAACATGTAATCGTAATATTCCAAAATTGTTCACTGCACTAATTAAGCTTTGTTATTAGCTTAAAATAATAATATAGCCAATAATATTTTCATAACAAACTTTCAGGGATCCTTATAATCACATCAACTTATACAATAAATGGGGGAGCCACAATACAAAGAATTGGAAACAAAACAAGATTGTGTAGTAGGCAATACCATAAAAGAAATTTGTGCTTACCACCCACAGAGAGACAAGACCCCGACACACCTACTACGCCATGTTTCACTTCCAAACTGCCATATAAAACCAAAACCTCTCCCATTTCCACAGGGAACAAACTCCAAATTTATAAATGCAAATGGAAACCTTACCATGATTGTTTTGACAAAGGACAGTGCACTGTATATGTCCTTCTCACAGGATCAGTAAGTCCTTCAATCTAGAAATTGAGATTCTATTGATTCAATTTTAATATCTAATATTATTTAACCTGTCTATGTACTCATTTAGACAATGCTCCTTGTAAGTTCATTTATGACTTACGATGAGCATGGAGACAAGGTTGTGGATATAGACATAAGGGGTGGTAGCAAAATGACAACTTACATACTTCCAGGATCCCCAAAAGACTTGCAATTAGATACAAGAATCAAGCAAGTGTAGTCATATGGTCAAAAAGTATTACCACTAAACTAGAAGGGTGTCTATGTTTACAGTCACTCTAGCATAGAGTACAAAAGCATGATTTGGGACGTCCTACTGCATCCAATACGACATACTCATACAATCAACACTTCTCAGTTGGTTGACCCCATCTTCAGTGCAATCAATAACAAAGTAATAATTTTCTCGTCAGCTAAGCCACCAAATGTGGTGTGCAATTTAACTCACATATCTCACTATACATTTCAGCTGAACCAAAAGGAGTGTATTAGTAATTATTTTTACAACCATTATCTCTAAATGTTATCACTCTTTCTCTGTTTCCACTAAATTAACTAGAAAACAAAAAAATAAAAAATAAAAACACAAGCCAAGTGCAATAGTACTATTATTATTTTCTGTAAATATTGTCACGCATAATTAGACGTCGATTATGAAATCATCCAATACTAGAAGAAAAAAGACTTCAAACAAAAACCAAAGCATTGAAACTTAATAGAAAAAAAATTAGTACAAACTAACTCTAAAATATATGTTCTCGTTACGTTGCACTTTAATTTTCTCACTTAACAAACCCTCAAATGTTACTTACCAGAATGAAACTTTTTACGTAGCTAATACTTATACTAATATGCCCAATATTCATGCAAAAATTAACAACTAAATGGTAATGCGGTGTGTCATTCAGTAATCCCTATATTTAAAAAAAAATATTATTAATATTAAAAACTTTCCACCACATTTTATTCATTTCTTATATCGCTTTAAAAAAATAAAAAAGCTTTAGTTTCTGCTACGTTATTTTATTATATATTTATGTAAGTCAATTATAATAGTTACTTAGCAGCAGTCAAATATTTACGTGTCCAGAATCATAAATAAGTATCACTCCTATCTAAATTTACTATAAAACTCTCAACCGTACAGTTTATTGGACCTAAAATTACGCTTCTACCCCCACTTATTTAAGTTGTGTCGGCTCAAAACACACAGTCGGTTGACACAACCGGTTACACCAAGTAAAAAGGTTAAAAAGTCAACATTTAAATACCATTCCAAAATTGACACTTGGCAAAAATCTGGGCCCCACATGAAGGACTAAGTCTTGTGAGGGACGCCAGAATTCTCCTAAACATATAATATATAATCTTTTTTGTCAGTGCTAAATTCAAAAACTAGAACAAACATAAACTTAAACAAAAAATAATAACTAAAATATGATATTTTTAAGATATTTTATGATAATTTAAATAATTAAATCATATTTATTTAAAAATAATAAAGGCATACATATCATTTTTTTATCTTATAAATTTGTGTGATAGTTTGTTTTATATCAAGTGATTGAAGCTCTTTTTCTTCATCAAATTCACCAAAGGACATTGTGAGATACATTAGAAACTAAAAATAGTTTATGCGTGTATATTACTGTCTACACTATGACTTTTTCTATTTTTATTTTATTTCTATTATTAATTTTTTTTAAATATTATTGTATTTTATATATGTATGTCATGCAGCCATGTAAATATATATATGGAAGACTTCTCAATGGTTACTACCCATAGTTGGGTACTAACAATTATGATGATGTGACAACATAGTGACTTGGTATAACAAGTCACCAATAAGTAAATATTTTTTTCTACATTAATTTTGAATTTAGTTTTTTTTTTTTTTTGCCATAATTAATATTGTTTCCAACCAATGAGATACACTAGCTATATTTAAAAATTGACATGCATTTGAAAAATGAAATGTTTACAATATTATATTTTCATAATAAATACACGTTTTTCATCAGCTAATCCTTCCAAAAATTTGAAAAAATAAAAATTTATTTTTATAAATATTAATTAACAACTATAAATATGGATCATTGATCTTAATCCAATGGTTAATATTAAAGTAACCATCCATAGGTAGTAACCATTAAGAGTGCACTCATATATATATATATATATATGTCAACGTTGTGTTTAGATGTCATATATCTAGAGATTATTGATATAAATGTTTATATATATATTTATATATATATATATATTATAGGACTATAATTCATTCTATTATATATATTTTTTAAAAACAGTGAACCAATTTTTATTAAAATTATAGATATTGTTTACAACTTTAAAACTAAGCAAATGTGTATTGCACGCTGCTTCTACCTAATATATATATATATATATGTGTGTGTGAATGAAATAGACATATTATATTATCGTCACATGAATGAAATTATACATTTATATATAAAAGTAACAAATAGAGATCAAATCAAATAATAATATATTTATATATTTGCATATGAATGGATTACCTTTGATTTTCTTTCTTTCGTATTGCACCATGAGACTAACAAGAGTGTGATGAAATATTTTTCTCCAATAAGAATAACAATTAGAAATAACAAAAAAAACATTGAAGAATGAAAGGAAAACAATTTAAAAAAAATAAAAACACAAACAAAAAAAACATTGAGGAGTGACCATGACTGTGAGAGATGCTGAGGAGGATTCTAGGCGAGAGAGAAGGATTTGGTGGCGTAAGAGGGCAAGATATATGGTGGCTTCTGGTATGTGAGAGAGCCAATCTTTCAATGTGGGAGGAGAGAAGTGATTGGGTGAGTAAGAGGGTGAATGACTTGTTGTGAGGCTTTGCCGAATGAGAGAACAGATTAGAGGAAATTACACCATATATAGGATTTTGAATTCAAGTTTGAAAAAGGAAAACAATTTAAAAATAAATAAAAACACAAACAAAAAAAAAACATTGAGGAGTGACCATGATTGTGAGAGATGCCGAGGAGGATTCTAGACGAGAGAGAAGGAGATGGTGGCGTAAGAGGGCAAGATAGATGGTGGCTTCTGGTTTGTGAGAGAGCCAATCTTTCAATGTGGGAGGAGAGAGGTGACTTGGTGAGTAAGAGGGTGAATGACTTGTTGTGAGGCTTTGCCGAATGAGAGAACTGATAAGAGGAAATTACACCATATATGGGATTTTGTCTTCAAGTTTGAAAAATATGGAAGTTTTTTTTCCTTAAGTTTTTTATGGTATATTTTTTTGTTTACATTTTCATGGGAGTTTTTTCTCCATACATTTATAAAATTTTATTACACCATATATGGGATTTTGTCTTAAAGTTTGAAAAATATGGCAGTGTTTTTTCCTTAAGTTTTTTATGGCATATTTTTTTTGTTTACATTTTTATGGGAGTTTTTTCCCCATAAATTTATAAAATTTTATTTGTATACCATATTTTATCTTTAATACATTTTTAGCATTTAGTTTTGATATGTTTTGAGATTATTTTTATAATTTTAGTCTATTTGTATTATTTTTTATCATTCATATTTTACAAAATATTTTTTTTGCATAATTCTTTGAAGAAAAAAATCTGAGACCTTTGTCACCATACATTTTATTCTCATTTCTTCTTCTTTTCTTCCATTTTTTATCTTCTTCAATTAATATTTTATCTGCAGTAACTGGTTACCACTATTAAAATAATTTTGATTTTTTTGTGATAGTAATTTTGTACTACTATCAAATTTTTTTAGTGATGTGTGGTAACTAGTTATAGCAATAAAAATCAGTTTTATTTTTCAGTGGTGTTGTAGTAACTAGTTACAGCTATAAAAAAAATTGATTTTTTTTTTAGTAATGTACTATTATCAAAATATCAACTGAATTGTAACTGGTTACTTGGTAAAATTTAGAAAAAAAAACTGATATGAAAAAAATAAACTAAATTGATCGTGAAGGTAACTGGTTACAGCTAGGTCTGAAATACTAAATAGATATGAAAAAAAAACCAGTTGCGATGGTAACTGGTTACTTAGCTAGACCTGAAAACAAATAAGATCATAAACAAAAAAGCTAAACTAGTCATAATCGTAACTGGTTACAAATTCAGCTCTAAAAAAAAAAATCAATTGGCATGGTACCTGGTTACTTAAATAGATCTGGAAAAAAAAAACCCAGAACTCAGAACAGATCGTGACTGTAACCAGTTACAGTTAGGTTAAGAAGTAAATATAAAAATATATGAAGTGCAAAATAAGATTTGAAATGGCAAAACCAGATGTGAAAAAGAAGAAGAAGAAGAAGAACAAAGAGAATAAAAATAAAACTAGATCTGAAGAAGAAGAGCTAGAGGGGCGGAGGTGCGTCGCAATCAGGGGCAGGGGCGGAGGTACGTCTTCGTCAAAGGCGGAGGCGGAGGTAGCATCGCCGACGGAGGGCTGAGATGAGAGAAACAAATGGGAGAGGAGAGAGGAAGAAAGGAGAAAAGAGAGAGAGATGTCGTGAGGAAGAGAAATGAGATTGAGAGAGTTTTGTGTATTTATGATTATGATAATCTATTTTTTATATTCTATGGAATTACCATATTTAAACCTTTTTTTTTTCAAAACTTACCATATTTTGTATAATTATTTTTTTCCCATAAATATAGAAACTGTGTTTATTCTTCTCATATTTATGTAAATTTCTCAAGGGATAAAGAGAGGTTTAATATGAAACCCTAGTTTAAAGTGAGTGGGTTGTTGGATTAGGCTTTTAATATATGGTATTTTTATAAACTATAAAACATATTTTGACATATATCTATATATAATGTGTGATGCAGTTATAATAGAAATTTCACACCGCCAAATCGTGCATCGTACCGCACTGCGTGGTTTAGCTAAAAGGAAAACCATACTACACCAACACACTTTTGACACCGCAGTTTATGGCGTGGTGCGGTGCGATCGGTCACTGCAGTTTGTTGGTTTAGATGCACAACTGTAATGCCCCGAATTTCCTAATAAGGGTTAGGACCTTGATTAGGAGGCCGGGAGGGCCATAATTGAATTACGATGCTATTTAATGAGCATATGCATGTTTATGTGAATTATATTATTATATGATGGTAAATACATGCATATGGGTGTATTTACGAATATAGGGGTATTTTGGTAATTTGGCCACTGTGGGCGTAATTGTGTATTATGGGTGCATGGTTGTGATTAATTAATATAGCCACATTATAAGGTGGATTGGTTCGAGCTATTCGGCATGAGACGATCATGAAATGTAAGTGTTCGGTCTAGTCATAACGGGTTTAAGTTCGGGGCTCGGGGTGAGTCTCAGGGTCACTTCGATGATTAGAACATTACCGTGAATTTAAGGGTAATGGGATATGATTTATTGGCATTTGAGATTATTGAGAATGTTGGGAATTGGAGAGCGTTAATTATAATTAACAAGATAGACGGGGAATGACGGTTTTACCCTTGGGAAGGCTTTAGAAACTTTTAATGACCTAGGGCATTTAGGTCATTTGGTTTGGATTTATATTGACTTCAAGGCTGTAGGAATTCAGAACAAAAATAGAGCATCATCCTCATCTCCTTCCTTGTCTCTCGTACATGTTCTTCCCTTCATTCTCCTTTGAATTTTGAGAACCCAAACCGAGGCAACAAGCTAGGAGATCAAAGGTGGGAGCTTAGAAACCTAGTTCAACCATTGAAGAGGGTTTAATCCCAAGTTTGAGGTAAGTTCCAGCCATTAATTTTATGGTGTCCTCTGTTTTATACTTTAGTTTTTAGCTTGTGAATTCTTTGTGGAAAGTTTGGATTAATGGAAGTTTTGATTGGTGTTTAACTTGGGTTTTGATGAGGGTGAGTTGTAGATGATGTTTAGTGGTTGAATTGGGTATTAGGTTGATGTTTGGGACTGGTTTGAAGGATTGGTTTCAAATAAAAACGCAGGGGAAGTAAGTTGGCGGCTTGCTGGTTTGCGTAAAGGGTCACGGCCTGGCTATGGTGAGTCGCGGCTTGTGCGTTTTTCTGGGGAGGATTTTGCCTCTGTCTGAAGGTGAGCCGCGGCATGGCTAGGGAGGGCCGCGGCCCATAGAGGCAGTTTTGGCTAGAAATGGGTTTTTGACTTGGGGATGCTAGCTTTAGGCCTCGGGGTCGATCCTACTACCCGATTAACTGTGGATTGATGTCCCGGAGGATAGATATTGGTTTGGGAACCTATGTTGATCATTTTTATTGATGGTATCCTATATTTGGTTATGACTAGGTGACCGCTAAAGGACTAAAAGTTGATCGTTCTCAAGGGTCGTTCTTTTGATCATTCTAGCTCGAATCTGAGGTAAGAAAACTGCACCCTGTGTATATGTGACATGCATGGCTATTATTGGTGCATGTTGGATTGTTAAATATAATGCATGTGATGCATGAGAAACATGTGATTAGGACATGCTTTGTGTACTGAGTATGATATCGTTCAGAGCTTGAGCCCCTGGGTTTGTGCATGGTCCTAATTGTATTAATACTTGTTAAGTAAGCATGCTGAATACCTTGTTTATGGATATTGGATATGTGATATATGTTTGGCGGCATGGCTTACTTGTGTATGGCACTGACTTATTAGTCAGATTCGGCAATGGCGTTAGATCCATCTGTGAAGCTGTGATTTATTAGTCAAGTTCACAATGAGTTGAACACTGGTCGTGTTTTACTGACCTAAGAGTCAGAGATGGCATAGCGTCATGAACGCCGATCCAAATGAAGATTAGATCTAATCGATATCAGCAAGAATGACTCATATGGGGTATTAACGCTGGACCGACCCTAAGGTCGATGAACTTATAAGCGCTTGTCTGGTCTAAGACCAGTTATTCAGAGCCAGGGCGTATGGCCCCGGTGACTGTTTGTCACATGACTAGGGAACGCTGTTCTAGGGTTATGACTCTATGGTCATGGGGAAGGTTATGTTGGTGACATTCACCATACACCTATCCTGAACAAACTTATGAAAGGTTCTCTTATCAGTTAAGCCCAAGTGACCCTAATGTCACATGGATAGAGGGTGTTGTTCCCATATTAGTGGCCTTTGATATCTGTTAAGCCCTGGTGATCCTATCATCACATGGCTAAGGGAGTTGTCCCCATATTCGTGACTTTTGTGATAGTCACCTACTTGTTTGGACTGTTGGTCCTGAATAAATAATATAATCACTGCTGATATTATATCATGTTATATTATGTTTTCTTGCTAGGCTTCGGCTCACGGGTGCTATGCAGTGCAGGTAAAGTCAAAAGAAAGTTGGACCATCCTTGAGTTGGAGAGCTTAGGTGATGACGTGTACATATGCAACTGCTCGTCCGCCACGGCCGAGGTTTAAAGAGGAACTAGGGTTAAACCCTGTTTTGCCGCATAGAACGGCCTGTTGTAAATATTTTCTTGTAGCAGACTCTAAAATTATAATTTTGGGATCCTGACATATATATTAAACGTTCTAATGACACGTTATATCCTATCCAAAAAATTTAATCCCTAAACCGCTAATCATACTTAGTTACACAATTTTGGCCAAATAACTCGATTAGCGAGTTTAGCACTGTTTATAAGGCACACCGTAACGGTCCCTGGAGTTGGGGCGTTACAACAACCCTAATCTAAACTCTGATTCTCTTAGTCTTTCTCAAGCATAATTTTGTGTAGATTCTAAATATTGTGGTGGTGTAATCTCACTCTCCCCCAACAAAAAGACATTTTTATTGATTTAAATAAAAGTACAGTTTTTATTATATTTTATTATCTAAATTATTGTTTCAATAATTTATACATAAATATCATAAAATTTCATATTTATTTATGAGAATATTATCTTGTATGCATACGAGAGAATTAAGATCATATATAATAAATACAATAGTCAGCAACAATTAAAGTATGGAATCTTTAATCAATGGTTACTTGTACGATTTACTAAGCATATAGATAGATGAAAGTAATCTAGATTCAGATTATTGATGTGGATAGACATCTTAGTAAATGTACTTTATATAATTATGATTATGTATGACATGATCGATGTGAATTAATTTCTTTATAAACTTATCGTTTTCCATACAGATTTAATTTATATCTTAAAAGATGATCATTTGTAGATCTATCTAAATCCTGAGTAGTCATGAACTCTTGTTCATGTCTATTGTATATTTTGATTCATTCGTTAATGTCTCTTAATATAATGAGGCTAGTGACTTTTGTTTTGGAGATTCAATAACTTGAATGGCTTGGAACATGGTTTTACATAATGGAATACATATTTTCCTAACATATCGAATATTGGTCCCCTTAAGGATTAATTCTAGGAATAAATAGTTATTAAGCTCAAATCTATAATATGATTATATATATATCAATTATTCACTGGTGAATTAATGATACTTAAGGAACAAGACGTAATTAGAAGAGTAAAACGGTAAACTTTGACCAGCTCTAATTAAGCAACAAATAAATGAAGGACAGAACTACATTTATTGATTATATCAATGGGCTGCATTCTATAATTACTCCACTATAAATATGGAATTGCACTCTGTAAATACAATTCTATAATTACTAAGAGTGCAATTCCATATTTATAGTGGAGTAATAATAGAATTAGTAAATAAGATTATCTAATCAAAGAGTTTAATTAATATTCTGGCTTATTGAAGCTTAATATTATAGGTTTATAGTCCTCGATTCGCATTTGTACTACACTGTCAAAGGTCAAGATGTCATATGCAATATTAATGGAGAAAACGACTAAATTGCAAAGGAATTAATTTTCCAAGGCATAGTGATAATTATGTGTAATTAAATTAATTGTGAATTAATTAACTATTTGACTAATTAGTTTTTATTTAAAAAACTCTATATTAGTTGAAATTAATATTAATCAGTTTTTGGATTAATATTATAGAGAGTTTAATATTATCTTAGTATAAGAAAATTATTCAAATTTGATCATTTAAGATGAAGTTAATTTTGAAGTAACTAATATTTATTTTTGAAATAATATTTATATTATTTTTTAATAAATATATTATCTTAATTTTAATTAAACAAACAAATGAGAAAAATTAGGGATTATGGAGTGTGTCACACGTCACTCATTGTGCCTGTACTGTCATGTGCTTGAGATTTGAATTTGAATTGTTTAAATTCAAATATTATTTGTTTATTTAATTATTGTTTTAATTTGATTAAAATAAATAATCAAATCAAATATCATAAATTGATCCGTTTTTGAATTAGATATATAAAAATATTTTATTATCTCTAGGCTAAAAACAAGCGATAAGTCTTAAGCTAGAAGCATTGTCGATAGAAATTTTCTAAGCCTGAAAATTTTGTAAACTCTCTAAGCCTTTTCTTCTTCAAACTCTCTAGATCTCATATGTCGAGAACATCTAGAGAGCTTAAATAATAAAACTTTTGAATCTCACGTACCCATACACGTCGTTGTGTGTAAGAGGATTGATTTGGAAGACATTAGTGTGAGTCTCTATCAGATTTACATGTAGATAGGAAAATCGTTTGATAATATAAAAAGATTTAGGGATACTTGATAGACTACGAGAAGTATTCTCCAGTACTTATTTTGTTGATTGATTTAATGTATTAATATATGTATTCATCACTAAATATTAATGTTTTTTTTAAAACCAACACCCATTCCGCTGCTATTCTGATTTTCTATTTTAATACCGAATATAAATAATAATAATAATAATTATAGGTATGAACAGAATGAAGAAGTTCATCATTGAAAGATATATACATAGAAGAATAATAGAATAAGAAGGTTGTTGTGAGTAAATGATTGAAGGGGCATATGTTTATAGAACTAAAACTAGTCGTCGACTATTGGTTCATTGATGTTATGCACAAAATATGAAAATTAGATGGATGGAAAGTTCATTTTTTTTTACTATTCATATTTCATTGTTACTATTCACGATCATTATTTACAGTACGACCCACAATAGGATCCACGTTGGGTCCTACAGTAGGATCTAATTATGGGGTCTATTTGCAATAATACAATTTATGAGGTAAGCACTTTTATTACATAAGCATGACATCAACAGTTAACAGTTAATATGCTTGATATTAACCAAAAATTTTCAAATAAATAAATCCATTGAGAACCTAATTTTTAACCCCAAAGTCTTTTTTTTCTCATCTTGTTTATAATGACATGTTTACTTGAAGGGAATAAGAATCACTTGTTAAGATTAGTACCTTAAAAATATGTAAAGATATTTTATTGAATTAAATAAAAAAATAATTTTATTATATTTTAATTATTGTGCAAATTAATTATATGATGTTGACACCGTTTTTCGTCAGCAGTGAAAGAAAAGCACGTAAACAATAACTGATAATGGCCAATTTAAATACGACAACACAAACACACGATTTTTACGTGGTTCAGCAGTTAAATCTGCCTAGTCCACAAGTCTCTGTTATTAAACTCAAGATTATCTCTGAAAATTCTTTAAACATGAATTCTTCAGAGTTTTCTCTCAAGGTTCAGAATTTCGGTCCATTACAATGGTGCATGGCCTCTCTATTTATAGAGAAGGCTGCAGAATACTATCCCACATATTTTGGGTAGTTACTCTTTTTGTGAATAAAATTAATGGCTTTAAATGCCTATAATCAGATATAAAAGGAAACGTCCCCTGAAGACCAGGGGACGTATAACTGACCAAATAATATCCCACGATTCTAGGGGATTTACAGTAATAAATGAGGATTACATCTCATATGGACAACACTTATAGATATTCAAGGTGGTTATCATATATCTCCAAGGCTTTAGCTTCCCAGGTTTCCCGTCATCTTTCGAGCTAGAGACATCTCCCGAGGTCACATGGCTTTCGAGATCGTATGTGCGTCGAGCTCGAGACCCCTGATCCGAGGTCATCCCTGAAGATGGATGCGTCTCCGGAGCTACCTTTCAAGATCATGAACACTCCGAGGTCACCATACTCGAGGTCGTCTATGTCTTGCAGGCTCGATATTCAATCCTGGAGCATACTTCAAACCTTATGAGTCCACTTGCTGCGAATCCACCTTTCGAGGTCATATTTAACATAGCTCGAAATCTGGGTATAACATCTTGCCCCCTCAAAAGTATTTGTTCGAATCCTAAGAGAATGAAACTTTTGAACTACTTTCTTTGAGAACTGTACCATCATACACTTTTGAAAATGGACACGCGTCAGCTGGGTATTGCTCATTTTTTGTACTTGAGTACCTTGGAAACATGCCCATGATCATCCGTCTGCCACCATTTCGGCGCCATCTTGTCATTGATCCCCATCCGTTGGATCTAGCAAGGATTTCATTCAACGCCCCGGATTAATCCCCCCTTTTTCCATCTATATATACGAGACCCCGCTCTTCATCTTCTTTTTTACCTTCATTCACCAGGAGCAAGAAAAAAGGAAAAACAGAACCAGAGACCTTCCTATAAAGCTTCTATCCCGTGCATGTTTTCTCAGCCAAAGAAATAAAGAAACCCTGGTTTGTTCGAGTCCGTGAGTTCTTATTTGCAACCTCTCCTTCAATCAACGATCTCTCTGCAATCTCCATTATTGTGTAAGTGTGCAATCTTTGTTTTCCATTTTGTTATTTTTTGTTCATACTGTTCTTGCTGTGTATGTGTATATACTAGTTTACATCCTTAGCATAATACGATAGGAGATTTCTATCTGATAGGCTCTTGTGTTTTTTTTTTTTACTCCTAACATAGAATTTACATCACTGGTTCATATCCAGTTTTGATGTTTGAGCAAGATTCTTGTTTTCTGGGTTTTAAAATTTTAAGAGACGTTTTTTGTACACCAAGATTTCGGGTAAAAAACATTGGCCTTGACAAATGCACGAAACCCAAGGCTGCCTTTTCTGGTTAACCGCCACTCTTTTTTCCCTTGATTTTCGGGATTTTCAAAAAATTATCCACTCTCCTTCCTTTCTCGTGGAATGCACGTTCTGACTCTTTAATAAGGACCTTAATATGTAGCTTGTTTTGTTCCTAAACCCCGAGCTCGTAACTTCGAGCTCGAAACTCTTGCATGCATGGCCCTCACCATTTTTTCTTTCTCGCTAGATGTCACAGAATCTAGAAAGACGGTGGGGGTCGTTGCTGGCAATCCCTTACGAGCCAAAATCTCCGAGCCCAGAATCGTTGTTCGCCCGGAATCAATGTCGGATAAGAGAATACGAGCTTGCGCGCGAGCAAGAGGACATTCGAGCTCATTACCGCCGCCAGATAGACGAGGTCATAGAGGGGAAGAGGAGAGTTCTTCGGGAGGCCCTCTATCCGGAATCCAATTCAGGACCTAAACCGATTCCCCTCGACCCTGTACTAAAGGTCACCGTCGCATACCATCCAGGAGAGCTCCAATTTTCACTGATGGGGGAACCTTCTTCCTCGCAGCAGAGGAGAGAAATGTTTGAGGCCAAGCACTATTGGAGCTCGGTTACCACAACTAGTCAGATAACTAAAATCCTGGCTTTCCACGGCCTTAGCCTGTCAGGCTCCTTGAAGTGTCGAGCTCCGGTTGACCATGAACGAAGCTGCTTCGCCCCTGGGGGCCGCGACGCCAATGTGAAATACGTGGCATGGAGCCAGGAACACATGAGGGCAGGAGCACTGTTGCCCTTGAAGTATTTTTTCAAAGACTTTACGGATTTCATTGGGTTGCCTCCGTTCCAACTCAACACCAATTCTTACAGGGTGTTGTCTGCCCTGAGGTCCTTATACCACGAGATGGGGTGGAAAGGACCTTCGCCTCAAGAGATTTTGTATCTCTTTTGTCTGAAAAGTAACCCCTCCCAAGCTCGGGGAGGGGATGGCTTTTATTATCTCTCGAGCTATCCCAAGGAGAAGAAGGTCTTTGAAGATCTTCCCAATCATCCGCCTGATTTCAAGAGGGCCTTCTTCTTGACAGACAGTCTATCCCCGTCTCGACACTACTTGTTCAGGCAGATTCGTAAGTATTCTTGTTATCTTTATTTCTGTGCTCGAGATTTTAGCTCTTAGATCTGTACTTAGTAGAAATATGTTGTCTTTCAGCCAATTTTCAGCGTCCCACTCCTGACGAGACAATGAAGGAGCATAGGGAGACCTTGCTCCAACTCCCCCATGGCAGGAGGTCTCTCTTATACCTTTTACACGAGGATAGGCTCTGAAAGTGCGGACTTTTGGGGGAGGGCCAGTCCACCTTTGACTGGTCCAATAAAAAATATGAACACTGGGAGCAGGTGCCCCTGCCCACAGGCGCCCTTCCTCCGAGGAGAGAAACGAGGCCACCACTTCCAGTTCGCCTGAGGAGTCCGCAGTCGGGGAATGAGGCTAATGATGAAGCCTCGAGCTCAGATTCGAATGAAGGTAAAGTCCTCCCTACCTCGAGAATGTGGTCCCCCACTCTACTAAAGCATAAGCCCAATAGGTTAGTCTCATGCCCACAGGATAGATACAACTTCTACATATGGAGTTGGGTAGATGACTGCGTCCATAGATTTGATAGTGGGCTCGGGAAATACAACACCGTGTATACCACGGACGAGGTGTGGAACGGGATAGATGTTCAGTACGGGACCAACGATTATAGGGACCTTTCGAGGTTATCACCCACATATAGGGAAGGCACTCCCCCCGCCTCCTCTGAAGACGGGGGAATTTTATGGTCCCCAAGCTCGAGCTCGGGGGAGAGTTCCAATTAGGTTTCTTCTATCATCACTTTATATGTCTGTGATACTGAAAAAACTTGTATGCTTCTCTTTTATTAACTCACTCTGTGTTGTGACTTGTGCAGGCAAGATGGACTCCGACCTCGACAACATCATCGATGGTACTGGCGCCAAGAGGAGCAAGCGTCCCAAAGCGGGGTCGCTGAAGACCGACCGGTCGGGCAAGGGCCCCAAAAGATCCAAGAAAACCCCTCCTCCTGCTCCGCCAATTTCGAGCTCCATCGCTGCGGCGACTTCCCAGGCCGGCGCTTCCACAACGGCGCCGTCCTCGCAGGTCGTCGCCTCTGCAGTGGCGACGACTTCGCTGGTCGGTCCCTCAGTTATGATTGAGTCCCAACCTCCTGTGGTGGTTCAGTCATCCTTAGGTCCGCCTTCTAGAAGGCCTTCTGCTTCTCGAGCACAGAAGCTATCAGTTTCCACCCATATGGATGCATATGTGGTCGACAATGCTGCTGGGTCCCATGGATCTATGCTGGTCTCAGATGTCATGTCCCGGATCGGCTAGAACTTTGGCAGTCTCGAAGCTCCCCAATGGCAATGCTTGAACAATACCCAAGACTGCACTGTTCTCTATGAGAAGAGTATCGAGCTCGCTGCCGCGGTAAGTATCCCTCTATAGTCCTTCTTCTTGGTTATAATCACACAGATTTGGTGTTAATGATGACTTTTTTCTTTTTCAGTCTCTTGCCTTTACCGCCCAGCTCAATTATAAGTTGAACAACTAGATTCATTCGAGTAAGTCTCATGCTCAAGAGGCGAAGAATCTCCACCTCAAAGCGAGCGATGATCTGAAGGCAGTGAATGCGAAGCTTGAGGCAGGAGCCAAGGAATGTGAGGACATGGCCACCGAGCTCGGGAAGCTGAAGACTGAGCTCAAGGAGCATAAGAAGGAGATCACCCAGCTCCAGGAGATCAACAAGAAGCTTGAAGAGGAAAAGGCTGCTACCTTTGACATCATGGAGGATGCAAAAGCTCGTCTCCTTGCTGAGTACAAAGAGAAGAAGGAACAAGCGGTTGACTCGGCCATGTACCGAATGTGGGCCTACAATGAAGATCTGGACACCAGCTTCTTAGGTCCTCACGAGGCGACTCTTCTTGACAGGTGGAATGCTCGGCTCGAGAAGGAAGAGGCTGATGAGCTCGAGAAGGAAAAGGCTGCTCGGGATGTTGTTTCGGAGGGAGCCCAGGAGGACAGCCATGCTATTCGTCCTGAGGAATTCGGTGCTGCTGATGCTGAGAAGGCCAAGGAGACTCCTCTTCCTTAAATCTGATCTCGGGGAAACCATCTATTGGGGCTGCGTCCCTTTATTTTTGTAATTATTTTAATTTATGCCCTCGGGGCTGATAAAATTTCTTTAAATATTACTTATATATGCTTTACATTTCTTGGCTCGAAATATTTTGCACATTTTTTTTTATGGATGAACCATTTATGTTTATTTATTCATACAAACATATTGTGGATTTAGGTTCGAAGCTCAATGCATTCATGCACAGTTTGTTCAAATTATCCGCTTCCGACCTCGTTATTTTTCAAAGTCGGATATTACTTTAACCATGAACCCAAAAGTACTTATATGGTATGTAATGTGAATGATTTGGTTATATCTTTTTTTGCTTAGTCACTTTTCCTCACCCTCAGTTTTTGCTCCAAGGTTAAGAGTTCGAAACTATTTTTCTTTAAGATATTCCAGCCTCGATCTCGACTTATTTCGAAATAGGTTTAGGTTCCTACTTATCATCGATTAGTTTTTTGGCTGGTTTGTTCCAAACCTGTTAAGTTTGCACATCTGGTTAACTCCAAACGTTTTCGGTTTTTGATAATTCGGTTATGTTCGAACTATCTAAGCTCGCGTATCTGGTTACATCCAAATACTTTATATGTTTTTGATAATTTGGTTATGTCTGAACTATCTAAGCTCGCGTATCTGGTTACATCCAAATACTTTATTCGGTTATGTCCGAACTATCTAAGCTCGCGTATCTGGTTACATCCAAATACTTTATATGTTTTTGATAATTCGGTTAGGTCCGAACTATCTAAGCTCGCGTATTTGGTTATATCCAAATACTTTATATGTTTTTGATAATTCGGTTATGTCCGAACTATCTAAGCTCGCGCATCTGGTTATATCCAAATGCTTCATATATTTTTTATTTTTTAAGCTGATGGTATATCTACCGTTGATGCCCCCTTAATATCCTATGAGTGTTACCATAGGTTATTAAATTAAGAGAGATTGCAAAAATAAAAAATAAAAAGAGATAATATACTTAATGAAATAAATCTTTATTTGATGGTAATCAAAAGGCAAACAAACTAATACAAGTAGAAACTCATGGTTATAGGCAACACTTTTCCTACACTACTGATAGTAAGGTCTAAGGTGTTCGCCATTCCATGCTCGGGGTACTAGGCTCCCGTCCAATCTCGCAAGTTTGTACACACCAGGTCGGATGACTGACTCTATCTGGTATGGTCCTTCCCAATTCGGCCCGAGCACTCCAGCTGCCGGATCTCGAGTTGCCAAGAATACGCGTCTCAACACCAGATCTCCCATTCCGAACTTTCGATCTCGAACCCTCTTGTTGAAATATCTGGTAGTTCGTTGCTGGTAGGCAGCATTTCTCAGCTGAGCCTCTTCTCTTTTTTCTTCAATCAAGTCTAAGGTTTCCTCGAGCTGAGTATGGTTTGAACTTTGGTCGTAAATCTGAGTTCGGATCGTTGGGATTTCGACTTCTATGGGCAACATTGCCTCGCAGCCGTATGCTAGAGAGAACGGGGTATGTCCTGTTGAGGTTCGAGCCGTGGTCCTGTATCCCCAAAGGACTTGGGGCAATTCTTCGGGCCACCGTCCCTTTGCTTCCTCCAACTTTTTCTTTAAAGAGCTTTTGAGAGTTTTGTTCACAGCTTCGACCTGGCCATTCGCCTGAGGGTGAGCCACTGATGAAAAACTCTTTATTATACCGTTCTTTTCACAAAAGTTGGTGAACAGGTCGCAATCGAACTGGGTTCCGTTGTCGGATACGATTTTCCTCGGCACTCCGTATCGGCACACGATGTTCTTTACTACGAAATCAAGGATCTTCTTTGAGGTTATAGTTGCCAATGGTTCAGCCTCTGTCCATTTTGTGAAGTAATCCACGGCGACTACAGCATATTTCACTCCGCCTTTGCCAGTCGGGAGTGAGCCTATGAGGTCAATGCCCCATACTGCGAAAGGCCATGGGGATGTCAACATGGTCAGCTCGGATGGTGGGGCTCGGGGTATCGTGGCGAATCTCTGGCATTTGTCGCATTTCTTCACATACTCGAAAGAATCCGTTTTAATGGTTGGCCAGAAATATCCCTGGCGTATGATTTTCTTGGACAGGCTATGCCCCCCGGTGTGATCTCCGCAAAACCCTTCATGAATTTCTTCAATGATTTTCTTAGTTTCGGGAGGGGTCATGCACCTGAGTAACGGCATGGAATATCCCCTTCGGTACAGCCTTCCATCCAAAATTGTGTAAGGGGGAAGTTGATACATCAACTTTCGAGCTTGGTTCCGATCTTTTGGAAGAACTCCGTTTTCGAGATAATAAACTATCGGGGTCATCCAGGTCAGCTCTGTTTCGATCATACACACATCTTCCTCTTCTGGCTCGTTAATGCTAGGTGCTGATAGGTGTTCTATGGGTACAACATTCAGTTCTTCGTTTTCGGTGGACGTGGCGAGTCGAGCTAAGGCATCTGCATTCGAGTTCTGCTCGCAGGGGACCTGTTCGATTGTATAGAATTCGAAACACTCTAACGCGGATCTTGCCTTCTCCAAATAAGCTGCCATTCTCGTGCCGCGAGCCTGGTATTCACCCAAGATTTGATTAACCACTAGCTGGGAATCACTGAAGCAATGTATGGCTTTAGCTTTGAGCTCCTTAGCTATACGAAGTCCCGCGAGTAAAGCCTCGTATTCGGCCTCATTATTCGACGCTTTGAAGCCAAATCTTAGGGCAGAATGAAATCTGCTTCCTGCGGGGGTTACTAAAATGATCGCTGCCCCCGCTCCATTTTCATTTGACGAGCCGTCGACGTAAAGTTTCCACAGCTCGTGGGTCGTGGTTATTACCTCGTCGTCGGCTATACCAGTGCATTCCACTATAAAGTCCGCCAATGCCTGTGCCTTAATGGTCGTTCTCGGGTGGTAGGTGATCTCGAACTGACCGAGCTCAACAGCCCATTTAAGAAGTCGACCTGAAGCTTCTGGTTTAGACAGGACTTGCCTAAGTGGTTGATCAGTCAGCACATGGATGGGATGTGCCTGAAAGTAGGGGCGGAGCTTACGGGATGAATGAATTAGACTGAGCGCAAGTTTCTCCATCAATGGATATCTTGACTCTGCCCCCAGTAATCTTTTACTGATGTAGTAAACGGGTCTTTGCACCCTCTCTTCTTCTCGGACGAGCACTGCACTTATCGCGTGTTCGGTAGTTGAAAGGTATAGGTACAGTATTTCTCCCGTTTCAGGTTTTGACAGGATGGGTGGTTCCGCTAGGTGCCTTTTGAGCTCCTGAAAGGCCAGCTCGCATTCCTCTGTCCATTCAAACTTCTTACCTCCTCTTAGTAAGTTGAAAAATGAAAGACCACGATCAGTGGACTTCGAGATGAATCTGCTTAGGGCCGCCATCCTGCTAGTCAGACTTTGGACATCTTTGTGCCTTCGAGGTGAAGGCATGTCAATCAGGGCCTTGATCTTTTCGGGGTTAGCCTCGATTCCACGAGAGTTCACAATAAAGCCCAGGAATTTTCCCAAAGATACCCCAAAAGTGCACTTCTGAGGATTTAGCTTCATGTTATACTTTCTGAGCACGCCGAAGCACTCTTCAAGGTCATCAACATGGTTCTTGTTGAGTTAAGACTTTGCAAGCATGTCATCAACATAAACCTCCATATTGTTCCCTATTTGTTCCGAAAACATCATGTTTACGAGCCGTTGGTATGTGGCTCCAGCATTCTTGAGCCCGAATGGCATGACATTATAGCAGTATAGCCCTTTATCCGTGATGAAGCTCGTATGTTCTTGGTCGGGGGCATGCATGGGAATCTGGTTATATCCAGAATAAGCATCCATGAACGACATCAGGCCATGCCCCGCCGTGGCATCTACGAGCTGGTCGATCCTTGGTAACGGAAAACAGTCTTTTGGGCAAGCTTTGTTGAGATCTGAATAGTCAATACAGGTTCTCCACGTCTCATTGGGCTTTGGGACCAACACCGGATTGGCTACCCAGTCAGGGTAAAAGGCATCCCTAATGAATCGGTTTGCCTTTAACCTGTCAACCTCCTCCTTTAACGCCTTCTTTCTGTCTTCGTCCAGCTGTCTTCGCTTTTGTTGCTTCGAAGGAAAGATTTTGTCTATGTTTAGTGCGTGGCTTGCTACATTCGGGCTTATCCCTACCATGTCTGAGTGTGACCACGCGAAGACATCCTGGTTTTTCTTCAAAAAACAAATTAATTGCTATTTTGCCTCGTCTTGGAGGTGTTTTCCGACCTTCACCTTTTTCGAGGGATTAGTTTCCTCGAGCTGAATTTCTTCGATCTCCTCTAAAGGTTTGAGGTCAACTTTCTCCTCAATCCTCGGATCAATCTCCTCGTCAATTTCTAAAACCGTTCCGTCTTTGTTTTGTATGACAACGAGTGCTTGAGCGTTCGTTTGTTTCTTTCCCCTCAAGGAGATGCTATAGCATTCCCTCCCTGCCAATTGGTCTCCTTTTAATGTCCCGACTCTGCTAGGGGTCGGGAACTTAAGGGCCAGATGCCTTACTGATGAAACTGCCCCCAGCCCGACCAGGGCGGGTCTCCCGAGCAGCACATTGTAGTCAGATGGTAAGTCTACTACCACGAACTCCATTATCTTGGTCACCGAGACTGGATAGTCTCCCAAGGTCACGGGGAGCTCAATGGATCCTATACAGGCAGTTCCTTCTCCTGAAAAGCCGTACAAAGTAGTTGCACATGCTTTCAGGTCGCGAAGGGAGAGTCCCATCTTCTCGAGGGTTGCTTTATAAAGGATGTTGACTGAGCTCCCATTATCTATGAGAACTCGGTGGACCCTTTTGTTGGCCAATTGAAGAGTAATGACCAGTGGATCATGATGAGGGAACTGGACATGGGAGGCATCTTCCTCGGTGAAGGTTATCGGTTGTGTTTCAATCCTCTGGGTTTTTGGTGCCCTAGGTTCGGGTTCATAAGGAGACCCGTCCCCTGTCTTCAATTCGTTAACATACCTCTTTTGGGCATTCCTGCCCCCTCCTGCAAGATGAGGCCCTCCCGAGATGGTTATTACATCATCTCCATCTATTGGCGGGGGCCTGTCTTCTTCCTGAGCTCGGGAGTTATTGTTTTGTGTGGTCGGAGGCGCGGCTACTCTCTGGCTCGCGGCTGCCTGACCAGTACTCTGGTTTTTGACATAATGCCGGAAGTAACCTCTCGAGATCAACCCTTCGATCTCGTCCTTCAATTGTCGACATTCTCTGTGGAACCGGCAATATTTACTGGAGTCCCTTGGATTTTTGATTCCTCATCGGGTCCGGGCGCCTAAAGGGGACCTGGTTTTCATTAGCCAGGTATATGTTTTCCCGAGACTCATTGAGCTCGGTGTATACTCTATACACGGAGAAATACCTCTCCCCTTTCTTTTTCTTTCCTCCCTCAGCTTCGGGGTTACTTCCTTCGTTCTTTTTCCTCTTGGAGGGGTTCTCCGTGGCAGGCTTTGGAGCTGCTGGGTCCGCCGAGGTTGAGGCAGAGTTGATGTTTATCGTTGTAGTTTCGGAATGGTAAGTCGCTTTGAGCGTCGACCTTGCTTCCTCTACATTGACAAACCTCTGCGCTCGTCTGTTAAACTCGGTTATTGACCTCACTGGTTTCCCTTGCATGTCGTCCCAAAGGGCACTTCCTGGTAATACACCAGCTCAGATAGCCATTAGGTGTCTACTGTCATCCACGTCCCGAGCTCGGGCTACTTCCAGATTAAATCTTGTCAGGTAACTTTTTAGTGTTTCGCCCGGTTGTTGTCGGACGTTAGTTAAGGTGGATGCCTCTGGCCTGACCCCCATCATCATTCTGAACTGCTTCTTAAAGTCTTTAGGCAACTGCTCCCATGAGGTTATTGAGTGTCTCTTATATTTTTCGAACCAACTTTTGGCAGGTCCTGCCAATGATGTTGGAAACAACATACACCTGAGCTCGTAACCCACGTTACTGGCTCTCATGATAGTGTTGAACGTGCTCAGGTGACTACTCGGGTCAGTTTTTCCTTCAAACGTTGGGACGTGAGGAATCCGAAACCCCTGAGGAAATTGAGTGTTGGAAATATGGGGAGCAAACGGCTCGAGCTCCTCATCAAAGTCCTCATATCGACCATTTCCTCGTTCATTCTTTAAAAGCCTAAAGGCTCTTTCGAGCTGATCGATTCTTTCTTGGACTGGGTCAGTAGGAGGTGTTGTCTAGAATTGATTGTCATCGATCGTGATTCCAGGCTCGCGTCTCCGCAAGGGATCTCTACGCCTAGTCAAGCGATCCCTTAGGTCCGGATTTGTTTGCTCTCCATTACCCCAACTCTGGTTCAGGTGCGCCTCTCCGCTCCTGGAAAGTCTCCCTGTTTCCTTGTCTTTCCCCCGCACGCCCTTCATTCTGATCTCGAACAGGTTGAGCGTTCATGCCGGGGGGGGGGGGGGGAGGGGGCGAAGGATATCTAATGGGTGACGGAGGAAACCGTATAGGCGACGGTGGCTGCCACCCTTGTCGCGGCCTAGAGGGTCCTGAATTTGCCCGAGATGGGTCAGTCGCATTCGGTGCGCTCCCAGGTACCTGAGTCCGAGCCTCTGCAGGGGTTCGGTTATTCTCAGCTCCTGCAGGCACTTCCACAGGTGGGTTAGCCGGGGCCCGAGCTCGAGTACTCCTCTGGGGCCTAGGTGGAGCGGATGGCTCTACTGGTGCCGGAGGTTGAGTCGGCCTCCTTGTGGCAGCATCCTTTCGCGGGCGCCCGCGGGGCCTCTGGGGAGGAACATGCACGTCCCTTGGAGGAGGGACTTGGTTTTCGCGCGGAGGCGGGGGCTGAGTCACCTGCGCCTCTGCGGTTATCCTTGTCAACTCCTCATTCCGTTTGTTGGCCTCTGCCAACAGCTGCTTCAGTTGCCGGTTTTCAAGTTCTACAATAGGAACGTACCGCTCAGGATTGTAGTACATATCCTCATCTCTTGGTGGAGGAGGTGGTCCCCGGGAATCAGAAGACCCACTTCTCTCCTCAACATCCGGGTTCTCCATTGGTTGTTTTCCAGGACGTCTTGGGTAATTTTCTTCAGGTGTGTTCTGATTGTTTGTGGCCATGATTTTCGCAGGGATGAATGCTTAAGGCTCTCAATGAAAGCACCAAACTGTTGACGCTGTTTTTCGTCAGCAGTGAAAGAAAAGCACGTAAACAATAACTGATAATGGCCAATTTAAATACGACAACACAAACACACGCTTTTTACGTGGTTCAGCAGTTAAATCTGCCTAGTCCACGAGTCTCTATTATTAAACTCAAGATTATCTCTGAAAATTCTTTAAACATGAATTCTTCAGAGTTTTCTCTCAAGGTTCAGAATTTCGGTCCATTACAATGGTGCATGGCCTCTCTATTTATAGAGAAGGCTGCAGAATACTATCCCACATATTTTGGGTAGTTACTCTTTTTGTGAATAAAATTAATGGCTTTAAATGCCTATAGTCAGATATAAAAGGAAACGTCCCCTGAAGACCAGGGGACGTGTAACTGACCAAATAATATCCCACGATTCTAGGGGATTTACAGTAATAAATGAGGATTACATCTCGTATGGACAATACTTATAGATATTCAAGGTGGTTATCATATATCTCCAAGGCTTTAGCTTCCCAGGTTTCCCGTCATCTTTCGAGCTAGAGACATCTCCCGAGGTCACATGGCTTTCGAGATCGTATGTGCGTCGAGCTCGGGACCCCTGATCTGAGGTCATCCCTGAAGATGGATGCGTCTCCGGAGCTACCTTTCGAGATCATGAACACTCCGAGGTCACCATACTCGAGGTCGTCTATGTCTTGCAGGCTCGATATTCAATCCTGGAGCATACTTCAAACCTTATGAGTCCACTTGCTGCGAATCCACCTTTCGAGGTCATATTTAACATAGCTCGAAATCTGGGTATAACATATGATAATATCAAGAAAATTCATTATTCATTCATGAGAATATGAGAGAATTAAGATCATATATAATGAATAAAATAGTCAGTAACATATTAAAGTATGGAATCTTTAATGAATGGTTAGTAGTACAGTTTGCTAAGTATACGAGATGCAAGTGATCTAGATTCGGATTACTGATGTGGATAGACATCTTAGTAAAGGTGTTGTATATAATAAAGATTATATATGACAGGACCGGTGAGAATTAATTATCTTATAAACTTGTCCTTTGACGTAAAGATTTAATTCTTGTCATAATAGATGATTATTTGTAGATCAGTCTAAATCCTGAGTATTCATGAACTCTTGTTTATGTTTATTGGATCTTTGGATTTACTCGTTAAGGTCTCTTAGAATAATGAGGCTAATGACTTTTGTTTTGGGGATTTTATATCATGGACGGCTGGGAACATGGATTACAATATTGGAATCTATGTTTTCTTAACGGATCGAATATTGGTTCCCTTAAGGGTTGATTCTGGATATGAATAGTTATTGAGCTCAAATCTATAATTAGGTTATAGATTAATTATTCGCTAGTGAATTAATGGTACTTAAGGATCAGGAGGTAATTAAAAGGGTAAAACGGTAATTTTGACCAGCTCTAATTAATGAACCAATAATGGAGGATAAAACTACATATATTGATCATATCAATGGACTACTAGAAAGCTATGTAAATATAATTCTATAAATACTTAGAGTGCAATTCCATATTTATAGTGGAATAATCATGGAATTAATAAATAAGATTATTAGATTAAAGAGTTTAATTAATAATCTGGTTTATTGGAGTTTCGTATAATAGGTCAATAGTCCCCAAATCACCTTTGTCCTACACTGTCAAGGGTAAGGATGTCAAAAGAAATATTTTTTAAGAGAAATGACTAAATTGCAAAGGAATTAATTTTTCAGGGCAATGAAATAATTATGTGATAATGATAGGCAATTGATTAATTAATTAATTATTTAACTATATAGTTTTTATTTTGAAAAACTATAGGTTAAAATTAATATTAATCTTGTTTAGATTAATATATAAAGATATATTAATAATTATCTTATTTAGAATATGATATTTATTTAACACTGATATTTTAAGATAAAGTTAATTTTGAACTAACTGATATTAATTAAATAAACAAATGAAAAAATTAGGGATAACCCTAATGGTGTGGTCGACACACTCACTGTATAGTGAGTGTGGTGCCACACACTGGGATTTCCTATCCTTGGGATTTGAATTTTGAATTTTGAATTTCAAATAATTTATTTATTTAATTATTCTTTTTTTTAAATATGATTTTGATAAGGTTATAACTAATCAGTTTTATTTTAATAAAATAAAGATTAATTAAATTAGTTAATTATCTTTATAAACCTGGAAAAAGAAGCGATACTTTTTAAGAGAATTGTTTTTCATAGACTGTCAGACTCTCTCTCTGAAAAAGAAAGTGATAGTTTTTCCAAAACCTGAAAAACTATCCAATATATCTTCTCTCTATAAAACATCTTTGGATCTTATGTGTTGAGTACATCTAGAGAATCATAAATCAACATTTTGATCCTACATGCCCACACACGTCCTTGTGTGTTTGAGGATTTTTCTGGAAGATCAAGGTATGAGCTTTCAGAACTTGGATAGGAAGATCGTTGATTTTATACAAAAAGATTCGATGACACTTGATAGGCTACAAGAGGTAATCTCTAAGCTGATTGTATGTGATTTAATATATATGTGTGTGTGTATGATCTTAGCTGGTATTAATAATTAGTAAAAAGGGCTTATTCCCCGGTGTATATCTTTGATTTTCTCTTTTAATACCAACATCACTTGCATAGTAATGATTCTCATTCCCTTATTTACCAAATTTTATGAATGGGAGAGAATAGTTCCACATATATTAAGAGGAAAAGAATAGGAAATGTTTTCTCCTCATCTTCTCAAGGAATGGAATTAAGGTGATTTTTTTTCTTTTTTTATATTTAAAAATCAAAAGACATTTCTACCCTACAAATACATGTCTAACGTTTTTTTAATAACAAATTTCTATCTAATTTGATGATACTTTACTGTAAACATCATTTTATTCAATATTTGTATTTATGATTTTCTTTCTTAAAAATATTATTTAATCAATCTTTGTAAGTCTAAAATTTGATATTAGGTTAAAAAATATTATTATATTTATGTGCAACATTTTGTAATTATAACATTATTTATTCAAAAATATACCACCTATATTATAAAAATTTATGAATATTCTTTTTTAAAATATATCTTTTAATAAATGGAAAATATATGTATTCTTATTAAAAGGGCACTTTAGTCAATCTTAACATTTCGATTCCATTTCCTAAGTTTGTAAACAATATAAAATAATTCTCAATCCCTTTCCAGTCAATTTTAATAAATGTGTCATGAATTCTCTCTTAGTAGATTTATGCTCTTGAACTTTGAAAGTTCTAAATCCTATGAGATCTAAGCGAGGTTGTGTTGATACCACTAGTCTACGATTTGAGGTTAAGAAATATGCTTTTAGGTAAGGTTATCTCCTAGCTCTTTAATTTATGCTAGTTATTATAAGATTATTAATGTTATGATTACATTGATGTTTAAACTAATACTTTTTATATCTAAGGGATGATCTTATGCTTTAAAGATTTATAAAGTATAATAAGGTTATGTAAAAAAGGGTTTAAAGTAAATTTTGTCGTATCATTATAATGTCGAAATTAATTTAGACTATGATGATACTTTTGACTATGATTTTTGAATTACTTATGAATTTACCTTATGGTTTAAAGGAACTTAAGCCCATATAAGTCACTCCAACAAGAGCGTGTTTGGTATATAGACTGAATTGGATTACATTGGCTAGATTGTTAAAGATAGGATTAGATAAAATAATGTTAAATCTAATTGATCGTTTGGAACATGATTGGATTGGACTAATTTTAAGAGAAAAATATAATATTTTTAAAATTTACTTATAAGTTAAATTTTATAAAAAAGAAAATGATATTTGCGGCAAAAGTACCCAATGCTTAGAGTTTGTTAGTAGCATATACCAAATCTTTTTTTTTAGCTGGGAAAGTACCTAAAGTCACTAAAACTGTAATTTTGTCAATCTCCGTCCATTACACTCTGTTAGATGTTGACTGGACCAACTTGTGTCACTTCATGATTGGTCCAGCTCATAAATATTTTTAAATTTTAATTTTAATTGATTTTAAAATAGAAAATTAATTAAAAAATATATTTTATATTATAAAAAAAAATTAATATATTTTGAAAAAAAAATTATTATTTTTTTAGGAAAAAAAAAACGTTTCTTTTTCTTCGTCTCACGACTTCTTCTTCGTGATTTCTCATCTTCTTCTTCACCCATTTCCTGCAAGTTTTGGTTGCCAGCGAGACGGGAGGTGAAGAAGTTTACGTCACGACTGGGGTCTTTCTTCTTCGAGGCTTTAACTCCACCTATTCAACACGAGGATGGGTGGAGGAGCTTGATGGAGGAACTTTGAAGCTTTGACGAATGAAAGAGTAGATCTTTTTTTTTTACAATGGATTAAATAAAATAAAAATAAGAACTAAAATTGTTATTAAAGGTAAATGGAAGTCTATTTTGTACAATCATAAAGAACTATTATTAGGTGATTGTTTATGTAATGATGAAGTATAACAATTCAAATCACTACTAAGAATACTTAAATCTTTTTAAAGACAAATGACCTAGTATGTCTTGCCAAATTTCTTCAGTAATGACATTGAAAAAGGCATCACAACAAGATTTATCATCAAGAATATAGAGACCACTAGAATGATCACCCATGCCAATTGTTATCTTGGTTCAACTATCACAGATTAAAAACCCATTAGTATATTAATTATATAAAACAACGTAATTAGCGGCAAAACCCCCTATCTTTACCTTCTTATACACTTAACTCCCACTTTTTTATTTTCACTGATTAAACCTCTCAAACCCACATTCTGTTACCATATTTATTGTTTACGTCAATTATCCCTATTATTTCCCCAAACCCTCCTACGTGGCCTGTTGAAACCTATCCAGCTCACCCATAGGTGCCCACGTAGATAATTAAATTAGAAAAAGAAATAAAAAAAAAAAACCTAGATTGAAAAAGAAAATAAATTAAATTTGAACAAAAAAAAGGGGGGGAAACTATCCTCTTCTCAATTGTCGAAGCTTTGGTTGTCGAAGCCCTAGTTTAACAAAGATGGAAGCACTGCGACAAGTGAAATTTTGTTGTCGGCCACGAAAACCAGTAGTGGTGAAGACGTCTTGGACGAATGTATACCCAGGAAGAAGGTTCCTAACCTGATGCAAGCATCCCATGAGTTTTTTTTTTTTGCACTAGTTCTCTGTGATGATTAATTGTGGTCGGTCTATGAAGGAGCTGAGATGTTGTAATTATTGGCGCTGGTTGGACCCATAAATGTGCCAACGTTCAACGGTTGTGATACCCAAGCTGCTTACGAAGATTCAAGAACTGGAGAGTGAAGTTTCTTCCTTATCTGAAGTTGATGGACCCCCATATTTAATGGACAGAAAATAATCAGTGATGCACAGCAAGTCAAAGTCTATGGAAAGAAATCAATCATATATGGAGAGTTATGGTGATTGCAGCCCAAAAATTACAATTTCTGAGAACAAATTCAAACAAAGCTTGCAAAATCCTCTTCTGATTTGTGTTGTATTTTTCTTTGTGTTGTTGTGGCTGAAGTATTGAATTGGTGTTTAGGTTGTAATTGTTTGATTATGTATCAAATTCAGCTATGAATGAAAAGTAACAATTATTTTGAATGAAACAATTTAACTTTCAATTAATTTGTGTATATAAAGTAGTGAATGAAATCAACATCTTTCATTTAAGTAAGTTTCATTTCTGGAATCAGTGAAATGATACATACATGGTAATTGTCATTTTTTTCATAACACATAAAAAAAAGGCAACAATTATAACATATACCTAGTTGCCCTTTGTTCCCAAACAAAAAATTCTTTGCATATATGTCCAACATATACACATGTGCCCTTTCTTCCCAAAAAAATGTACATCAAAATATAAAAGCTTGCAAAAGTCAGTCGTAATCCTAAACACTAGGCTCTGCAACACTTGGTGCACTTGCCCCTACAGCACTATGTAGCGCACCAAAAAAAAAATTTAGTTATTAAATTTTGTGCATTAATTTTTTTAATTATTAAGTGTTGTGAATTATTATATTTATTTGTTTGTTTAAATTAATTGTTAGAATTATTTGGTAGAATTTTGTGAATTTAATTGTTAATTGTTATTTATTTATTTATTTTTAAAATGTGAATTATTGAGTTTTGGTTGAATGCACTAAGGTGCATGGTCGGTAGTGATGCACCCTAGCTATTGAGTGTTTGCATGTGCGTGGTTGCATGGTGCACATGTGTAGAATTTTCATCACACTTAGCAGTTTCCTTTTATTAGATTTATTTATTAAATTAGTTAGAAAAAAAATAAAAGAAAGAGAAGGAAAGGGGCTTGGAAGTGTGAGCATAGTGGGAAAGGGGAATTTCTTTTCCTATTTTATTTGGGTGAATTTTGGTTAAAAATGGAAGAGATGTTGTCATCTTTATTCCATACCAATTAAAATAAAATCAATTAAATAAAAAATTAAAAGAAAATAATCAACAAGGGGAAACTTACCAATTATTGTCCTTAGGCTATTATGGGTAGATAGAATAAAGAGGGAAGGAAAGAAGTGAAGAGCATGTTTGCTCATTTGGCCCGTCGGCCTAAAGGGAAGGAGAGAGAGAGAGAGAGGCGAGTTCTAGAGAGAGAAGGAGAAGAAGAAGAAGAAGAAGGGATCAATTCTAGGGTATGCCTCTTTATGTTTATGTTTGTAATTTCTCTTCTTTTGATTCTTGTATTCTTGACTAGAGTTTTGTTTGTGTTGTTGGTTTTCTCCTCCTCCTCGTCTGGGTTTTCGAAAAACCCTAGGCTTGAATAAGGGGTGACATAGTTTCAGTATTGGTCACTTTGGGTGTTCTTGATTTTACAATCAAGAGAGGTAATGGATCTTTATCCCTAATATTTTGTTTATGTTTTCTTGGGTATTCATGGTGTTTTGGGTTGTGGTCAATATAGGTTGATGATGGGGATGTTGTCTTGTTGGTAGATGGATTTGATAACGTTATTGTATCTTTGTTGATCTTGTAGGTTTGTTTGGTGGTTAAATTTTTATGTTGTATGGTTTGTATGATTATTATTATTTGTTAAAGAAAGATCATGTGTTAAAGGGTTGGTAAGGGTTTTAAATTGTGATCTACAAAAAAAATGATGATGAATATTTTTTAAAAAAATAACATGAAAGGATTTGATTATTTTGGGCTATGGGGGATTTCGGCCTAAGGGTAATGTTCAAAGCATGATTGTTATTTTTTTATGTTTTTATGTCAATTTAAAATCTTAGAAACATGATAGGTTATTTGTAAGATTTTAAATGGATATATGTTAGTTTTGTTTTCCCTTGGAATACTTGCATGATAGAAATATGTTAAGTGTTATATTCAAGACAAGGTTAAAGATGATTATTTTGTTTATGACTTGTGAGTATGTATTAAGGTGGTTGATGAATTATTGTATGCTAATGGTAACATTAAAATAATTAAAAGAGGTGTAGAAACATGCTAGGGTTTGTGTTAAAACATTGTTAATTAAATATGTATGAATTTTGTGAAGTATGATGAAAAGAATGAATTTTATGACTTATTGTACTTGCTGATTTTGTGTAAAAATGATGTTGTATATAATGAGAATAATGTTTTGAGTGCTTAATTAAATTTTGCAAGTGCTATGATGTTTTAAGAAATTAAATGGAAAATCTTAAGATGCTTTGAAATGATTTTTTTGCTCAAATAACTACCTACATATTTTTTATATTTTTGAGAAAAATATGAGTTTTTAAAAATAAAAATGGTGATTTTAAGGATATATTTGGTTGCTGGAATTTTAGTAAAAATGTGAAGTTGTATTTTTAAATAAAAGGAATTTGATGTATATGTTGAAATAAATTAATACCATAAACTATGAAAATATTAAAAGTTGTATTTTTAATATAACTATGAGTGTTCATTTTAATAGTTAGGATTTTTCTTTATTTTAATTAAGACAAATTTTGAATTTAATTTACTTGTGATTTTTAAAATAAATTAAATAGTGACTGAAAGTTTATTAGAATATTTTAAAAATAATTATTGAATTATCACTTATGAATTTATTCTATTTAAAAATTAAGTCTTAAAAATAATACAAGTAAAATATATGTTTTTTTCCACACCTGGAAATATTATTTTCTCACATCATGTTTATAATTTTGATAATTGGAATAAAATTGTCATTTTCTAAGGAAACATGATAATTAAAATACTTTCAAGCCTTTGTTATTTCTATGTAATTTAAAATTAATAAATGAATTTATTATATTTATAAATGGCTAAATAAATTATTTTTGTGAAATAAAAATAATGTCTTAAAAGGTTTAACCAACTTAGAGATTTTTAAAGAGATAAATAATGGTAATAAAAGCATGTTACTAATTCATTATTTTTAAAACGATAGAAATAAGCGCGTAGGAATTATCGTTTTTAACGCCGCTTTTTAATAACGTTCCCACGTATATATGTCGCATGCAATTTTACTTTTACGTTAAAAAATGTATCTAATATTCAACCATATGATTTTTATTTAAAAACCATGCATGTAACATAGGTATAAGTTGCATTATTCTTTTGGTGATTTTATGTGTAATTGTCTGTTTTGAGAATGATGAGTAATTTTCACCATGTGTGCATGGCCCATGCACACATGAGAAATATGAGTGGGCACAATAGAGTCTTTTGTGATGCTAAAGGATGTTATTTGGTTATGGTATAGGCTCGTTGTGAAGTTTGTTAGTTATGCTTTGCTTGAACCTGAGGTAAGGAAGTTAGATAGAATTTTATTTGTTTATTTGTAAATGGTAAGGTTGATGTTGACGCGGTTCTTCGCCAACAGGTAATTAAGAGAAGAAGAGAAAGGGATTAGTGCTAAAGGTGAACCGAAATAGATATATGATCTTAGAGGATGAAAGAGGTGACTCAAGACACGTTTTTTAAGTGGTTCGAAGGTTAAAATCTTTCTACTCCACTAGTCAATATTATTGATCTATACTGAGTATTTGATTACAGAGTATTTCTTACAAGAAATTATTTTTCCAACCCCTATCAACTCCCAGGGTCTCCATAGTTATAGGAGAAGGCACCTGGAAGTTGGTAAGAAGGTCATCCCGTGACCTTCTTAGCTGTCGTATCAATTCTGTGACATTCATGATTAATTCCTAAACCTGACACATAAGTGTGGTCAAATCAATAGGTAAGGAGGTAATGGGCCGCACGGCCCAACCCGGTCGTGGGTGTCTGAACACGCACGTTCCTGCTGCGTGTCCGAGAAGTCAGGGGGATATCAGACACGTGATGCCTGATATATGCACGCTTACCTTGCATGTGTTGACTTCACAAAGGGTCACAGCCTCCATATCCAGCTCGTACAACGAGCTGCCTACTTAGCTCGGTCTTCGGCCTTCGGAATCCCTGCCCCGGCCTTGGGCGGTGAAGGCGAGCTCTTGGGACTTCCTCGAGCTAAGAAGGCACGACATTACGACAGAAGCTCCAGCCCTGGGGATGATCATGAGGTAATCATGGTTAGGCCGAAGCTCGGCTTGCTAATCAGCCCGTGGGAAAATCAGGGCGTACATCTGCCCCCCAAGCTCCTGCTCGTGGTATATCACGTCGTATCTAAGACCACAGTGGGGGCTTTTAGACTTCCCCATGAACTCTTCGTATTCCACTTTTTACGCAAGCACCTGATACGTGGAACATCGTGGGTGGTGACGGTACGTCTTACGAGAACCGCATTTAATGGCCTAGCCTATGCCCAGCCGTCGTTTGGTATTTCGAGTGGAGGGCCTCGGATCCCTCATCAGGGCCATCCAACGCCCCTCTACACGTGATCCTTTACGCATATAAAAAGGGGTGGCCACCCTACGCATGGGCCACCCTTTCATTCGAAATTTTTCAAACTTCTCTTCTTCTTCTCTCTTTACCTCAGAAGAACAAACCCTCTACTTTGTTACTGCTACTTTCAGCGTTCAAGAAGCTTAGGCGCACAGATTTCTTCAAAGCTTTGGAAGCCAATACACCGACGAAGCTTTTACCAAGGCGACACCTCCATCCACCTCCCAGCCACACACTGTAAGTTTCCTGACCATGTGCGTTTTGAAAATATATGCCATTGTAGCATAGGTAAAATTTTTACTGTAGCCGCATGCAAGGTTTTACTGGGTTTTGTGGATATGGAGGGTGAAAGCCCTTTTTAGGTTAGGATATCTTTGCTGTAGGAAACCATTTTAGAGTATGGATTTTAGGATGCTTTCTCTGGGGAAAATTTTCTGGGTAGGAGTTTTGGTAATTTTAGGTGCAAAACCGGGTAGCTTAGGGAACACGCCTCACAGGCGGTTTTGCAATTTTCTGCCTACTGAAACTTTCCCCCCAAGGCAAATTCTATCCTAACCCTCCTGACACACGAATCCCGAGTACTCGGGGATCTGTTGGGAGCACAGGCGCGTGTTCATCGAACCGCGTGGTCCCACTCTCCACGGGCTGGGCTTACCTCAGCTCGTGCAAATAATAATTTCTTTTTCCTCATGCTTGGGTCGCCTTTTCTGAAATGTTTTCTTTTGTTCGTTAGGCGACCAGATGGCTCCAAAGAGGAATTTCCCACAGAAGAACGTCAGCAGCTCGGCCTCAGAGGAAAGGCGGCGATGCCTAGCTCCCCGATCCCTCGCTTCGGGCCGGCAGTGGAGAAGGAGGTCGAGGTGGCCCCTGATGCATTCTTTGAGGCGGAGAGGATCGTCTCAAAGATAACCGACCAGGTGAAGATTAACAAAATCTTCATCTCCCACAACATCACCCTGGGGAAAGCATCCGTAGTGGCCCGACCTGCTTCAGATGGCGAGTGGAGCTGTGCGCCGCTCGACGAGTCGTTCGCAGCCTGGAGCGGTGAACACTTTAAGGCAGGGGCCTTCCTTCCACTGGATCAGTATTTTGCTGATTTCCTCAACTACGTGGGGTTGGCCCCGTTTCAGCTCCCCCCCAACTCCTACCGTCTGCTGGCAGGGTTGAGGTATTTGTTCCAGAAGCACGAGTGGGAGGTCCCCACCCCTGCAGACATTTTATATTTCTTCTGCCTCAAAGCCAGCCCGGACCAGCGGGGGCGAGGCGACGGGTTTTACTATCTAACCCGGTTTCCCAATACGGTGGCGGTCATCGAGCTGCCCAGCCACCCTAATGACTTTAAGGACCAGTTCTTCATGTCAACTGGGTTCCGGAATTGCGAGCATCACTATTTCAATCGTCCTCGTAAGTTTTCACCGACCTTAGCTCGTACTTTAACTGTCATTTTAGCTCCTCCCGTACCCCGTTCTGACTCAGACTAATCTTGCAGCCATCTTTGCGAGGACAGAGAAATCTGTGACCCTCGGGGCCCAATACGAGACACTGGCGGGCTTGCCCCCCAGTGAGAAGGACTACCGGGTGCTCGTGACGGACGAGACGATGGTGTTTTGTAAGCTGATTTTCCCAAATCAGACTTTGAATCTAAGGAGGCCTCGGGGGCCTCCCCCAGCTCGCTCCTCTATGCTCATCATCGTGGAGGAGGACGAGGAGGACGAGACTCCACTTGTGAGGAGCAGGAAGCGGGCGCTGGAGGTCGCCCAGACAACAGACGAAGAGAGGATCCAGTCCGGAGCAGCCGCGGGTCCCTCGGGCAAAGGTAACCTTTACATATTTAGGAACTTAGATAGGGCCATTGCCGATCCCCGGCTAGCTAGATTCAACCCCCGACAGCTCGTCCATCTTCACCGAAGTGATCCGGACCTGGACACAACCCTGCTCCACTGCGTCGATCGGCTCGTGTTGGACTACCAAGATAGCCGACCTAGGGGTACCGTAGTAGTAGATAACACCCTAGCCTTTAGGTCGATCCTATTCGAGGAGTATGGGACCAACCTCCGCTCATGGCCATCACTCCGGAGGGGTATCTTAGCTCCGGGGCTTAGGCAGTATGTAGGAGAATCTAGCCCTGAGTCAGACCCGGACCCAGAACTTGCGCCAGTTCGGGAAGTAATCGTCTTAGGTTCTTCTTCCAGCTCGGGGGGTAGGGCTCCCTTAGTATTCGCATACGTTTTATCTTTAACCCTTTGTCTTTGTCCCTGTATGGTTGCTAACTCGTACTAACCATGTTTTTGTTTTGACAGAAGAGATGTCTCAGTCCGAGGAGAGCCTGCGAGGCGCAGTCTTCGGGGGGAAACCCTCAGTCGGGCCAAGAATGAAAAGGCTCCGGGCGTCCAAGAGCGCTGCTGGGGTCTCCACCAAGTCTCCGGCAAAGGAGAAGGAGAAAACCCCGGCAGACCAGGTCGCGGGAGCGATTCTTCCTGCTGCAGGAGCAGGCCAAATGCCTCCACCACCTCCGCGAGCTCCAGCCGCCACCCAGGATGCAGGAACGGAGCTCGGGGCTTCAACCGTGGTGGCCTCCGATGTACGCATCCCAGTCAATCCCTAGGACCTGGAGAAGATACCAGAGGCCTTCCGGGGAACGGTGTATGAGTCGGCGAACTACGCCGTCAGCCACATATACAAGTTCACCGAGAGGAACTCCGGGCCATTGAGACAATGAGCCCGGTTGGCGTAATGGAGTCTTCAATGGGCATGAACCTTATGGTAAGCTGCCCTGTTTTCTTTAAAGCTTTTACCATTACACTTTTCCCTATTTTTCCTCTAAGGCAATTTATCTTTCATTTCTCGCAGGGCGTCGTCGCTCTTCACCGGAGCATCATCAGGGCGAAAACTCAGCTCGAGGATATGAGGACCGAACACCAGGCCTCTCTTCAGGAGGCTAAGGCAACTAAAGATGCCTTGGCGACCTCGAAGGCCGAGTTGGAGAAGACCCGCTCAAAGGTCCAAGAGCTCGAGACCTCCCTTGCCACCTCGCGGGCAGACCTCGAGGCTGCGAAGACTGAGATCCAGGCCGCCCAGGCCGCCCTGGAGGCCGAACGGACCACTTTGGAGCAGTCCATGGAAGATCTGTTCTATCACTGCTGGGTCTACAATCCGGATGCTGACTATTCCTTCATGTCACCAAGTCTCTGGGCGCGCTTGCTGGTGAAGTTCCAAGCTCGCCTTGACAAAGAGGCGCCTTCGGAGACTGGGGAAGTTTTTGGTGCGGCAGAGTAGGGTGAGACAGCGACCTCCCAGGGGCCGTCTGATGGAGCTTTGGGCGTTTTTTCTCTTGTGCCCTTGAATATTTTTAAGTATTTTTTATGTAACCTTTGCATGAGGTGTTTTCACCTCGAGACAATTTGCTTTGGCGTTTTTAATTTACGCCTTTTCTTGCCTTTTCGTACTTCGTTTACAATAATTTTTTTTTGAGAAACTTAGTTCGCGTTAACCTTTATCCATATCCCGAGCTCTTTAGGAAGAACATCGATCAATAGATTTAAATTAACTTCCAAGTTCTATGACCCGGTTATGACCAGGAACTTAATTTGAAAACTTAGTTCGCGTTAACTTTAATCCATATCCCGAGCTCTTTAGGAAGAACATCGATCAATAGATTTAAATTAACTTCCAAGTTCTATGACCCAGTTATGACCAAGAACTTAATTTTAAAACTTAGTTCGCGTTAACTTTAATCCATATCTCGAGCTCTTTAGGAAGAACATCGATCGATAGATTTAAATGAACTTCTAAGTTTTATGACCCGGTTAAAACTAGGAACTTAATTTGAAAACTTAGTTCGCGTTAACTTTTATCCATATCTCGAGCTTTTTAGGAAGAACATCGATCAATAGATTTAAATTAACTTCCAAGTTTTATGACCCGGTTAAAACCAGGAACTTAATTTAAAAACTTAGTTCGTGTTAACTTTTATCCATATCTCGAGCTCTTTAAGAAGAACAATGATCAATAGACTTCAATTAACTTCTAAGTTTTATGACCCGGTTAAAACCAGGATAGGACTTAGTCAGCGTTAACCCTTATCAATATCTCGCGTTTTTAAGAAAACGACGATCAATCGATAAGAATCAACATCTAAGTCGTTAAGGAGACCTGGTTATATCCAGGTACCATATGCCCCCCAAGTAACTGGGAAAGGGTCTTTCGTGGTTACTTTAAGATTACACTTGCAAATATGCGTAAAAAGCTGATTTTCATTAATACATAAAGAGTGGCCTCCCAGGCCTTACAAGTGGATCATTGATAATATCTCTTTAAGTGGATGGCGTTCCAAGTCCGTGGGACCGCCCCTCCATCAAGTCGAGCTAACTTATAAGTTCCCTCCTTGATGACTTCGATGACCTGGTATGGTCCTTCCCAGTTCGGTCCCAAAACTCCATCTTTCGGATCTTTTCCGGCGAGGAAAACTCTCCTCAGGACCAAGTCGCCCATGCTAAAGGCGCGTTTTCTGACCTTGGTGTTGAAGTAGCGGGTGATTTTCTACTGATAATGGGCGAGCTAGAGTTGCGAATCCTCTCGCCTTTCCTCAACCAGATCGAGGGAATGGCACAGGATCTCATGGTTTCGATCTTGGTCGTAAGATTGGACTCTATGCGAAAGAACCTTTATCTCCACGGGGAGGACTGCCTCACTCCCAAAGGTTAAGGAAAAGGGAGTATGACCCATAGGAGTCCGATGCGAGGTCCGGTATGCCCATAGGACCTAGGGGAGCTGTTCTGGCCAGACCCCCTTCGCTTCATCTAATCTTTTCTTGAGGCTCACCTTTAGGGTCTTGTTGACAGCTTCGACCTGGCCATTAGCCTGAGGATAGGCCACGGAGGAGAAACTTTTTACAATCCCATGTCTTTTATAGAACTCAGTGAACAGGTCGCTGTCGAACTGAGTGCCGTTATCGGAGACGATCTTCTTGGGCAGGCCGAAGCGACAGATGATGCTTTTTACCACGAAGTCAAGCACCTTTTTGGACGTTATCGTTGCCAACGGCTCTGCCTCCGCCCACTTAGTAAAGTAGTCGATGGCTACCACGGCATAACGGACCCCGCCTTTTCTAGTGGGGAGGGCGCCAACCAAGTCTATCCCCCAAACGGCAAACGGCCATGGGGACGAGATCATCTTCAGCTCGACCGGAGGAGCTCGAGCAACTGCAGCGAATCGCTGGCACTTGTCACACTTCTTCACGTACGATATCGAGTCTTTGGATAGAGTTGGCCAGTAATACCCTTGCCTGAGAACCTTTAAGGCCAAGCTCTGCCCCCCGGTGTGGTCTCCGCAGAATCCTTCGTGAACTTCTTGCAGGATGGCCTTCGCTTCACTTGGAAGAACGCACAGGAGGAGAGGCAGGGAATGCCCACGTCGGTACAACACCCCATCGACCAACGTATATCTCGGAGCTTGATACAGGATTCGTCGTGCATCGTTACGCCCTTCAGGCAGCTTGCCCTCGACGAGATATTCAAGAATCGGGGTCATCCAGGTCGGCCTGGCGTCGACCATCTCGACCTCTGCCCGATCTTCTTCTATACTTGGTATTTCCAAGAATTCTATTGGCACCAACCCCAAGGTCTCCATCCAAGGTAACGAGAAATGGTGGACCTGCATCGACTTCTCCGACCTGAATGGCGGACCTGATGAGCAAGACATGGTAACGAGACAGAACAACATGATGGACAGGAAATGGCGGACCCCGTGCTAGTTCCAAAGCCCAACGGGAAATGGCGGACCTGCATCGACTTCTCCGACCTGAATAAAGCCTGCCCCAAGGATTGTTTTCCATTGCCAAGGATTGACCAGCTGGTGGATGCCACGGCGGGGCACGAGCTCATGTCCTTTATGGACGCATACTCAGGCTACAATCAGATCGCGATGAATCCGGCGGACCAGGAACACACCAGCTTCATGACCCCGACTAATGTCTATTGCTATAAGGTCATGCCGTTCGGACTGAAGAACGCCGGAGCTACCTACCAAAGGCTAGTAAATAGAATGTTCGCGGACCAGATCGGTAAAAACATGGAAGTGTACGTTGATGACATGCTAGTCAAGTGAAAGACTGCCGATAACCATGTTTCTGACCTAGAAGAATGTTTTAAGATACTACGGGAATACGGCATGAGGCTCAATCCCCAGAAATGCACTTTTGGAGTCGCGTCAGGGAAATTCCTGGGGTTCATAGTCAATACCCAAGGAATCGAGGCAAACCCCGATAAGATCAGGTCACTACTCGAGCTTCCTCCGCCCAGGTCGCGGAAAGATGTCCAAGGCTTAACAGGAAGAGTAGCAGCGCTCAACCGGTTTATTTCCAAGTCAACCGATAAGTGTTTTCCCTTCTACAATCTGCTCTGAGGAAATAAGAAGTTTGAATGGACAGTAGAATGCGAAAGCGCATTCCTCGACCTGAAGGCACATCTGGCTGAGCCGCCCGTGCTATCCAAACCCAAGGCAGGAGAGCCTCTTTTTCTCTACCTGGCTGTCACTGAAGATGCAGCTAGTGCCGTACTGGTACGAGAAGAGGACCAAGTTCAGAAGCCAGTCTATTACATCAGCAAGAGACTTCTTGGGGCAGAATCACGATACCCACTGATGGAAAAATTAGCGTTCTGCCTAATCACGGCCTCGCGAAAGCTCAGGCCATACGTCCAATCTCACTCAGTACACGTCATGACTGATCAACCTCTAAGGCAGGTTTTGCAAAAACCTGAAGCATCGGGACGTTTGTTAAAATGGGCGATCGAACTCAGTCAGTTCGAGATTTTCTACACTCCACGAACTGCTATAAAAAGTCAGGCCCTCGCCGATTTTGTGGCAGAATGCACGGGATTCCAGGAGAATACAGCAGAGGGCTCACCTCAGGTCACCTCGCCCCAATCGTTGTGGAGGATCTTCGTGGATGGTTCATCCAACGAGAACGGCTCCGGGGCCGGAATCATTCTGATATCCTTCGAGGGACATAGATTCCACTCGGCGCTAAGGTTCGGATTCAAGGCCTCCAACAACGAGGTGGAGTACGAAGCTTTGTTGGCCGGGCTGAGGATAGCCAAGGAGTTAAAGGCGAGCTCCGTCCAGTGCTTCAGTGACTCCCAGCTCGTGGTAAACCAGGCTCTGGGCGAGTATCAGGCGCGGGGACCCAAGATGGCCGCCTATCTGGCAAAGGTAAAAGCCTAGCTGTCCGCATTTGAGCGAGGATCGATCGAACAGATACCTCGGGAACAGAATGCTAATGCAGATGCTCTTGCCAAGCTCGCCACCTCGGGAGAGATGGAGACCCTGGGAGTTGATAGGGGTTGGAAAAATAATCTCTTGTAAGAAATACTCTGTAATCAAATACTCAGTATAGATCAATAATATTGACTAGTGGAGTAGAAGGATTGTAACCTTCGAACCACTTAAAAAACGTGTCTTGAGTCACCTCTTTCATCCTCTAAGATCATATATCTATTTCGGTTCACCTTTAGCACTAATCCCTTTCTCTTCTTCTCTTAATTACCTGTTGGCGAAGAACCGCGTCAACAGTTGACTTGTATGAATAAGAATGTTATGAATGATGATACTTTTGCGATATGAATTATGAAATGCTATATTGTGTTGATATGACTGGATTGTATGTCATTTGAATGTTGTATGTTATAAAACGGTTGTTAGCGTGATGAACGCGACTCAACAAAAAGGGGTTACTAAGGATGTGAAGACGTAACCCAAGTTACTAAGGATAAGAAGACGTAACCCATAGAGCGGACGCGCCGAGGTTATTCAAGGACTAGAGATCCTGTTTACCTCAAGATGTTACATGGACAACTTAGCAAGCCATGTTCACAAAGATGTGATGTTATGTTTATGATGACTATGTATATGGTGTTGTGTTATGATGATTATGTTTATGTGCATGATGATAATGGTTACGATAATGATGCTTATGATGTATGATGATGTAGGAATATGAATATGTTTTTTTGTGCTTTACTTGTGTGCTATTTGTACTTCCTTACTGGGCTTTTAGCTCACCCCCTTACTTTCCCTTCCAGGTAGGAAATAGGTTTTCTCTTTGGCATGTGTGGTGATGAGGGGAGTTCTATTGTCGGGGTGTGTATGGCGTGGGGGCATCCTATGGACGAGAAACGATCAATTAAACGTCATTTTCTACAGAATAATGTTATGTTTATTTTTATTTTACTTTCAGAACATACCAGTGGGACTTGAACTTTAATTATTTTTAAAACGTTGCATGAAAACTATTATTTTTATTTTAAAACTATTGGGCCCAACTTGCTTGTTTTTGCAAGGTCCCACTGGGACTTTTTATAATAAGTGGCTTTTCTTTTGTAAACTTATGTGAACGCAAATATTTTACAAAGTATTAGACTAGGGCGTTTTACACACTTGATGCACTTGCCCCTGCAACACTTGGTGCATTTGCATCTTCCCTAGCTTGTTGTTTCTCCTTTCTTTTCCTCCTCTTCAATTTTTCTTGAGTAGGATTCTTGCTTGGTGGGCGACCTCCTTTTTTCTTCTGCACCTTAAAAAAAGCAAAATGAATTATGTTAAGTGTCAATTGCATCCAACAAGTTTTCTCAGTTAATTTTGGCACTAAAGTGAATTATGAAATACCTCAGGGGCTGCTACATTTGTGCGTATTGTCCTGAAGTGTCCTGGCTGCTTGCAATTGCTACACTGGACAACTTGACCTATTTTCTTTGTCTTAGTGGTTGTAGGAGGGTTGGCGTATCCGCATCTTTTGTTCGTTTATTCCTAGGCCTTCCTAGTTGGTTGTTGTCACCAGGAGGAAAGACTGGATTGAGACCAGTTTTCGGCCAATTTTCTGGGCTCGGCATAGGCTCCACTGTGCCTACATATGCTGCTTGGAATGCTGCTTTGTGATAACACTTATGAATATACCCCCATATTTCATGGTTGCAAAACCAAATGGTAGCCAATCCATGTCCACATGGAATCCCTATGAGCTCAAACCTTCTACATGTGCAGCTACACTTTTCCAAATCAACTGTATAACCAGATCCAATGTTGGTGTTATTCACTGTGCAATAACGAGCAATCTATTTTTGCTTCTCAATTATCTTCACAATATTGGCATTGTTATACCCAAATTTCGAGATTAAATAAATAGCCTCGAAATGTAGGCTCATAAAAGGTAAGCTCGGGATTAACAAGTGTTAGCAGTACACTTGTACAAATTGTCAAACAGTTCTAGATCTGATATCTGCATTTGAGCTTAAGTTGCAGGCTCAAAGATACCAACCTTCTATGAGGGACGAGTTTGATCGACTTAGCGAGTGAGGAGGAGGTAACAACTGGATTGATGAGCTAGAAGCTATGAGTGATCTCGAAAGCGCATTGAAGCAGTGTTCAACCTCGATGACGCATTCACCACACGGAAAAGTTGTTAGGAAATCCCTATTTCTTAGGGATTCGTTAAAATCGTGTGACGAATCCCTATTTTTATGGGATTATTATTATTATTTAATTAATGCATTTATATTGTATTATTAATTCGGATATTTATTTGAATTTAAACATTTGATTGTAACTTCCCTGAATTGGGGGGAAGATATTCCTACAACTAGGTCTATAAATAGCCTAGACTAGGTCATTTGTATTCACGCACAATTTTGAACTGATAAGAGATTCTGCCAATTTGCTTTCATCCCAAGCTTTAACAGAGTGTTCATAATAATAGTGACTAGTGGACGTAGGCAGATTTTAACTGTTGAACCACGTTAAAAATCTATGGTTTCTTCTATTCTTCCTAAATTAATTGTTTATTGCTTTACATAATTAAGTTAACAAAAAACAACGTCAACAATTTGGTGCTTTCATTGAGAGCATTAAGCAATTCTTTGTATTGTTTAATAAAAACCTCCTGCACAACATCAATGATCGCCTTAAACATCCCCAGAACTAATGGGCGACCGTTACCTCAAATCTCCGAGGACCGTTACCTCAAACATCCCCACAGGGCTGGAAAGCAGCCTATGGTGGATCAGAGCCCTGATGAGGGAAGTGCATAATCGGCCTCAAGGGGACGGCCTGATTAGATCCCCAGCCCTGATGAAGACTTGTATTACAAACCCAAAAGGAATTTTCCAATAGTGGAATTAGAAAATCTCAGATTGCGTGAACAGTTGGCCGAGGCTACACGGCTAAACGAGGAGTTGGCAAGGTAAGCCGTTGAAATACAGGTACCACCCCAGAGGGCCAGAGGACGACCCCGGGGGAGTACCGCTGCCAGGATGACTGAGCAAAGGGCCCAACAAGCTCAACCGAGACCCAAGACAAACACCGACAACGGTCGACCTAGAAAGAACGCTCGAAACCCTGTTAGGAACAATCCTACGTGCTTGAAGTGGGAGCCGAGACAGAATCCATAGGGCTCGACTTGAACATAAGGGTGAACGTGAGGCCCCGTGAGAGGCACATTAAGGACATAGACAACCCCAACCATCTGTTAGTCGCATGTCGAGGTCACAAACGTCTGGGATGAGAGTGTAAGTAGAAAGCCCACCTCGTAATGATCGAGCCACACAGCAACAGCAACCAGAGAGGAATGTCATCTTCCTTAGTGGAAGTCAGGACTATAGCAGATCAGTGAGTGTGTATAACATTGAACTTAGAGATTACGAGAATGATTATCCTAACCTTCGTGATCATCTAAATCAGAATCAGGGGCAATCTAATCTGCCAATCCTGGACCTACGGACACACTTAAATAACTAGAGAGAGCCTTTACAACCAATATATGGGAATCAATATAACTCTATACTGAGACAAGGAGTTGGATTTCTTACAAACAATAACCAGCTGCTGCTTGTGCAAGCTCCCCCTCCAGTGGATTTGGTCCAAGAGAGGATCAACCACCTTGAAGAGGCATTCAGGCTCCTTCAAGAGGGGAAAAATAAGGACAAGGCTTATGATTCTGACGAGGAGACCGAGCCTTTTGCTCCCCATATCTCAAATAACCCCATTTCCTCATGGCTTCAAAATACCCCATGTGGCACCCTACGATGGGACTACCGACCCAGGTAGCCACATGAGTACTTTCAATATGGTAATGTGAGCCAGTAACATTGGATATGAGCTCAGATGTATGCTCTTCCCGACCACACTCACTGGACCAGCGAAAAATTGGTTTGACAAATTCTGGAGACACTCGATCTCATCGTGGGAACAACTATCCCGGGAATTCAAGAAGCAGTTCCAGGCTGTGAAAAGTATCAAACCCGAGGCATTAGCCTTGACTAATGTCAGGAAGCAGCCAGGTGAGTCATTAAAAAGTTACCTGGCAAGATTTAACATTGAAGTGGCACGAGCTCAAAATGTCAATGACAACGGTCATCTTATGGCAGTACGAGCTGGAGTATTGCCAGGGAATCCCATTTGGGACGACATGCAAAGGAAACTCGTGAGGTCAATAGCCATGTTCAATACTTGGTCTCAGAGGTTTGTCAATGTAGAAGAGGCGAGGTCGGCCCTCAAGCTGACTCCTCAGCCCGTAATAACTACAACGACGAATGTTAACTCAACCACCACCTTGACTACATGCTCCACATCATCACCCTCATAAGATAACCCTTCAAAGAGAAAGAAGAATGAAGGGAATAACACGGAGGCTGGAGGGGGTAAGAAGAAGAAAGGAGAAAAATACTTCTCCATTTATACAGTTTATACTGAGCTCACAGATACTCGGGAAAACATATTTGTCACCAATGAAGGCCAGGTCCCTTTCAGATGACCTGATATGATGCGAAACCAGAAATCCCAGAGGGATGCCTACAAGTTCTATAGACTTCACAAGGATATCGGTCATACCACTAATAAATGCAGACATTTAAAAGATGAGATCAAAAGTTTGATCTTGAGAGGATACTTTGGGCAGTACGTCCAAAACAGAAATCTGGCCCAAGCTACGCTTGGACATAAGCCAACTCTGACATAGAAAATTATGGGCCCACATGCGAGGGAGGATAACCGACCTCCCCCAATCGATGGAGAAGATGTAATAACCATCACAGGGGGACTGCATATCGCAGGTTTGGGTAGGAATGCCCAAAAGAGATATGTCAATGAGCTCAAAACGGGGGATGGATCTCCCTATGAACCTGAACCCCAAGCTCCAAAACTAGAAAGGGTTGAATTCCAACCCATTACATTCACCGAAGAAGATGCCTCGCACGTCAAATTCCCTTATAATGACCCTCTGGTCATTACCTTTCAACTCGCGAATAATAGGATGCACCGAGTCCTGCTCGATAATGGGAGCTCGGTCAACATCATCTATAAGGCCACTCTAAAAAAATGGGACTTTCCGTTTGGGACCTAAAGGCCTGCGTGACAACATTATACGGATTTTTGGGGGAGGGAATTGTAATGCCCCAAATTTCCTAATAAGGTTTAGGACCTTGATTAGGAGGCCGGGAGGGCCATAATTGATTTGTTATGGTATTTAATGATTATATGCATGTCTATGTGGATTATATTATTATATGATGGTGAATGCATGCATATGGGTTCATATTTTAATTGCAAGGGCATTTTGGTAATGTGGCCGTTGTGGGCGTAATTGTGTACTTTGGGTGCATGGTTGTGATTAATTAATATATCCATATTATAAGGTGGATTGGTTCGAGCTATTCGGCATGAGACGATCATGAGATGTAAGTGTTCGGTCTAGTCATAACGGGTTTAAGTTCGGGGCTCGGGGCGAGTCTCGGGGTCATTTTGATGATTAGAACATTACCGGGAATTAAAGGGTAATGGGATATGATTTATTGGCATTTGAGAATATTGAGAATGGTGGGAATTGGAGAGCGTTAATTATAATTAACAAGATAAGCGGGAAAGGACGGTTTTACCCTTGGGAGTGTTTAGGAGCCTTTATTTGACCTAGGGGCAAAATAGTCTTTTCACCCCTAAGTTATATATCAGCCTTTGGGAGTGTTTAGAAGGTTGTAGAAGTGTAAAAAACAGAGCCCTTATCTCCTTCTCACCCGTGCATCATCTCCTCTTCTTACCCTTGGAGGTTTTTGGTCCCAAATTGAAGAAGCAAGCTAGGGAGTCAAAGCTTGGGGATTATAGATTGAGTTCAGCCATTGGGAAGGATTCAAATCAGCTTAAGGTAAGGAATTGAACCTGAGTTTGAGCCATACTCTGTTTTTGAGTTAAGTTTTAGTTGGTGATTTATTGATGGAAAGTTTGGATTAATGGAAGTTTGATTGATGTTTACTTTGGGTTTTGATGAGGGTGAGCTGTGGATGATGTTTAGTGCTTGAATTGGGTGTTAGGTTGGTGTTTTGGATTGGTTTGAAGGGCTGGTTTCAAGGGAAAACACAGGGGAGTCGAGCTGGTGCGTGCTGGGTTTTTGGCTGATTTGCGTAATGAGTCGCAGCATGGCAATGGTGCGTCGCGGCCCATGGTGCTTGACAGGGAAGGCCGCCTCTGTTTGAGGGGCGCGCCACGGCGCAACTAGGGAGGGTCGTGGCCCTTAGTGGCTTTTTGGCCAGAAATGTGTTTTTAGCTTGGGGATTCAAGCCTTAGGCCTCGAAGTCAAACCTACTACCCGGTTGAGTAGTGTTTGATGTCTCGGAGGCTAGGTTTTGTTTTGGGAACCTTTTGTTATTCATTTTATTGATGGAATCCCATAATTGGTTATGACCAGGTAACCGCTAAAAGACCAAAAAGTTGATCGTTCTCAAGGGTCATTCTTTTAATCATTCTAGCTCGAATCTGAGGTAAGAAAACTGCACCCTGTGTAAATGTGACATGCATGGCTATTATTGATGAATGTTGGTTGATTATTAAATGTGACATGCATGGCTATTATTGGTGCATGTTGGATTGTTAAATATAGTGCATGTGATGCGCAAGAAACATGTGATTAGGACATGCTTTGAGTACTGAGTATGATATTGTTCAGAGCTTGTGCCTCTGGGTTTGTGCATGGTCCTAATTGTGCTAGTACATGTTAAGTAAGCATGCTGAATATCTTGTTTATGGATATTGGTCGTGTGATATATGTGTTTGGTGGCATGGCTTACTTATGTATGGCACTGACTTATTAGTCAGAATCGGCAATGGTGTCAGATCCGTTTGTGAGGCTGTGACTTATTAGTTAAGCTCACAATGGGTTAAGCACTGGTCGTGTTTCATTGACCTAAGGGTCAGAAACGGCATGAGTGTCGAGGACGCAGGGCCAAATGAGCATTAGATCTAATCTATATCAGCATTGAATGGCTCTATGGCATTAATGTTGGACCAACCCTAAAGTCGATGAACTTGCATTGAATGGCTCTATGGCATTAATGCTGGACCGACCCCAAAGTCGATGAACTTATAAGTGCTTGCCTGGTCTAAGACCAGATGTTCAGAGCCAGGGCGTATGGCCTCGATGACTGTTTGTCACATGGCTAGGGAACGATGTTCCATAGTTACGACTCTAGAGTCGGGAGGAAGGTTATGTTGGTGACCAATCACCATGCACCTATCCTGCTGAAGCTAGCGAGATGCTCACACGTTTGTTAAGCCCTGGTGATCCTATCATCACATGGCTGAAGGGTGCTGTCCCCACGTTTGTGACTTTTGTGATAGTCACCTATTTGCTTGGGCTGTTAGTCCTGAACAATTAATACAATTACTGTTGATAATATATCATGTTATATTATGTTTTCTTGCTGGGCTTCGGCTCACGGGTGCTATGTGGTGCAGGTAAAGGCAAAAGGAAGCTGGACCATCCATGAGTTGGAGAGCTTAGGTGATGATGTGTACATATGCAGCTGCTCGTCTGCCACGGCTGAGGTTTAAAGTGGAACTAGGGTTAAACCCTGTTTTGCCGCATAGAACGGCCTGTTGTAAATATTTTCTTGTAGTAAACTCTAAAATTATACTTTTGGGATCCCAGTATATATGTTAAACGTTCTAATGAAACGTTACATCTTATCCAAAGTTTTTGATCCCTCAACCGCTAATCATACTTAGTTACACGTTTCTGGCCAAATGACTCGATTAGCGAGTTTAGCACTGTTTACAAGGCACATCGTAACAGTCCCTGGAGTTGGGGCGTTACAGGAATAGTCAGTACGGGATCTATCAAGCTCCCAGTAACCTTGGGAGACTATCTAGTCTCAATAACCAAGATAATGGAGTTTATCATAGTTTACACCCTTTCAGCCAACAATGTATTGCTCTTGAGACTAGCCCTGATTAGGTTGGGGGCAGTTACATCTGTTAGGCACCTGGCTATAAAATTCCCAACACCTAGTGGCATTAGGACGCTGAAAGGAGACCAACTGGCCGCCTGAGAATGCTACAACATCTTGATGAGTTAAAAGAGCCAAACAAGTGCACATGTAGTTGTTGTCATTCAAGAAATAAGCGAAATGGTGTACGAGGTCGAAGAAGAGATTGACCCCAGGATAGATGAGGATAGGGCCGATCTCGGGCCAATTGAAGAGCTTGAAGACATCAAGCTCGGTGATAAGGACACCACTAGGGTGGTAAAGATAGGGAAGAACCTTCCAAAGGACGCAAGATAGCAATTAATTCGCTTCCTGAGGGAAAACCAGGATGTGTTTGCATGGTCGCACTCGGATATGATTGGGATCAGCCCAAACATTATAAGCCATGTGTGGAACATAGAAAAAAACTTCCCACCTAAGCAACAGAAAAGAAGGCTTCTAGATGACGAAAGGAAGCAGACCTTGAAAGAAGAGGTTGAAAGACTAAAAGCAAATCGGTTTATCTGAGATGCTTTCTATCCAGATTGGATAGCCAATCCAGTGTTAGTCCCGAAGCCCAATGGCAAGTGGTGAACTTACATTCGCTATTTGGACCTCAACAAGGCATGTCCAAGGGATTGCTTTCCCTACCTCAAATCGATCAACTCGTGGATGCTAGCGCAGGTCACGACATTATGTCGTTCATGGATGCATATTCTTGATAAAACCAAATAGCCATGCATGTATCCAATCAGGAGAATATGAGCTTCATGACCGATAAAGGTTTATACTGTTACAATGTGATGCCCTTCAGACTCAAGAACGTCGGGGCCACATATCAGAGCCAAGTAAATAGGATGTTTGCCAAGAAAATAGGGAACAACATGGAGGTATATGTAGACAATATGTTGGTCAAGTCAAAGCACAGTTGTAACCATGTTGACGATCTCGTTGAATGTTCTGCTATACTCTGAAAGTACAACATTAAGACTTAACCCACAAAAGTTCTCATTTGGAGTATCTTTGGGAAAGTTTCTCAGATTTATAGTAAAATCTCAGGGCATAGAGGCAAACTCTGATAAGATAAAGGATTTAATTGATATGCCTTCACCTCGAAAGCATAAAGATGTCCAAATTTTAACTGGACGAATGGTAGCCTTAAGTAGGTTCATGTCGAAATCTACAGAAAGATGCCTTCCGTTCTTTAATCTTTTGAGAGGGGGCAAAAAGTTTGAATGGTCAGACAAGTGCGAGCTCACTTTTCAAGCCCTTAATAAACACCTCGCTGAACCACCAATCTTATCCAAACTAGTCATAAGGGAAGTATTGTACTTATACCTCACGACAACCGAGCATGCAATTAGTGTAATACTTGTTCGAGAGGATAAGAAAGTACAAAAACATGTTTATTATGTCAGCAAAAGGTTGTTGGGGGCAGAGTCGAGGTATCCGTTGATGGAAAGCTAGCATTTTGTTTAATACATGCATCCCGCAAACTCCGACCCTACTTCCAAGCACATCATGTACACGTGTTGACTGATCAACGATTGAGATAGGTATTGTTGAAACCTGAGGCATCTGGAAGACTATTAAATGGGTAGTCGAACTTGGGCAGTTTGAGATCACGTATCACCTGAGAAGGATGATCAAAGGACAGGATTTGGCAGATCTCATAGTTGAATGTACAAGAATCACCAACGAGGAAGTCATAACCCCAGCTCGCGTGTAACTTCCTAATCTCCAAGGACCATTACAGTGTGCATTTAAATAGTGCTAAACTCACTAACCGAGTTATTTGTCCATAATCGTGTAACTAAGTATGATTAGCAATTTAGTGTTAATTTTTTTTATTAAGATACAACATTTCACTAAAATGTTTACTGTATACATTGGGATCCCAAAAATATAATATAAAGGTTAATTACAACAAAATATTTACAACCAGCCGACCTAAGCGGAAAAATAAGGTTTAACCCTAGTTCCTCTTTCAACCCTCGACTGTGGCGGTCGAGCAGCCACATATGTACACATCGTCACCTAAGCTCTCCAACTCAAGGATGGTCCAGCTTTCTTTTGCCTTTACCTGCACCACGTATCACCCGTGAGCCGAAGCGCAGCAAGAAAACTCAATATGCTCATGAACAAGTAATAACATGTTACTAAGTCATAAAAGGCATGCCTATCAGTAATAACCCTACTCATGCATGCAAGCAGGTACAAATAAATGTTTGTGAAGTCCTGCGCTCTGAGTAGATGACTAATAAGTGTCTCTGAAGTAAACGACTAATAAGTCTCTCTGAATAGTTGACTAATAAGTCACTCTCTAAATAGATGATTGATAAGTCTATCTCGATTAGATGACTAATAAGTCTATTTCGGTCAGATGACTGAAAAGTCTATCTCAGTTAGATGACTGATAAGTCCATCTCGGTCAGATGACTGATAAGTCCATCTCGATTAGATGACTAATAAGCCTATCTTGGTCAAATGACTGATAAGCCTATCTCGGTCAGATGACTAATAAGTCCATCTCGATTAGATGACTGATAAGTCTATCTCAGTCAGATGACTGATAAGTCCATCTCAATTAGATGACTGATAAGTCCATCTCAATTAGATGACTGATAAGTCTATCTCGGTCAGATGACTGATAAGTCTATCTCAGTTCGATGACTGATAAGTCCATCTCGATTAGATGACTGGTAAGTCTATCTCGGTCAGATGACTGATAAGTCCATCTCGATCAGATGACTGATAAGTCCATCTCAATCAGATGACTGATAAGTTCATCTCGATTAGATGACTGATAAGTCTATCTCGGTCAAATGACTGATAAGTCTATCTCGATTAGATGACTGATAAGTCCATCTCAATTAGATGATTGATAAGTCTATCTCGGTCAGATGACTAATAAGTCTATCTCAGTCAGATGACTGATAAGTCTATCTCTGAGGTCCCATACCCTCCTAGACATGTGACGTGTAGGTCACCTTAGCCTTTTGGCTTTGGCTCTAAATAACTAGCCTTTAGACAAGACAAGCGCTTTTAGTGTTCATCGAACTTAAGGCCGGTCCGGCATTAATGCTCATGATGTGTAATTCAATGCTGATGTCGATTAGATCTAATCTTTATCAGCTTGTGTTAAACACGCTAAGACCGTTCTTGACTCATAAGCCAATATCATACGACCAGTGCTCGGTACTACTGCCCAACTTGACTAGTAAGTCACAGATTCACAGTTAATACCGACACCATTGCTGATTCTGACTAATAAGTCATTGCCATTCACAAGTGAGCAAGATCTGCTAAGCATTTGATATGCAATCAATATCCACATTTAAATTGTAATGACCCAACTATTTCTAAGACCTTGGACCATTAAAACTACTAGACATAGTTACTACTTTGAAGAGAGCATACATAAGAAATATTCATAACTTTATTAAAAACTCCAAAGTAAATATTCGAAATACATAAATGTGCGATATGGGATCCCATTGTTTTAAAATAAAACATAACTTTAATTTAAAAGAAGTTGTTTACAAAACTAAATGTGGAAAATACATAAAAACATAATTTAAAGAGACTAAAAATAACGTTGTCCTCGAATCGACACGCAGCCCATCCATTCCATTCATTCTCAACACACAAGTTAAGCCACCAAGAGTTCTTCCGCCTCCGTATCTAACTTCCTCCATCACACTAAAAATAAAAGAGTGAGCATAATGCCCAGCAAGGAAAATCTACCAATCAAATATATAACATAAAACATAAACATAAGATTATATCAAAACATAAGACTATATCAAAACATATGACTATAAAACATCTATTACAACTCTGACCCATGTACATGGTAAACATTAGGGTTTGCTAGATAAGCAACTATGAGCCCTATATAACATAAAAACATTTGGGGTTTGCTAGCTAACAACAATGAGCCTCAAAATACATTGAGGTTTGCTAGCTAAGCAACAATGAGCCCCTAAGCAACATAAAAACATTTGGGGTTTGTTAGCTAACAACAATGAGCCCCTAAGCAACATAAAACATAATCATATATCATAACATAACATAGCATATTATAACATAAACATAAACATATCATATTATAACATAAACATATCATAACATATAAGCATATAAAAACTATCATATTTTCTTTACCAACGCCGGGATAATTGAGAACAAGGACGGGACTTGGAACACTCCTAAAACCAAGAATAAGAATGGTGAGTATCTATAGAAAATAAGATGAAAAGAAACTAAACCATCAAGGAGGGAAACTTACCGAGAACCTTAATGTTTAAGAACTTAAACACCTAACCACGAAACCATAAACAGAAGTTAGGATCTGAAAGAAACTTAAGGAAAACTAAGGAATCATAAAGAATAGAACTTATGAATAATATTACCTTGGATGAACTAGAACCGATCTACACCTCAATATCAAAAGCACACTTTATCTCACTACCCAAGTGTTTATAAAGCTTTTATCCCCAAAACCCAAGTGTATCACTCTATAGAAATCCTAGCAGCTTGAAGGCTCTGAACACAGCTTGAAGAATGAAGAAAAATGGCTGAGTACTAGGTCCTATTTATAGAGTTTGAGGAGTGAAATTATCTTATTAAAAAATATACTTAAATCCTTAAATAGACATGATTATGACAAGTGTCATGCTCTTAATGGTTATTGGAAGGTTCTAGAGCTTCTAGAACTTTCTTTTATTTAAAAATACTTAAATCCTTAAATAAACATGATTATGACAAGTGTCATGCTCTTAATGATCCTGGAAGATTCTAGTGCTTCTAAATACTTCTATTATTGAATTATCCATTTAAAATGCTTAATTTCATTCTAACTATAATCCAAATTTAAATTTAAATAAAATAGAATCCTAACTTCTAACTTCCTAAATCTCGTAACTCTAAACTCACATGTAGTAAAATTAACATAACTAGAGTTGTAAGATTCCAATTTAGACCATCTTTATACTGTTAGAAAGATAATTCAATTATCTACAACTTTCTAGAAATACTATTTTTCTAAATCCATAATATAACTAGGACAAAAATAGGTCAGAAGTTACAGTACCCTAAAGTTACGGAAAATCTATTTAATTACCTAAATAACAACCTAATCCACAAATATCTTAACTAACCATAAAATAACAAACTCTAATTCCCTAGGCTGATTTCGAATTTACTAAGCCCAGAATCTTATTGGGCTTTTGGGCTTTTATGTAGGCTCGATCCATAACACTTTTTAATAATATCATAATTAATTTATTCTTATGAAATCACCCATTTTCCACAAACAAGACTACTAATATCATAAACCTATACTATACTATAATAATCATAACTACTAAAAAAAATTAAACCTTATGTTATAATTAATATTTCTAAACTATAGGTCAAACTTATAAAATCCATAACTATTGCTACGAGTGTCCTACTAAGTCCTGGTTTGAACCAAAATCCACGAAATCTAAAATACTACAAACTACTACTAACTACTACTAACTACTACTACTACTACCACCACCACTACTACCACTACTACTACCACTACTACCACTACGACCACCACCACCACCACCACCACCACCACCACTACTACTACTACTACCACTACTACCACTACTACCACTACTACCACTACTACTACTACTACTACTACTACTACTACTACTACTACTACTACTACTACTACTACTACTACTACTACTACTACTACTACTACTACTACTACTACTACTACTACTACTACTACTACTACTACTACTACTACTACTACTACTACTACTACTACTACTACTACTACTACTACTACTACTACTACTACTACTACTACTACTAGCTAAGTAAATATTCTGGGACTCTACATAAACGCTCAACATGCCTCAATAATAACCATGCACGTCACATATGGGGTGCAATTTTCTTACCTCTGGTTCAAGTGAGAAATAACAATTGAACGAACCTTGAGAACGATCGATCCTTTAATCCATTAGCAGTCACCTAGTCATAACCAAATATAACTTACAATTGATGAAATTAACACTAAAAGGGTCTTGACCTAAACCTCACTCCTGAGACCCCAAATCGTACCCAAACAGTGAGTAGATTCGATCCCGAGCCTTAGGAATTGAAACCCCGAGAAAAAAACCCTCAAAAGTGCCTAAAACAGGAATCTGGAAAAGCAAGGTAGCATTGTAGCACTACCCCCTAGCGCCCCAGCGCTATTGGCGGAGATGAAGGCCCCCTGGCTAGTGCTGTAGCGCCCTCCTTTAGGCGTTGTAGCGCTAGGACCAGGCTGATCAGCCATGGTTTTTCCCTCCTTCGATTTCTCCATTTCCAACCTTCAAAACAAGCTTCCAAACCTCAATTAAACTCCCAAATGAACCCAAAAACCATATACACAAGTCCTAGGCATCATAACCCAAGAAACCCTTGTCAAAAACTCCCATAAATTCTCATTATCAAACTTGAAAACCCAACTGAAACTCAAATGAAAAACAGGGAAAGAACTAGAGTTTTAATGGCTAAAAACTCACCTCAATCTCATAATCACACCCTCTTCAATGGTAGAACATAACCCTAGTGTTGACCACGTTTTTGGCCAACGACGTGAGAACGTAAAAAACGATGAAGCCTTTAAGAGAAATAAAACGACCCAGACGGGTTTCAAAAGAAAGTAAATAACACGCACAATTTTTATAGTGGTTCAGCCCCAATATGTTGGTAATAGCCTAATCCACTTAGAGTTGTGATTATAGATCTGCACTCAAGATCAGATGAACTGAGCCAACTGAGTTTCTTCAGTACAGATTGCAAGAATACAAGAATTATTTCAGATACAAGCACTTTCTCTCTCTAGAAAACTCAGACCCAAAATTTCCCAAAAGTCTAAAAAAAAAAAAGAATAAGCCCCTTTCTGATCCCATAAGCCATATATTTATAGGCTTAGGATCATACATATGATATCCCCTAGAATCGGGATATTTCATTATATTTATTATATATAAATTACAAAAATATTCAAAATTTAACATAACACCAAATTTGTGGGAAGAATGAGAGATTCCCGCGTGTGCCAAGGCCGGTTCTTGTTGAAGCCGTTTCTGGGAATCTTGACTTAGTCCTCCTCTATCTGGTCGACCCATATCTCCTTCAAGCTGGTCGAACACACCTCTACTGGATAGTCACGCACTTAGCTGGTAGGATATACACTTGCTGGTCGGATATGTGCATGCTGGTAGGACATACACTTGCTTGTAGGACCACTTGCTAGTAGGACATGCAAGTGCTCGTCGGACACATGCATGCTGGACATATGCAAGTGGTAGGACATGCAAGTGTAGGTCGGACACATGCATGCTGGACATATGCAAGTGGTAGGACATGTGCATGCTGGTCTAACATGGCACTCTGGTCTAGCATGCCATGTCTCTTGTCTAACATGGCACTCTGGTCTAGCATGCCATGTTTCTCGTCTAACATGGCACTCTGGTCTAGCATGCCATGTCTCTCCTCTAACATGGCACTCTGGTCTAGCATGCCACTCTTGGGCAGCAATGTCACTCTTGGGCAGTAATGTCATGACTGGTCGGACAAGGTCATGCCTAGTCGGTCATGACACTTCTCAAGCCAGTCAAAATTTTATCACAACTCTGAGGAGTCAATGCATTTATTGACTATTTAATGTGTCTTTTATGGACCATGTACTGCCACTTGTCACCTCTATTGCCATGTCATCGATCTCCATTTTTTGGGGATAACACCTAGCTTATCAAGACTTGATTCCCTAGCTTGGTTCCTCAAAAGAAGCTTCAAAATTCAAAGAGAAATGAAGGGAAATGATGATCGGGAAAGGTGAAGGAGATGCTCTATTTTCTACAGCCTTCTACAGCTTTAATGGATGATATATATCTTTTAGGGTCAAAAGACTAAAATACCCTTAGGTCATTAAAAATCCTCTTAAGGCCACCAAGGGTAAAATCGTCATTTCCCGCCTATCTCGTTAATCATAATTAACACCCTCCAATTCTCGTTACTTCCGACATTGTCAAATGCTAATAAATCATATCCCATTACCCTTTAATTCCCAGTAATGTTCTAATCACCAAATTACCCTGAAACTCACCTCGAGCCCCGAAATTAACCCTGTTATGACCAGACCGATAACTTGCATTCAAAGATCATCTCATGTCTAATGGCTCGAAAAAATCCACATTATAATGTGGTATTATTCATAATTCACCAACATGCATGAAAATACACAATTACGCCGTCAATGGACCAAATTACCAAAATGCCCTTATAATGAAATGTGGACCCATATGCATGCATTTATCATCATATAATAATATAATTCACATAAACACACATATAATCATTTAATGGCTTAATAAATCAATTATGGCCCTCCTGACCTCCTAATCAAGGTCATAAACCTTATTAGGAAATTTAGGTCATTACACCACGAGCTATGGAGACTTTACGTCGATGGATCTTGGAACTAGAATGGGTCGGGACAGGAATTATCTCAATTACTTCAACAGAAAATTGTTTTCACTTAGCCTTATGGTTTGTCTTTGAGGCATCAAATAATGAGGTTGAATACGAAGCACTATTTGCAGGACTTCAGATAGCTTCCAAGCTAAAAGAAAAAGCCATCCACTGCTATAGTGATTCCCAATTGGTTCTTAACCAGGTCTTAGAAGAATACCAGGCTCAAGGAGTTAAAATGGCAGCTTACTTGGAGAAGGTCAAAGCAGCAGTCGGGCAATTTGAGTTTTATGCGATTGAACAAGTTCCGCCGGAACAGAATTCGAATGCAGATGCTTTAGCTCAATTTTCCACGACCAAGGAAGCCGATACACTCATTGTGGTACCGCTCGAATTTTTACCAGTATCGAGCATAGCCGAACTTGGCGAGGATGACATTAACATGACAGACTTGTAGTCTACTTGGATGACTCCCATACTAGACTACCTTGAAACTGGGAGCTTTCCAGGGGACCGAAACAAGGTAAGAAAGCTACTGTACAAGATAATAAGGTACACTATCGTGGAGGGGAGACTATATAGAAGAGGATATTCTATGCCATTTTTAAGGTGTGTAACTCCACCCAAAGCTAGAAAAAATTTAAAAGAAATCCATGAAGGATTTTGCGAAGACCACATTGGGGAGCGTAGTCTATCAAAAAAGGTAATTAGGCAAGGATACTTCTTGCCTACAGTAAAAGCTAAATCGTTTGAATATGTCAAACACTATGACAAGTGTCAGCAATTCGCTTCAATCCTGCGAGCTCCACCAACTAAGCTCATCATGATGAGCTCCTCATGGTCATTGCCATTCGCGATATGGGGAATCGACCTCATTGGATCCCTACCAAAAGGAAAAGGGGGAGTAAAATATGTTGTAGTTATTGTTGATTACTTCACTAAGTGGGCTGAGGCTGAACCTCTTGCCACAATCACCTCGAAGAAAGTCTTGGACTTTGTGGTGAAAAGTATAATCTGCAGATACGGGGTACCAAGGAAAATAGTGTCAAACAATGGAACCCAGTTCGATAGCGAACTATTTACACAGTTCTACGAAAAGAATGGGATAATCAAGAGTTTTTGCTCAGTAGCCCATCCACAAGCAAATGGTCAAGTCGAAGCTGTGAACAAGACTCTGAAGAGCTCCAATAAGAAAAGGCTTGAAAAAGCTAAAGGAAAATGGCCAGAAGAATTACCACAAGTCCTATGGGCTTACAGAACAACAGCTCGAACCTCAACATGACACACCCTTTTCTCCCTGGCTTATAGTTGCGATGTTATGTTCTCCATTGAGGTTGAAATCCCAACGATTAGACACGAAGCATACAACCAGACCTCAAACCAATCTCAGCTCGAAACTCTGGACCTAATTGAAGAAAAATGAGACGAAGCCCAACTTAAAAACGTCGCATACCAGCAAAGGGCCACAAGATATTTCAATAAGAGGGTTCGAGACAGACACTTTGGATTGGGAGATCTGGTGCTTAGGCGTGTGTTTTTGGCCACACGAGACCCCTCTGCAGACATGCTCGGGCCTAATTAAGAGGGACCCTACCAAATTGAATCCATTATTCGACCTAGTGTCTATAAACTAGCAAGGTTAAATGGAGATTTGGTTCCCCGAGCTTGGAATGGTGAACATCTCCGACCTTATTACCATCAATGTAAGAATGATGTTTATTCAGATGTCTTGATTTTTGTGTTTCATTAATAATGCACTGATTCTTATTCCATTTTTATATTTTTATAGTTATATTTTTTGCAAGCTCTCAAAATTCAATAACCTAAGATTGTAATCATAGGATATTAAGGGGGCATAAGTGGTATACAATCATACCATAGGCTCGAAAATATAGCATAAATAAAATAAAATCAATAACAGTGTATGGATTATTAACCAAACACAAATTAAACAAGTCTAGAACAAACCAGCAAACTCTAATCGACACAATTAAAATTTGGAATTCTAGATAAACCAACAAAATTCATGAGTCGAGACAGAGCTGGAAATTTTTACAAATAAGTTTCAATCTCGCAACCTTGAGACCATACTTGAGGATCAGGAAAATTTACTATAGTAAAGCAAGAAATAACTAGACTAGCGAGGTTACACGCCAATACGTATATTTTAACAAAAATACGTGGTAAAAGTAATATTCGACCTTAAGGATAACGAAGTTGAAAATGTGCAATCGAATGGACTATGTATGAATATATGGAAGTACAAACTAAGCACGGCAATATTTGTATAAATATACAGATATAAAAATAAGTCTATGTATGCTCGGAATATTCCGAACTTGGAGTATGATGTATAAGGATAACACAAAAGTTATAAGTAGATAATATGCATAAATATTTCGAGAAAGAGATTTAAGCATAAAAAACTACCATTAAAATATAATTCGTCAAATAACTCAAGCTCGAGTTATAATTGTTTATGCCCTAAGGGCACCAAAAAGGGTAATTACAAAGGAAATAAAAACCTATGGGTCACAGCCCATAAGTTGGCCTTCAAGGATTGGCAGCTCCGGCATCCACCGTCCTGGCTTGTTTCGTGGCCTCTGCCGCTTCGAGCCTGGGTTCCCCTCCTCCAGCCGAGCTTTCCATCTGCTGACATACTTGTTCTCCTTAATGGATAGGAAGCCAGTGTCAAGGTTGGGATTGGTGGCCCAAATGCGATACATCGCCATGTCGACGATGTTGTCTTTCTTGGTCCTGAATTCATCAAGAAGATGAGCCTTCTCACTCTCTATGAACTTGAAAGTCATCTTCTTGTCCTCCTCCAGCTTGACATTTAGTTCTTGGACCCTCTTAATCTCCGTCTCCTTAGCCTCCACCACCCGTCGAATCGTTTCAAGCTCCCACCGAGTCGCCTTCAGCCCCCGCTAAGCCGTTTCCAGCTCTCGCCGAGTCTTTTTAAGGTAGCCTTCAAGCCCTGAGTTATGTATCTCTGGCATCTTGGGCATGCACCTTGCTCGTCGCGACCTCGCGATTCAGGACACAATTATGTTGAACAAAGGTTAGAAGGGTCTACAATCAAAATTGACGTTAGAAGTAAAGAAATAAAGAGTTAGCGTTGAAACATGGAACTTATCAATTCTTAAAGAATAACTTACCATAGAAAGAAACTCTCCACTCTTGTCGAAAAGAGTGTTGGCACTCTCGCAGCTTGTTAAGAACTCCCACTGGGGAGCCTCGAGGTTACTGAGGCATTGGCCCACACGAGTCAAAGCATCATAATCGAGCTGGAATCCAAGAGTGTCGGTGGCATTTTCGACCACAAACTCAGGGATGTAGGTTAAGACAGTAAGTTTGCAGTCTCGGATTGGAGGTTGGACAGGGAAAACTTTCTTTGGCTGGCTCATACGAGGAGGGGCCACAACTTCCAGACGTGCTGGAGGATCAGTGACAAGGCCCAAATCGACATGCTTCGAGGCCGATGGGGATGCCTTGAACCTTTTGGTGACCTTAGAAGGGTGACCTCCCTTCAAGGACACCCGGTGGAATTTGGCTCCCTTGGATACAATGGGTTGGTTGAGGATGTTGTCAAGGTCTGAATCCATCTTACCTGAAAAGGGGAATAACAAACATCAAGAGTTGATTATATTTTAAAATATATGTTGAAACTTCTAGGTGAAAGAAACCTAACTGGAAGATTCCTTCGAGCTTGAGCTCAGGGACCAGGAAATCCCTCTGTCTTCAAAAGATTCTAAAGGGGTTCCCTCTCTATAAGTGGGGGACATCCTTGATAGGTCCCTATAATCATTAGTCCCATACTGGACAACTATCCCATCCCAAACTTCATTCAAACTATACATAGTTTAGTATTTCCCTAACCAACTATCAAACCTATGCACCTTAAGATCTAGCCCCGACCAAACCATAAAATTATTTTGGGAATCATTAAACAGAACTACAACATTAGGCTCCCGTTTAAGAAGAGTGGGAGACCACTTGGATAGATCTAACACGACTTTACCTCCATCGAACGAGCTTGGTGAGGCCTCGTCCTGAGCTTCAATTCTCGAGCATGGAGGGTCGGCTAAGTGAAGAATAAAATGTCCAGGAGTGCGAGCTCAAGAGTTTCCTTTGGGGGTGAACCTTGGTGGTTGGGACAGGGATGCCTTCCCATCTCGCAAACTTGCGGATTCCCGCGTCATTTGTGGACTCGCCTTCGCCAAGGAGACCACGCAGTCGAAGCTTATCCTCATGAAGGAGATAGTTGAGGGACCGCCGACCATATGGGAGCTTGAGAATCACTTCCCTATGGTCCTTCATGGTCTTTGTGGGTTGTGGGCAGTGATAGTTGGTTGCATGAAAATTTTGAATAAGCATTTCGAGCTTGAAACAAAAAAATCAAAGAGGTTATGACAAGATACTTACAGATCCGTTGAAATGAATAGAATCGAGAAGGAACGAGGCCTTCTGTCCAAAAGAAGATAGTTTTGAAGTTGGGAGGATGGTTAGGAATGTCCTCGAACAACCTTTTCTCCTTTGTGTAGCTCGAAAGGTAATAAAAGCCATCCCCGCCATGAGCTCGAGAAGGATTGCTTTTGAGGCAGAAGAGATATAGGATCTCATGTGCTGAGGGTCCATCCTACTTCATCTTGTGTTATAACGACCTCAGAGGAGCTAGGACTTTGTATGAATTTGAATGAAGCTAGAATGGAGCGATACCAGCGTAGTCAGCAAAAGTCCAAAAATAGTCCTTCAAGGGCATTAATGCCACAGCTCGCATATGTTCATGACTCCAGGCCGCGAGCTTGACTTTCCTCTCAGGGTTGTCTTCACCCAGAGAAAAGAAACTCCTCTCGTTGGAGCTAGCGGGTTGACACACCAGTTTTCCCGATAACTTTAATCCATCGCAAGACAATAGTTCTGAAATCTGCCTGGTGAAAGTGATGGAACTTTGATAATGTTCAGCCTCAAAGAAAGAGCTCTCCAAGACTGGGATGGAAAGAGCTTTGGAGGCAGTGTGTGGTTGGATGATTCGATGTACTCTCCATGAATTTGAAAGAGGGTTTGCCTGGGGAAAAGGGTATTATGACCCTACACTTGGGGTCTAGCGGAACTGGTTGGATTTTGGGGTCCGGGTCAAGATGCACGGAAAATCATAGCCTCATTCTTTTTCCCTCTTCAACCTCATCAATCTGGCATCGGAATAGGGCCCTAATGACTTCCCGTTCGAGGTTCTCTTTGCGCTCCCTGATCAGTCGCTGGTTATGGGAAAATGGTGATTCAGGTTGAGGAGGCAGTGGATGGTATGGGATCGAAACTCGGTCCCCCACCAATTCTCTGAAGACTGCGACATATAACAAGAAAGAAAAATGTGAGGGCTCATCATTTAGAAAGAATGGTAAGAATTAAATTTTTTTTTGATAACTCAAGTTTGCAAGCTCGAGATAACAAGATCGCATTAATCAAGCATGAAGGCTCGAAATAGAAAGTTTGATTCAAATGCCAAAACTAAGCTATTAAAATTTTGGGGCATCGAGGGTGGACCCACACGAGAGTGGGGCAGTTATTGTCAGTTTGGGGTATCTCGAATTTCTATGAAGAAATGGGCAGTTACCCAAAAAGGAGATATTATCGGGATACGTGCGTTAAAACCTTAATCCAAAGCCCTATTTCTTACTCTACACGATACCTATATCTGAATATCTAATGATTAGAAAGAGGCCATTTTTACGAGTTTTACGCCATAAACAAGTTTTTACCCATAAAAACTATACACCCTACGAATCAAAAAACCCCTATGTACATTAAAGATCACAAAAATATAAAAAGGACCAGGATTGTTTTCTTTTCTTTCATGCATACAAAAAATGAGTGATAAAGTCTAATGAACTTACACAAAGATGACACAGGGAATGAAGAAATGCTGGATCGAAGGATCAGAAGTAGGAACGAGGAAACAGAACCAAACGAACAAATGTTGATTAGCTTCTTGGGTTCGGAAAACATAAAAATATGTTGTTTTGTTTTTGGCTCTGGTTTTCTTTCTGAAAGGCAAGAGTGTAAATGTAACGTCCCAAATTTCCTAATAAGGCTTAGAGCCTTGATTAGGGAGCCAGGATGACAAATTGTGGAATTATGTGATTATATGATATTTATGTGTATTATCATGTGATTATGTGAATAATATTATAATATGACTTGATATGCATGTTTAGGTGAATTAAATATGCATGTGGGCCCATTTTTGTTTAATTGGGAAATTTTCATAATTTGGCTCGTTATGGGTATATTTGGCATATATGTGGTATGTGTGTGGTACTACATTACTATGTGGTTATGTTTGGGTTACTCAGCGCAAGACGATCCTAGGGAGCAAGCTAGTGGAAAAGTCACAACGAGACCCATACTTGACTCAGAGTGAGTCAATGGGTATTTTGGGTATTTAGCACATTAATGGGATATTGGGTAATGGGAATAAATATTTGATGATAAATTGGGAATTAGTGAGATTAGGGGGAAATTCTAGGAATTTTGGTTGTTTTACCCCAGGGGCGTTTTTGGGACCCCGAGCATTAGGATTTGCTTGAGGTTACTTAAGCTCGAAGTAACATGTTAGAAAATAAAAAAGAGCGTTTTCTCTCTCTCTCATGTTCCCTTTTCGACACCCATTTGTATTTTTGAAGGAAACTTGAGTATTAGGACTCAGATTCAAGCAAGGATCGAGGCATAGCGATTCTAGGGAAGATTAGAAGCTTATTAGCCGAAGTATTTAGTTGGGAAACGACTCAATCAGAGGTAATCCGAGTTTTAAGTTTTAAGTTTTTGGGTTTTTAAGCTTTGATTGGATTTTACATTTTGAGGAGTTTTTGGATGGATTGAGAGTTGGGTTTTCATGGTTTTGGGAAATTAGGATGTTTGGGAACTTTTATTTTGGGATTTGGATAGGTTTTTGGAGGATTTTAAATGAGAAAAATTGTAGGAAATGGCTGGTTTCGTGGTCAAGTCGCAATCATGTTCTAGCAAGTCACGATCTGGATGAACCAGGAGCTAGGAGGGCTCTGCTTGGGGGGCGCTCAACCCAAGAGGGGCCAAGTCGCGGCCCGCGCCCTGAAGCCCAGGCAGAGGCTCTCTGTCTTGGGGGTAAGTCGCGACCCTTAGATCCAAGTCGCGACTGGCCTGTGCATTTTTGCTCATATTTGGTTTTTTGTCGCGGGAGCTTAACTCTAAGGGCCTGAGATCAATCCTACTACCCATTTGAGTAGGATCGACGTCTCGAGGCTAGGATTTGCCGAAGTATTTATTTACTCATTTTTTATGGGGTTTTATATTATGGTTGTGTCTAGGTTATCGCCAGGGGCTTGGAAACAGGATCGTGCTTGAGGGTCGTTTATTGGTAACCTGTGCTTGGACCAAAGGTAAAAAAACTGCACCCAGTATGTGATGCATGTGATCCATGCGATACATGTGATTAGGGAATGACATGAATATTGAATATGGAATTGGTCAGAGCTTGAGTCTCTGTAAATGTGCATGATCATAATTATGCTGGTGATTGTTGAGTAAGCATGCTAAATGCCCTATATTTGGATATTTGACATATGATATATGCATGGTTGCATTGCTTACTTGTGAACAGCACTGACTCATTAGTCAGAAACGACATTGGTGTTAGTACTAGTCGTGAAGTTTTGACTTATTAGTCATGATCGGCAATAGTACTGAGCATTAGTCATATGCAATTGACCTACGAGTCAAGAGCGGCGTTAGTATATGGAACTCTAACGACCCAAAATTCACTAATAATGCTTAAGGGCCTTGATTAGCATGCCGGGACAACATAATTGGTATATGTGTGAATAAATGGTTAAATGCATGATTATGTGGCATGCATGATTAATATGATTATGTGGATATATTATATGCATGTTTATGGGTATTAGATATGCATGTGGGCCATTTCTAGCTTATAAGGGCATATTTGTAATTTTGGCCCGTTTAGGGCATAAATGTCATTATTATGTGGATATATTTGCAACATATGGCTCGATACGGTTCTAGTGAGCAGATTAGCGAAATAATCACAACGGGGTTTAATACCCGGCTCGGGGGAGCCTAGGGGTATTATTGAGAATTTAGAGGATATTTTGGGATTTATAGATATTGAATAAGTACTTGGTAATTAATTGGATATGACGGAATTAATTGGTAGATATTAGGTGTTAGAGAATATATATTATTGCTCAATGGAATTATGGAAAACCAAATACAACTCTATGCAAAAATACAATGGACGAGATAATATTGATTAAATAAGTATTACAACTCAATTGCTCAAAATACAAGTAAATAAAAAAGATGTGGAGGAAGAAGATTACAAACTCAATACTATAATAATACAAGTAAATAAGAAGAACAAGAGGAACAAAAGAATGAAAACACAAACAAACTCTCACACAACCAAAGTGTAGAGTAGTGGGGATCACCAACTTGAACAAGGTTCAAGACCTTTGTCCAAAAGCTTATTTCCCCCTATTCTTTAAGCACTAAGGGATCTCTTTAGGAAATAGCTCTCTGGAATAATCAAGCCTCAAGGTGTATTTTTCAGCCAAGTGCTTTGTGGATGAAAAATGGTGTGTCTTACAAGTGAGCATTAGGCTCCTATTTATAGAGTTTTGAGACACCCTTTGAATTTCAAATTCCACCAACCCCCATGGCTGTTACCAATGATTAATTGGATGTTTTATGGAATTAAAATAGAGATTTGGGAGTTACTTGGCTGTTGGAAACGTTCAAAATTGGATAAAAACCGAAGTTGGAAAATGCTGTCAGTCACTCAGGCCGCGGCCTGAAAAACACGAGCCACAGTCCATGGTGTGTTTTTGCCTATTTTTGCCTCTTGGGCCGCGGCCTGAAAAACTCAGGTCGTGGCCTAAGACGTTTTTTCAGCAACCAATTTTCCAACTTTGCCAAAACGTTCCAAATTCATTCCCACTTGATTTTGTAACTTCCATGCACATTATGGGAGTTAAAATCACATCTCTAACGGCCATATTTCACATATGGCTTTAAGAAATTCAAATCAAAATGTGTAATATCAAATTTACACATTATTGGGTAATATTTGGGAGTTACAAATTTGTAACTGATTTTGTAACTCCAAAATATGTCACATTTGGACAAACACATGTGTCCAATTTTGTGACTCTCAATAATATGTGACAAGGTGTGACAAATCACATTTTGTCACATTATTTAATCTAATATTATATTATATGAAATAATATAATATTAGGAACACTTGAGGAATTAGCGGGAACTGGGAGTAGAATGACTATTTTACCCATAAGAACAACTTGAGGATGAATAAACTTAAATGGGTATTAGGGTCTTTTTAGGGGCTGAGAGATATACTTAGAAAAAGGGTAGGAATTCATCAGAAACTTAAAGAAAACTTCTCAAACTCTCCTCTTTCTCTCCCACGTACTCTCTCTCTCTCTCTCTCTCTCTCTCTCTCTCTCTCTCTCTCTCCCTTGTGAAGCTAAGTGAAGCTTGAAGATTGAGGATGTGACAAGCTGGGTGTTATGTTGAGATTTAGTTGAGAAACTTTGGGAATCAAACTCTGGAATTGAGGGCTTGAAGCTAAGGGGAAAAGCATAAGGAAATTTGGGTGATCAAGCTAGGAATACCCAGAGGAATTGTGAAGGAATTTTGTTGCCACTTGAGGTAAGAATTCTGGTTAGAATCTCTTAACTATGCTGAAATTATGTTGAGGATTAAGCTTGCTTAAGGTCTAGTTTTGTTAGTTAGTTATGGGTTGAATATGGGTGCTAGTGAGAGTGGAAATTGCTACTGAATTGGGGTATTGGTTTTAGCAAAATTGATAGGAATTTTATGATTAAAATATGTGATTAAGGTCTTAAACTCGTAGTTGAATTTTGGTCTGATTGGGAGATTTATTAGGTTTGGGTTTTGAGGAAATTATCCGGGAAAAGTGAGAAGAAAACCCAGAATTTCTGGGTTCGAAGGGGGTGCACTGCGACCCAGCTCAAGGGTGTCGCGACACGTTTGCCCATCAGGTCCTGGGTGTGCTCTGTTTGGGAGCGCGTCGTGAGCTTGGGGGGTATAGCCTCTGACTTGGGGGCAAGTCACGGCCCACCAAGGGATTTTTTTCCTTAGGGTGGTTTCTAGATTTGGTAAGGCTCAGTGGGCTCGAACCTAGGCGATTGGGACAATTTCTACTACCCAGTTTAGTAGAAATTAAGGTCCCGAAGGCTATTTTTTATCTCCTAAGTATTTATTTGGATTAGACGTTGATGATTACCCATTGGCCACTGTGACTAGGTTTATCGCCAAGGCTCAGGACTGAGGATCGTGCTCGGGACCGTTCTATTATCTTCGCTCGAAATTCATGGTAAGAAAACTACACCCTGCGTGGTTGTGAACGGGACTGAGATTCCCAATTATTGATTGCTTGTATTATGTGTTTGATAGATTGATCTATCATCCAAGGAAGATCAGCCTAAGGGATCCCGTGCTAATGGTAAACGTACTAAGCGCGACCCAAACTAAGTAAGCCGGGGCCAGCTAGATCAACAGGGGGCTCGGCCTAAGGGTGCCAACCCTGATTACTTGAGATTTTATGATTGTCATTGATTAATTGAATATATATGTACTCTATTTTATGTTTATATGAGATAAGCTTGATTGAACATTCTTATTGCTACATGTGATTGTTGTTTTGGTTTTCTTTCTGGGCCTTGGCTCACGGGTGCTACGTGGTGCAGGTAAAGGTAAGGGTAAGTTAGATCAACCATGAGTTGGAGAGCTCTGCGGGCGAGGTGTATATTGTCAGCTGCTCGTCCACCACGGCCAAGGGAGAGTACAGAAATAGAAGCCTAAAACTTGTATTTTTCCATTAGATTGGCCATTGATTGTTTATAACTTTTGAGAGTTTATAAATTGACACTTAAACCCTATTTTTGGGATCCCATGTACCAAACATCTATTTTAATGAAAACAAATTAACCATTTATAATCAAAATCTTTTAACCCTAATCCAATTTTTGACCTTAGGATCACAATTTTAATAAAATGACTTGATTAGCAAGTCCTGCACTATTTTAACTACACAGTGTAACGGTCTTGGTTATCCAAGGCGTTACAACTTAGTATCAGAGTGGTCTGGGTTTTAGGGTTTCTAAAGATTGGCTGGACATGTACACTCCCTGCTAAAGACAAGCTTGACTCAGGGTTTGGTAATTGTATATATGTGATTATATGCTTAAATGTTTGAATAGAATATGAATGCTTTACTATATGATTAATAGGGAGCATGAGATATTGATCGGGCCTAGCCCTTGATTGTTGTGTGACTACTATGAGGCGTGCTTATTAGCATTTCTGTTGCATGTGAATGGATATTTGAATGATTTTTTTTATCTTGATTGCTTGTGGTTGGTTGAGATTCGATGGTGGACTATGGAAAGATTGTTACCCTGCCATCATTGTCTGACCGCTGAGTCATTGACTGCAGATAAACTTGGATAACTATGCATCTAAGGCGATCAATATGACTAGCCGGCACGGGATCTGAAGCTAGAGATGATGACTAGGGCTAGAACCCTTTGTCAGTCCCTGAGAACTGGCAGCAGATACTTGCAGACATGCAAGCCCGGTTACAAAACCAGGAAGAGCAGATCCGTCTTCTAAGACAACAGGCTCCGTCAGGGAGTGCTGCACCTATTGTGCCACCTGTTGTGGCACTAGTTATACAGACACTTGAGATTGGGAGCAGGTGGGAGTCACTGTATGAGCGGTTCGGGAGACAGCATCCTCCAACCTTTGAGGGAGGACCAGATCCATTGAAGGCTGAACAATGGTTGAGTATGATTACTTCTATCCTAGATTTTATGAGGGTGGAAGGAAATGACAGGGTGGCCTGTGCCACCTATATACTTAGAGAGGATGCCTGTATTTGGTGGGAAGTGGCATCACAGACCAAAGATATTTCTACTTTGAGTTGGGATGGGTTCAGAGATCTATTCTACCAGAAGTATTACAATGTTGCCATCAGTGCCGCGAAGATAAATGAATTCACAGGACTAGTACGGGGCAGCATGACAGTTACAGAGTATGCCCTGAAGTTTGATAGGCTAGCGAAGTTTGCGTCAGACTTGGTGCCTACAGATGCGGCCAGGCAGGACATATTCGTCCGGGGGCTCAATGTTATGATAGCCTGGGATGTGAGGATTACTTCGATACCTGGGCAGACCACTTATGCCCAGACAGTTTAAAAGGCACCTACTACTTAAGAGGCAGAAAATAAGATCTGGAGGGAGAGCGCTAGGAGACGGGATGTTCACAGGGCAGTGCCTCCATCCATAGGGTTCAGTAGGGGCGGAGGCCCCAGTGATCTGAAAAGAAAGACCCCTGACACTTCGACCACTGCTGGTCCTGATAAGAGGGGTCGAGGTGTTCAGGGTGGCCATCAAGGAGGCGGTGAGACATGGAGGAGTTACCCTGAGTGCACAAGGTGTAGGAAGCGCCATCTGGGCGAATGTTGGGCAAAGGCTTGCTATTTATGCTGAGTGGTGGAACACCTCAAGAAGGACTGCCCAACAGTGAAGAAAGAGGAATCAATGAAGGTGGACAGCTTGACTCTAGCTCGAGTGTTCACCTTGACGTAGGCAAAGGCCGAGGCTAGTCCCTCAATGGTGACAAGTCAGCTTTCTAGCGTTGGGTCTTCTTATATTGTATTGATTGACTCTGGTGCTACACATTTGTTTGTTTCTAGTAAGGTAATTGATATATGTTATATTATATCATATAATATAATATTAGATTAAATAATGTGACAAAATGTGATTTTTCACACAAATGTGATTTGTCACACCTTGTAACATATTATTGAGAGTCACAAAATTGGACTAATGTGTGTGCCCAAATGTGACATATTTTGGAGTTACAAAATCAGTTACAAATTTGTAACTCCCAAATATTACCCAATAATGTGTATATTATTTGTTACACATTTGAGATTGGATTTCATAAAGTCATGATGATATATGACTATTGGAGACATGTTATTAACTCCCAATAGGTGTTTGGAGGTTACAAAATCATGTGGGAAATGATTTGGGACGTTTTGGAAAAATGAATTTTTTGTGCTGAAAATGGCATGTGGCCGCGGCCTGGGGGACAGAAGCCAGTGGCCGCGGCCACTGAAAAGTCCTGGCCGCGGCCAGTGAGGCTGACAGCCTATGTGAATTTTCAGTTTTTTCCAAATTGAACGGTTCTAACATCCCAAATAACTCCCAATTCTTCATTTGAATTCCATAAACACCCAATTAAACATTGGTAACAGCCATGGGGTTGGTGGAATTTGAAATTCAAAGGGGTATCTCAAACTCTATAAATAGGAGCATAATGCTCACTTGTATGACACACCATTTTTCATCCACAAAGCACTTGGCTGAAAAATTCACCAAAAGGCTTGATAATTCCAGAGAGCTATTTCCTAGAGAGATCCCTTAGTGCTTAGAGAATAAGGGGAAATAAGCTTTTGGACAAATTTCTTGAACCTTGTTCAAGTTGGTGATCCCCACTACTCTACACTTTGGTTGTGTGAGAGTTAGTTTGTGTTTTCATTCTTTTGTTCTTCTTATTTACTTGTATTGTTATAGTATTGAGTTTGTAATCTTCTTCTTCTACATCTTTTTATTTACTTGTACTTTGAGCAATTGAGTTGTAATATTTATTTAATCAATATTATCTTGTCCATTGTATTTTTGCATAGAGTTGTATTTGGTTTTTCCATAATTCCATTGAGCAATAATATATATTCTCTAACAATATATTGTGTAGACCTAGTGAGTATTATACCGTGGGGTTTGGGACTATACTACCTACAGGGGAACTGGTAGTTTCTAGGAGATGGATTAGAGCACTGCCAGTGATGGTGGATAGTATGGAACTATCAGTAGACTTGATCGAGCCGAGTATGGATGATTTTGATATGATCTTGGGGATGGATTGGCTAGTCAGATATGGGGCTACTATAGACTGCAGAAAGAAGATGGTGACTTTTGAGCCTGAGGGAGAGGATCCCTTTGTTTTCGTTGGTGTTGTACATGGATGCCGCATTCCCGTGATATCAGTATTAACGGCTAGGGATCTATTGCAGGGAGGTTGTATAGGTTTTCTAGCCAGTGTGGTGGATACTACTAGAGTTATGCCGGGACAGACCATATTAGTATGCAAGTTCTTGGATGTGTTTCCTGAGGACTTACCAGGACTGCCGCCGCATAGGGAGATTCAATTCGTCATTGAGTTAGCGCCGAGGAAAGAGTCAGTGTTGAAGGCACCATATAGGATGGCTCCAGTGGAACTGAAAGAATTGAAGATACAGTTGCAAGAGCTTCTTGATTTTGGGTTTATCAGACCTAGTTACTCGCCATGGGGTGCTCCAGTTGTATTTGTGAAAAAGAAGGACGGGACTCTGAGGATGTGTATAGACTACAGGGAGTTGAACAAGTTGACCATCAAGAATAAGTACCTTTACCAAGGATCGATGACCTGTTCGATCAGCTGTAAGGAAAGACGGTGTTCTCAAATATTGATCTTCGATTTGGTTATCACCAGTTGAGGATCAAGGACGAAGATATATTAAACACGGCCTTCCGAATGAGGTATGGGCGTTATGAGTTCCTAGTCATGTCGTTTGGTTTGACCAATGCCCCATCAGCATTCATGGACTTGATGATCAGGATGTTCAAGGACTTCCTAGACTAATTTGTGATTGTCTTCATCGAAGATATCTTAGTTTACTCCAGTTCAGAGGCAGAGCATGAACAACATCTCGGACAGGTCTTGCAGAGATTGAGGGAGCATCGATTGTATGCCAAATTTAAGAAGTGTAAATTCTGGTTACCAGAGGTAACATTCCTTGGGCATATTGTTGGTGAAGATGGAATTAAAGTTGATCCAGCTAAGGTGGAGGCAGTGAGGGATTGACCGAGACCAAGGAACACCTTAGAGGTTAGAAGCTTCCTTAAGTTAGCAGGTTATTACAGACGGTTTGTGGAAGGATTCTCGAAGAATGCTACACCAATGACAGAATTGACACGGAAGAATCTGAAGTTTGTCTAGTCAGGCAGGTGTGAGAATAGCTTCCAGGAATTGAAGTGACGGCTGATTATTGCTCCGGTATTGAGCCTTCCTTCGGAGGGAGGGAAGTTTGTAGTATACTATGATGCATCCAGGTTTAGATTGGGATGCATGTTGATGCAGAATGAGAAGGTTATTGCTTATGCGACACGGCAGTTGAAAGAGTATGAGCAGTGGTATCCTACCCATGATCTAGAGTTGGCAGCAGTGGTATTCGCACTAAAGGTTTGGCGACACTATCTGTATGGGGAGAAGTGCGAGATATACATCGATCATAAGAGTTTGAAGTACTTCTTCACGCAGAAGGATCTGAGTATGAGGCAAAGGCATTGGCTGGAGCTGGTAAATGACTATGACTGTGATATCCTTTACCACCTAAGGAAAGCCAACATAGTGGCGGATGTGCTGAGCCGAAGGGGCCCGGGGCAGTTGTTTAGCTCTGCACAGATATCAAGAGAGTTGGCAGAAAAGATGACTAGAGCGAAGATAGAATTGGCTATGGGCCGGTTAGCCAATATCACTTTGTAGTTGAATCTTCTGGAGAGGGTAAGAGAGGGTCAGATGGTTGATTCATCGTTGCAGGAGGTTAGAGGGAATGTCCTAGCTGGAGTGGCTAAGGACTATTCCATTTCAGAGACAGGGTTATTACGGTATAAGGGTCGGATCTGTGTCCCGACTAATATGGGGATTAGGCGAGAGATACTCGATGAATCCCATACTCACTCCATCCAGGCACCATGAAGATGTATCAGGATCTACGGACGTTGTATTGGTGGCTTGGGATGAAGAAGGATGTGGTTGAGTATGTGGCCAAGTGTTTGACCTGTCAGCAGGTGAAGGCTGAGCATCAGCAACCAGTGGGGTTCCTACAGCCTTTGGGTATTCCCGAGTGGAAGTGGGAGGACATTACCATGGATTTTGTAGGAGGTTTACCAAGGACAGTGGGGCTGCACGACTCGGTGTGGGTGATAGACAGATACACCAAGTCAGCTCACTTTCTGCCAGTGAGGACGACCTATACTGTGGATCAGTATGTGGAGTTGTACGTGAGGGAGATTATACGTCTCCATGGGGTTCCCAAGTCCATAGTGTCAGACCAGGATCCTATATTTACCTCCAAGTTTTAGAGTAGTTTACAGAAGGCTATGAGGACTCAACTGAAGTTCAGTACGACCTTTCATCCTCAAACTGATGGACAGTCGGAGAGGACGATTCAGGTATTGGAAGACATGCTCAGAGCGTG